>NC_088804.1:37621668-37944192 GCF_011386835.1 Chrysemys picta bellii | reverse complement strand
TGATTCAGAAGTTGCTGAACTGACATTTTTGAGCACATCTACACTGATCTGTAGTAAATATGGGGAATCATAGTCTATATGCAATGGTTCGGAACAGCATGTTTCAAAGGCCAACTGCTTTGTGGTGGTGTTGCTGTTATTTCTAGGCTATTGTTCCTGAGCTCAGTGTTAAAAGAAATGGAAAGTTTTAGGAAGCTGGCAAGTTTTCTGGAAATAAGTGAAACTTTCTTCCTTTCTCATACTAAGCCCATGCAGTATTGTAAGAGCCATAAACACGTATTATGAACATCAAATATACGGGAGGAAAATCCACATTTTACACATCCTGAAGTACTTGTGCCTCTGGGTTTTCCTTATTTAGAGAAGCACACAGCATGGCTTCGAACATCCTTCAAATTAAAATCCACTCCCATTCTTATTACGTGGTGGTAAATATTTGGCACATACTAACTAGTACCTTAACTGCCTTTTTTCCCCCTGCGGTCTCAAACATCCCACATTACATTCACATTCTATTGAACTGGATTCCTTCGAAATACTTATACAAACAGTGCCCTTTTCTCTTTCCACAGGTGCATGGCTGTGAATGCATGATTCAGAAGCTATATTGCAGACATTCATAAATGAGGATTGGCACTGGCATTGAAGTGGTGTTTAGGGGATGGCGTTTGCATATTAGAATCCAGCATGGCCACAAGTAACAGACTGGAACTGATATGGATTTTTGTTCGGTAAGATGTTGATCCTAAGCCCATTTGAAATTGATGGGAGTCTGTTGACGTTGTTGGGTTTGAGGTAGTGCTAATCAAAATGTTTGATGTGACAGTTTTCAGTAGCAAAAAAAAGTTTCATGAAATCAAAATATTTCACAGGAACATATTGATTTTGATGACATTTTCAATGGGGAAAAGTCAGACTGAGTTCTTTCACCATTCATGTTTCATTTAGATAATATTGCAATGTTTTGATAATGTCATTTTGACTTCATTTCCATTCATTTTGTTTGGACTTTTTTTATTATATTAAAATATAGTATTAAAATGAATGTTTAATCTTTACACAATATTAGATGAGTCCAAACAAAATAATCAAGATGATAGTCTAAATTATACATTTTTACCTTTTTAAAACAAAATGTTTAAACACGATGGAAGCAAAGTTATTTGACATTACTGAAACGAAAACAATATTTGAAATGTCAGACTATCCCACAGAATGGAAATTCTGGTTTCCAGTTAGCTCTAGTTTTGGATTTTGTCCCAAAAGGAGTGGCAGCTACATTTTTGGGATTTTGATTGTATAACAACTCTTCTGTGGAAGCAAATTGTCAAAATATGCAAAGAATGGGTCAAAAGGAAAAAATGTGCTTGAATAAAAATATATATTTAATTAGTGGATATATAATGAAAGAAACAGAGATGATCTGTTGTGCAAAAGCAATATGTGGCCAACAAAAAATAAATGTTACACTGTATGCTATAGAGAGCAGTATCATGTTGCTTTAATGATAGATGCTACTATATGCCAATTAGGGCTGTGTAAAATAATCAGAAACAAAATTTGAAAACGTAGGAACTCCAAGATGAATTAGCAAAAACGATCCAGTTTCATGAAAAACGTGCCCAATGTCAACATTTTCTTAACAGGATAATATTTGCGTGACAGACTTGTCTTTCGATGCTTGTTGGCAGCCTCAGCAAAGATTCCAAGGATTAAATAGGAATGAAAAAGAAACTAGCTTATGGTCGCTCCAGAAAAGGAATCGAGGCAAGAATATGGGAGGAGTTCATGTACACTGGCAGGATAGTGTATATTGGTTTGTTCTTGCCCCATGCTTCACATGTTCTATGGAGACAGAAGTCTTCAGTCTTCAGAGCTGTCAATCCTGCACTGTTGTCTGGCACTAAATTCACTTTTGAAAGCAGAATTGATTTCCTCTTCTATTCCTAAGTAGTTTTAAATGGGGTTTTTGAGTTCAGAAGAATAAAAGGGAACATCAGAAGAAAAAAATCCAGTTCTGACAGCTAATCCAAGCCTTTATTTCTTTTTTTTAAATTGACTTCATCCTAGGAAGCAAGGATAGAGTGGAGGATGGAAGAGAATATGCACCAGTATTGTGCTATGGTTTGATGAGACCCTGACACTGTGTTTAGGTGACATTATGAAGTATGGAGCAGTGGAAGTGGAGGGGTGTTGGAAAATGATCTGATCTTGTTAGATTGCCTGCCAGGTGTAAAATAACAGGCCTGTATACAAAGTGCTTTTGTGCTAATCTTGAAAAAGCATTTAAAAACCCCACTTAAACTGAGACGAGAAAACAGGTAAGTTGTCATTAATGTCCAATCAGATTTTTAAAATGCCTTTTTTTTCTATCTGAAGAAGAGAAGCAAATAGATTAACAGATAAGGGGAGAAACAATTGAATCCCTTCCTGATGACAGATTCACTTTAACCAGTCAAGAAAAGTGAAAGATGGTGTTTCATGATTAAAAATAATGGCATTAATGTGTGCTGATCATTTGCCCACCTCTCAACCACATTGCTTGTATGTTGTACCCAGACCCCTATCTCTATTCATCTAGATGGCTTTTTTTTTTTAATTAGGATCTTTTGGGCAGGGGCTTGGACAGCATCCGGGACAATGGCAGCACTACTGCTCGGCTTGGGTGCTACCTTCATACAAATAAATAGAGAGACAAAAACAGGATTCCGACTGGAATTTTTACACTAACGGTTTTACTTTTTCAATTGAATTCAAATGCATCATGAAATGAAATAATGCCAGTTTTTGTTTGTAACTCATTAACTTATTCTTATGTATTCAGGTTCACAACTGACCAGTAGCTGGGATTTGAATGCTTGATTTCTGTACCTCACGTTTATCCTTTAAGCAAAGTAATATATATTGTAAATACATGTAAAATGATCTGGAAATAGAATTATAACCCCAAATGGTTAATTTTGCCCCTTTAATTCAGGTTGGTGGCAGGTTGTTGTTGTAAATGCATCACACAACCACTCTCATATTGCACTAAGCAATTCACATTGTCAAAGGCAAATATGGTAAGAGGGACAAAATGTTTTGGGTTTGGGTTCTTCAGGTATCCAGATACCCTATCCTCTGGGGAAAGAAAATGGAATGCTTAATGTTTTTGCTTTGCAACTTAGACTGTAAGCTCTTGGAGGACAATTTTTTTCTTATTCACAAGTCGTGGGCCTGATCCAGTGGAAGTCAGTTGTAGTTTTTTCTGTTGACTGCACTGGGCTTTGGATAAGACTAATCTTCGAAACCTGTTTCCCATTTTGCACTTGCAAATAATTATGGGTAAAGTTGATTGGTGGCACAAATCATGGCAGTTAAATCTCTTGCTACCTAGCTGCAACCACAAAACATGTTAGTTAGCAATGGAAATGTTAGCATGTGCCTGTCTCTGTGTGCAGAAATTCCCACCGGACAGTGGGAACAGGCAAATGAGATAACTGCATGGCTAATAGCTTGATTCACAGACATAAAGCATTCTTAGGGCCACAGTTTGAAAAGAGACTTGTATGAGGAGCTGTTTTTGCACACAGATTCTACAATGTACATGCAAAGGAGGCAAGTGTATGTGCAAATGCTGAGCTAGGCACCTAAAGAGCCATTTGTGCATTCAATCAGTTGATTTAGTTGTGTAGATCAAATAATCATATGCACACATGTGGGGACGTACTTACACATACATGTTTTTAATGTGAACCTTTGGCTTCCTGCATGAACATTTTGCCTCTTTGGTGCACAGATGCATAGTTTTGCATGTGCATAATTTGTGGCTGTAATTTTAGAAGCTCATTAAATAACTTGGCCCTGAAAGTCTAGTTCCCTTTCATCAAAATTCATCAAGAGTTGAATCAGTGCTGCCAGTCACTGCAGCTTCTCTGTTCTTTGTTACTCTGCTGAACATCTCCAGCACCAGAAGAAGTTTACACGCAGGTTTGTGACAGGATTAAAGAGCTAGACATTGACAGAAACAAATGGCGTTGATGTGTACCATGTGCCAATAGAATCCTGTTTAGTAAAGTTGTTAATTTAAGGTGAAGTTGTGGCTTGCCCTATGCTCACGCACAGGTAAGAGAGCATATGGTGTGTTACAGATCATGTGTTACAGTATGACATGGGTGGGGAAAGCAGCCTCCATTTGACTTCTACTTCCCCTGTCTAGACTGTGGGCTGGGAGTGGGTGAAGCCTTGAGTCTACTCCTCTCTCAGTGCCTTACTCAGTGCAGGGGAGCTGGCATGACAGAGGAAGTAATCTGCTCCAGGTAAAGACGTGATATAGTTCCTTCCTCTCTGGGCCTGTGAGTTACAATTCAGTCCCTGGTCTGCTTCTGGGGCAGTGCAGCCATGTGCTGCCTCTTATCCAGGGCTCATGGTAACTCCACAATTGAGCCCTTAGATAGCTAAATACCAGTCACTTTCTGTAGATGAACCAAACCTTAAAGGCCCAGCCACACAAACTCTTATCACCAGGCAGCGGGCTTGCTATACTGCCAGCAGTCACTGGGGCGTCTCATGGTCAGAAGCACTATGCCTGGTGATAAGAGTTTGCATGGCCAGAATCAGACCCTTGGCTCATTTGTAGGGTTCAAGTGACTTCTGACATAAACCTTTTCTTCAGGAAAATTGAGTTTTGGCTCTTTCTGGATTTCAGTGTCACCAAACAAAATTGAAATGTTGCAGATGCAACACTGGGGGGAAAAAGGGCCATATTTGCCAGTTGGAATATCCCCAGACTTTTCTGAGAAAAGCTAAGATCTACTTAGAGATATCATGGTTATGGGCATGGCGTAAGAACCTAGATATGGTTTTAGATACGTACACAGAGGAGACTAATTCTGCTGTATACAGAATAACCCAAGGCAGAATGGACTTTTAAAAAAAGAAAGTCATGAAAACGCAGGAGACTTTCATACGCAGATATTATTTTCAAGCAGTCCCATTTGGAAGCTACCTAATGGGATGTCAAATAAAGTATGACCTCTTTCCTGGAGAGAATCAGAATTCCCACATTTGTTTCAAGCAAAACTCCCCGTTTTCAGTGCCAAATATTTCCACTTTGCCAATGATTCCAGAAGATTTTGGAATCACATCTTTAGCTTTGTCTCCCTGAGTAATGTGCACTCGTTTTTTCCTTGTTATACAGCACGTGCGTGCATGGATACAGGCGCAGAGAGAGAGAGAGGATTCAAAGACATGTTGGGCAGGAAAAAAAGTATTTCAAAAGACTCTGTGTCCAAAGGGAAATGTATAAAAGGAGAGACAAAGAAAGAGATAAGACAGATGCTGCTTCCTGTGGAATGAGAAACTGCTCTTTGGCAGTTGAAGAAGAGGTGGGATCCCCCTTCCTCTGATCCCTTCCATTTGAGGTTTCAGGTGTCTTCTTCAGAAAGCCAAAAGGTCACATAAGGGACAATTTCCTCAGCAGAAGGGCCATCGGGCTGCCAAAGTGTCAGCAATTCAAAGACCGCTGACTGAGATAAGAATGCAGAAGAGGTGTAACTTAAGTGTCATCTTATAGCTACTAGAAGCTTAGATACACTTCAAAGGAGAAGAACAGGGAGGCTGCCAATAAGATAGGAGGGAGCCAAATAATCAGGCTTGAAAGAATGATTATTACTTATCATATTCCACCATTGAATGTGTGAAAATGGGCCAGCAAGACTCTGACGCTAAAAGGTAAATTACAACATTTTAAACAGGCTCTTTTTCTGTTATAGTAACTGCCCCCCCCCCAATAAATCTCCTGGAAAAGCCAGGGCGATCTCATTCAGAGTAGAAGCCAATGAACCATTGCACAGGGACGCTGCTCTTCCTACACTCAGCATCCACATGCTTCAGTTGGAAGGGTGAAATGCTATAAGAGAGGCAGCCAAGATAAATTCATGATTGAAAACAACGCAGGGGTCCAACTTCATTCCTCATGGAACTCCACTGACAGCACTGGGACAATTTGGACCCAACAGTCCAGTTTCTTCTCTCATTCATACCAGGAGATATTTGACCAAAGTTGATGGAGTTACTGTGGTGTGGGATCAGAGATTCTTCTGAAGAGGTTAGTTTACATTTCAGGCAAAGCATGCAGTATTAGAAAAAGAAAAGGAAAGGCAAGGGGGCAGGAATCCTTACAAGCTTCATTTCCTCTTGTGTTTTCATTTTTTGTGGGGCTGGCTACACTGCTTGGTGTCTACATGCTGCCCTCTGGATTTTTCAAAATAGCAAAGGAAGCAGAAAATGCTCCAACCTTTTATCTACATTTTCAAACGAATGCAAATCAGGAAACTCAACCTTAAAAGCTTGTGCTGGAAAAAGGCATCCTCCCCACTGCAAAGCATTTCACCTTTAATATATTCTAACCAGCCTATGAGTCTATTTCTGCTGCCAAGATGACTTTTTCTCAATTAACTGTTGGGTTCCAGGAACCACTTGGCATAATCTGAAGCTTTTGGCACTGATGTGGAATACTAATGTCAGGATCACATGAAGGAGAAATTAAATCAAATTTCAATAGCTTGGCAGATGTTACATGTATATAAGGAAAAGAAAGACACACCAGTGCACTGAGGATTTCAGAAGTCAGCCTGCAACGAGGAATAGGAAAGTCCTGACTACATCTGTTTTCATATACCAAATTAGATCAAACCCACACTAGAGCACCAAAACAGAAGAATTCAGAATTCAAAATTACACAAAGAACTCTCACGCCACAACATATACACATATACTGTGGGACGGATTCTCCTTTTATACTGGATTAATGCCAGCGTAACTTCACTGGAGCCAACGGAATTATTCTTGATTTCCACTCGTCTAAGTGAGGCCAGAATCAGGCCCCAAACGTGAATTAAGTTTAAAAATGAGAGAAATGCCATTGCTACTAAGCCTCTTGGTAATTAATGTTCACACATGAAGCAAAACACATGAGACAGTGTGGTCTAGCGGGGAGCCATGGAATCAGGAGAGCAGGGTTCTATTTCCAGGACTCTCCCTGGTTTGCTGGATAACTTTGGGGAAGTCACTTGGACTTTCAGAGATGGATGCCTTACGCCAGGATCCTAAGTTCATATTTAGGCACCTACTTAAGTAGTCCGATTTTCAGAAGTGCTGCGATTCCAGAAGTTCCCACTGAATGTGCTTATTTGATGCCTAAAGATGGACTTAACAGCCTAATATGGGGTGCTCCTTTTTTAAAAATCTTGGATTTACCTGTCCGGGCCTCAATGTTCCCCATTTGTAAAATGGAGGAAATAAACCATTCTGGCTAGGTCTACACGGCAGCTTATATCAGCGTAACTTGTGAATAAATCACCCCCGAGTGACATAAGTTAAGCCGACTTCAGTGCTGATGTGGACAGCGCTGTACCGGTGGGCGAGCTTCTCCCGCCAACATATCTACTGCCACTCGTGGAGGCTTAGAGTGGCTACATTAGAGAGCTTACAGCAGTGCAGCTGCATTGGCGTAGCTGAACGGTGCTATTTAAAGCTTGATCCAAAGCCCCTTCACTGTGAATCTTTCTCTGGGTGTCAAGGGACATTATGTCAGACTCTAAGTACAGGCATTAACACCCCTGCTCTTCTCACAATGAATATTTTAATGCAAAGGTCTAAATCTTAGTTTCCATTGAATCTTCCCAAGGTGCTGACACCATGGCTACTATCAGAGATCTTTCCAGTTTGCCCAGCTTAATTTATAAGAATGACGATATTCAGTTTCTCTAATACTCAAGAGACTGGCCAGGCCCAGATTCTGTCACCCTCTCTCCAGCTGAGTACTACCACTGAAGCATCTGGCCTTAAGCCTAGTCACTGAGAGGGAAAGAAGGGAATGGTTTAAAAAGTAACAAGACATCAACGAATTCCATAAAAGCAATTGAAGAGAACAGTGCACATGGAGAACACAAACAGCTCTCTCTACCGCATGAGCAAGGCTGTGCCACTGCACTGCATCTGTTGTATTTTAAAATGTTGTTTTACAATCATGAGAACACAGCTGAAAAGTGACTCTGGCATAATTACAGGCCCAGGTCCACAGATACTAGGTTGAGAATGTCTAGAATGAGTAGTAGTCTATAAATCTCCACATGTCTCTCCTAATTGCTCTAACAGGAAAGCATTTAATTATGTAATCAGGATACCGTATTTGACACACACACACAACACACACTACTAACCTTAAACTAGTTTATCTCACTTTGTTTCTGGGCTAGTTAAATATAGATGCAGACAGACGGATCTGTCTGCACAAACAGAGAACATTATGTGTGGGAAAGTAACCTGGTGTTGAACCTGCTGAGTTCCTTGTAGAATCGCTGTATCCAACTGCAGTGAACTGTTTGGTCAGAGGGGCACTTTTCAGAGAATGTCTCCCCTGCCCCAGCTTGTTAAATTGATGCTATTTACCTGGTAAACTGGCCTTTTTATTTTGGTCTGGGGTGGCCAATCACTAGTGAATACTGCATCTAAATTCCGGTCACCTCCCCATAATGAAAGGTCAGTCTTTACCCTTCCACTATTAGAGTTATTTGCTGGATTATTGCTCATGGTATGCAAAGAGAGATAACAGTCTTCAGTTTCTTATGGGAACAGATTATGGGCTCCACATTGAACTTTAAAAATTCAGCGTATTTTCCTGAATACAGAAAACAATAATAGACTTCTCTATCCCTGGCTTCATGCAGGCCAAACTCCTCCTTTACTTCATATACCACATCGAGCACTAGAGGGCAGAATTCATTATGCTAATATTAGCCACATTCCTCCTTTAAGGTAACATTCCTACAAAGGCCAAATCTGTTAGCATCGTACTCCGTCTCCAGGCTTTGTGTTTTCTGCAGCAAACTATCTACTTTTTGCACCATGGTTCTTTGTGTTTTGTGGTACTTGGGTGCACCAGACTGGAAATTCTGTGGCAGCGGCTGGTAAAAATTAAACGTATATTGAACTACCTATTAAAGGGCATAAATCAAGCAGTACAGAATTCCTTGTTTTGTGTCATTGTAATAAAGTCAACATTTTTAAGCACTGCCCCTAAAATTTGCATGTTCAGTTTGCTGCAGGTTTTGTACTGGAAACACTCAACACCATGTTTTCTTGGGCTGTGTGAGGAAGGCCGAAGGGACGGAAGTCAAACTTCCTGACAGGCCCAATTCTGAACTCTGAACGTGAGCAAGAGGGAAGCAAACCAAGGGAATAAAGATAAGGAGAGTGTGGATTGAGATACTAATGACGGGCCTAAAGAGGAAAACCCTTAGGGGCCCCTTATAGTGCTGATTAATGTCAACTGAATGATTCCCATTGATTTAAATTGAAGCTGAATAGGACCCTGTTGGGTGCAGGCTCCTCCTTGTTGTTGGGTCTGGGGATAAGCTCCACGCAGGTCTGATGCCCCCTTCCTCGCACTGTGGCACTTCGCTCTTCCCTGGGACTCTGGATGCTCCCTCTTCATGACTCATCCCTCCAGTCAGGTCACTATAGTCCTCCTATTCTAGGCTATCAAAGATCCACAGGTCAGTTGTCCACCTGCCTTTCCAGACAGTTGGCCAGGCCAGGTCTGGTACCACTTTTCCAGCTGCTGGTAGGGAACTCAGGCCCAACTACTACTCCAGGTTCCAGTCCAGGGACCCTAGGTTTAGCAACTCTGGTCTGCTGTCTCCCAGACCCTGTCACTATTTCCCTGGACTCCTTGCTACTTCCCTACTCTCTCCTCTACCCCCAGTTTACCAGCCCAAACTTCCTCCTCCCAGGGAGTAAGTGTAGACTACTCCTTTCTTTGGCTTCTTGCCAGACTTAATAGCCACAAACACTCCTTCCTTCTCCCAGAGAACAACTGCACACTACTTCCCCCATGGCCCTCTTCTGTTCTCAGCTTCCTTCCTTTAAACAGGCCCAACCTGCTCCTTACCACCTGGGCTTCATCTTCATTTAGTGCTTGCCCTTCAAGCCTAAATCTCTTCCTAGGTGCAGCTGAGCAAGTTAAATTAGGTCATCCCATCACAGACCCATAGTCCTCCATCTGCATGGACAAACCCCTGAACCTGCAGTGAACCCTATTGACTTCAGTGTGATACTATGAAAACTCAGGAGTCCACCTGTAGTTGCAGGACTGGCACCTATGGGGGGAAGGGGGTAGTGAAGTTAATGGGAGTTTTGAATTAAGCCTTAATGGGGATTCAGCAAGTGATGAGGAGGAAATGGAATAATGGACTAAATACTGAAGACACAATCCCGTTATTTCATTCTGTGATGAGTGCAGCTATGTAACCAGTATGACTCTCTTTCTGTAACCTACACTTTCTCAAGAGACTGCTGTGGGCAGTGATTGGCAGCCAGTTTGTGCTCATTTCAGTGCAGTCTGTTACAGAGGGGAGACACACTGTGCTCTCTTAGGGAGGTTTTACTTTTGTCCTTTCTTGTTTTGTTGTTCTCTTGAACTAAAAGAAGTAATTTAGGCTGAATGCTTCTCTTTGCAATTTGTATGTAAAGAAACATAATAGAGTACATGAGCCTTTGAATAAAATGCTAGTGCAGGGGTCGGCAACGTTTGGCACGCGGCTTGCCAGGGTAAGCACGCTGGTGGGCCAGGCCAGTTTATTTACCTGCTGACGCGGCAGGTTCGGCCGATCGCAGCCCCCACTGGCCGTGGTTCGCTGTTCCGGGCCAATGGGGGCGGCGGGAAGCGGCGCGGGCGAGGGATGTGCTGGCCGCGGCTTCCCGCCACCCCCATTGGCCCAGGACAGCGAACCGCGGCCAGTGGGGGCCGCGATCGGCCGAAACTGCTGCATTAGCAGGTAAATAAACTGGCCTGGCCCGCTAGGGTGCTTACCCTGGCAAGCCGCGTGCTAAACGTTGCCGACCCCTGTACTAGTGTGTTTGTTTGGCTGGTGGTCACAAGTTCTACAAAAATGTTTCATATACAGTATCTATATATATGCATGTCAGTATGCAATGTGTATAATATAAACACTGAATGAGATGTTGTACCATACAAAATAATAAACTAATGTTTATATTAAATAGAATGTTTAAACTTGGTTAGCTATATTTAAAGGAAGGGAAAAAATAGCTATTTTATTTCAATCACTCCTATTTTTTCCTACATCTGGTTCCATAACAGAATGTGCCAGGGTAGAATACAAATATGGGTTGCATTTCATCATATGGGTCACTTCTTGTAATAATTACAACATTTTTTTAATGAATAAAGCAAATTCCATAAATTTGAGATTTTAGCAAAGGACTTAGAAATGACATCTACTTTACGCTCAGATGTGGCATCATAACAAAACACTGAGCCAAATAATTAAAACAGTTTATGAAAATGTACCCGCAGTATTTGCCTGTGTAACTACATGTACCAACAAACCCACCATTACTGAGCATTACTGAGCATACAAATGGGTATATCGACAAATGTTGCAGTTGTCCCCTATTTCTTATTTTATATCCATTGTTTCAATAACACAGATAGTGTATATGGATCTTAAAAGAAATTAGTGACATTGTTTTGGTAAGTAGCTGAGATACAGAACCACTAGAAATAGGACATCCTTTTGGTTGTTTTCTAATTCTATTTCTACCCTTAAAAAAAAAAAGTATGATACAGTATTAAGGAATATCTACAGAAAGAGTGAGCTAATTTTTACTAAGGAAAATCTCTGCTTTCCTGAATCTATTGGCGGGAACCCCTCCAATACATATTTCAATTTTTGGCCCTAAATTTTTGAATTTTAGCTGAAAATTTTTAGGTTTTTTTCCTTCCAAACTTTTTACAAAACAACAAATTTTGAGGAAAAGTTTTGACAAAAATGGAAAAAAAAAATATTTAATTTTTTTGGTGGTGTCTAGGGCAAAGAAAATTTTCAACCATGTCAAATTAGAGGATATCCCTTGTTCATAATGATATAAAGCTCAATAGAGACACAAGATAGGTGGGGGAATATTAATTATTGGACCAACTTCTCTTGGTGAGAAGGACAAGCTTTCGAGCCTACACAGAGCTCTTCTTCAAGCTCAAAAGCTTGTCTCTCTCACTAACAGAAGTTGACCCAATAAAAGATGTTACCTCACCCACCTTGTCTCTCTCATATCCTGGGACCAACACGGGTACAACAACACTGGCATAAAGCTCAATAAACATTCACATATGCATTTGAGGAGTAGATGCGCCAAAGAAAAATTTGGAAATGGGTTGTTAAAAGTACATCTTCTAGGTGATTTAAATACGTGAAAGAGTCATTTTAAGGCATAGCAGTCCCTCAGATTGAAACAATTTTATTATTATGATGTATTATTATTATTTATTTTATTAATTGTTTGATAGATGCATATGGGACCCAAGCTCATTGAAGACGATGGAAAGTCTATCATTGACTTCAGTGGATTTTAGTCAGTCTCTAAATACACAAATGTTATCCTGTGAAACACTATTATTTATCCTGCTGAACATCTCTTTCAGTGATATTTTTATTATTTTTGGTGAAAGTGAGAGAAAACTGATGAATGGGTTTTACAAAATGTTGGATGCTATTTAGAACTATCTCATCATTATTTACGAGATGACATCTTACTAAATAGTTTTCATTATGACAACTTCTAATCATGTGCTGAAAAGGCATAGCCATTGTAATAAGTGCCATAATACGGTTTGCTTTTTAACAGCATGCTAATATCATCTCTTAGGTATTTATTCCAAGTGTACTATGTCCAGTAATATATTTGATGCCAAGTTGTTAATAGTTGCATCTGGGACATATTTAATACACATTTGTAAGTGAAAGATTAATTTCAGGCCAACATTTGCAACTTTACGGGAGTTAAGTAACGCACTGTAATTATACAATGCCATAACCAAACCATAGCACGATGTACATATAAAGAGCTGGAAGAGATAAAACAACATACACTCAATTTATCAAGCCTTTTTCAATTTGGAGTTGACAGAAAATTTTATGGATGTTTTTCGGAAGAGCTATGTGTATGTGTGCCCAGACACACACACTGCCGAAATCTTTTTCAAATCACTCAGTTGGGAACTTTTCAATGAATGTTTTTTTAAATTAAAAATGCCAATTTATTGAAATTAAAACGGTTTACAAAACAGTCAGTTTTGATGAATCTCCCAATTTGAAAAAAAAAAAAAAAGGTTTAGAAATTGTCAAAACATTTCATTTTGAGATTTTTGAAATGAAAATTTCTGGTTTGAAACGACTTTTTGAAATGTAAGCTAATTAGACTCAAAAAAGGTGAAAAACGGGTCAAACTGAAAATTAAGTGTTTTGAAGTTATCCACACTAAATGTTTTGATTGACCCAATTTTTTTTCTTCAGTTTTTTGATTCAGGAATGATTTTGAGGTTTTGACTTTTTGTCTCGATTCAGGATGATAAACATTTTAGAACTCTTGGACATATTCATGGGCTGGGAAAACCTTTTCCTGCCCAGTGGTAATCACCATCATAGGCTTTCTTCCTGATCTATCTAATCTAGCTATTTTGGGATTTTCACCATACTCATCACTTTATTATTTCAGTGTGACAACATAATCCAGCTTCTCCATAGATCCATATTCATCTCTGGTGTAACTCCACTGGATGACACACATGACAATAGAGCCACTATTCAGATTTTCATAGAATCACAGGAAACAAGGATTTTGGTTTTACTGCTTTTTCAAAGACATTCTTTTCAAATGCACAATTTATACTTTTATGCTAGGTGAACACAACCTGTCTCTTCACCATACAAACTACAGCGTGTCTAGTACAATTGATGGCATTTTTGTCCTGTTTCATCTCACCTTTCCTTGTTCAATCTTGCCGTAAAATAGCGTGGCTGAAAAACTGGATTGTCTGAATGGTGACTGACAAAATGACAGGGATGAACAAATTGCAGTTACACCTTTAATCCTGGGCGCTGGATGGAAGAGAAGATTTTCCTGTTGAAATCCACATTTTAATGCTGAGACTGGTGTGTATAAGTGCATATCTCTTGCTAAAATTTTTTGCTTGGCATTCAGAACTAATATACACACAGTTAATATTTTAAATATAAAATGACCAAGTTCTGAAGTCCTTATTCTGCGCCCGGTTCAAACTGGTGCAACTCCCTACACTTCAGTGGAACAACTCCTGATCTGTACTGGTGTAAATCAGATCACAATCCGATGCTCAGTCCATACTCAGGCTCAAAATAAGCACTAATGATTTCAGGATTTGGCTTCAGCAGCTGGCATCATCTTGAATGGTGTCTTAATGGAGAAGGTATCAAATAATATAGAGGCAGTGGCTTAGGGAGGTCTCAATAGTCTAGGTGATAGATGTTTTCCAACAGCATTACTAGCATGAACATTGCCATTCCTGCTTGAAATGCGCACAATGGGACCCTGTAAATCCCCACTGACAGACCCCTGTGAAGGGTAGCAGGGTGTGCATCAGAGATTGCAACAGAAACAATAGGAGACGGGGGGAAGGATAGCCAGTTAAAACATGTTTTCAATCAACTTGACTATTCAGACGGGGAGACGGATGCTACATAAATGGAGTGAGTCAACCCAGAAACCAAAACACTTTCAGCAAGTGAGTGAAGGAAAGAAAAACAGTTTCACCTGCTGCTCTATCTATAGAAAGCAACTGATTACTGGAGTGACAGAGCAGTGGGTTACATAGATCAAGATAGACAGTAAAGACAAAGTCGGTGTTAATGCTGCTCAGCAGCCATGATGCTTTTTTCAAATATTCAGTGCCAATCAACTGTGACATTCAGCTCACAGTTGTTCTAGCCCAGAAAAACATGGTTTCCTTTTACTTAGAGCCAGTGATGGTGTTTCTTGGTCAGTGTCAGTAGCATCATTTTCTAGCGCCAACAAATATCCCTTTTTGTCTATTTTATAAACCCTCTAATATTAATAAAAATCATTCTATTCAATCCTAGCAGCACACAAACTGCTTTATTCATAACAACAAGACGTGATTGAGAAAATCGGAATTTTCAAAATTCAGACTCTAAGATGGCCAGATCCATAGATTGGGTAAATTGGCGCAGTTCTGTTGAAATGAATGGAGCTACATTGAGTTACATGAGCTCAGGGTCTGCTCCTGAAGTCCTTAGCCCTTCTTTTTCCTGAGACTTCAAAAACTAAACACTTTATCTGCAGGGTCATATAGCCTCCCAAATGTCTCTCTTTTCATTGGCCAACTGCATTACTCACCATTATGATTGTTAGTGAAGGAGAGCTAAAAGGGTGAAATCTTGGCTCCATTGAAGTCCATGGCAAAACTCCCGTTGGCTTAAATCAGGTCATGATTACAGCCAAAAATCTGCAATGCTAGATGACAGGAGATATTATTGTCCACTTGGACAAACAGATCTCAACATAGACTATGATTTGGGATCACCACAATTGTTATACAGACCCAGTCTTGACCCACTGAATGTATCATTTAATTGGCATTTCATACTAGCTATCTGATGATAGATGTCATATAAATAGCTACATAGTTGGATAGACCATTAAGAAATTAAAGGCACACATGGTAAAATACATATTCAAAACTTAAAAAAAATCATATTAACTTAACTGGGCCTGATTCTGATCTTACTCACACTGGTGTAACTTCATTTACTCCAACAGAATTATTCCTGCTTTACAGTGGCATAGTTGAAATCCAAACCAGCCATATTATTGCTGCATTTGTATTAGCAGTTGTTTTGCCTTTCTGTACCCACCATACAGAAGAGAAAGATATATGTAACACACTTCCAAATGTTCCTTCTTAGTGAATTACTTGGCTTGACATTGGAAATGAATTATTTTCCATTATACCACTGACCCCTGTTGTGTGTTCTATTAACACCACATGTTAAACTTTTATATTTTTAGTAAACCATGACCTTGTACATTCTCTGTCATTTCCCCCTGGCATAAGTACAACACATGTGGTATGAAAGCTAACGGTTTTCATTTGTGTACAGTATTTTTTATATCTTAGACTTCTATAACAGCATGCAGGTCATGGTAATCAGTGTAGAGTGGGATTTTACCAGTTACAAACAGTCACAACAAAGTCTGTGTATGTTTGCTAAAAACATATTTTTGGCATAATGCTCTCCTGTGTGTTGTGTGAATCCAGATGAAAATGGGATCTTGAAAAGATGTGTCAATTTTTTTGATCATGATAATCCAAACAACACGTGCACCATGCAGGCGGAAGCCTACAAAATGTCAGGTTTGTCCTAAATATCTGCAGAACAAATGTAGCTCAGGAACATAACCGAGTGTGCAACACTCTTAATATAAAAAAAAGATGTCCTAGAGTCAATGTTTTATTTAATCAAATGTTCATCTTGTTTTAGTCCTCTAAAAATGATCTATGAGTCATGAATATAAGATTAGAAAGACAGAGTAATTCTTTTCAGTTGCCCAAATATTTCATATTGTATCTTCTTCCGAAGGGCATTTTGGACCTGATTTTCAGAAGTCTTGGTGTGCTGACACACGTTCATAAACATGGGCCTATTTTCAACAAAGATGTGACTGACCATGTAAATATCAAAGCAAAGGTCATTTACCCCTTTAATTGTAAACCACTATTCCGTGTGTGTTCTGAGGATCAGTCATGAGAAGGGGACATGTGCTTAAAGTTAAGCTCAAGTTCTTCACAGGTTTTGGGTCAGAACTGTCAACACAGTTGGCTCAGGGCCTGGATCATTTAACTCAAGCACTAGAGGGTCATGCTTTTAGTGCTGGAGGTCCAGGGTTCAAACTTGCTTTAAGGCCTGAGTGAAGATGGTTACATGATCACTACAATTGCATATACAGTTGAGGCAATTGTGTGTCTACACTTCAGGCTGTATAACTCTGGAATTACAGGCAAGCATTAAAGGTCATGGCCTTTATGATGTTTAGGATGAGTAAATCTGGAGTGATTTGGATTTTGTTTCTGCCATTTGGTGGACTTGCAAAAGTCAGAGATGGCCACCTCCTCATTCTCCCTGGGTAGAGCCACAGAGAGCATGGATTTTCTTCCTTTTTAGGGCACAGGAAACAGCCATTTTTCTCCTCCTCTTTGTGGTCCGTGGATGGGCTCCGGGATCCCAGGATTGCCCTTGATTAGTTATGTCCCCATGTGGCTGCTCTCTCCTGCCATTCACTGTCTGGGGGTCCTGAAGTATGGCTCTTTTCTGGGTTGGCTATAGGAACGTGACCATCTGCCCACTGATGTTCCTCTGGGATGGATTCCAAGGACGGTTTGGTTTCTTGTATGTTTACTCATCTCCATCACCTGGCCATTGGAAGTAAGCCCCCAGAGCACAGGCTGTTCTGGGCCAGCTGGGGGAAGCAGCCAGTTCTATTCTGTCTCCCATGCCCCAGGATGCTGTCTCAGAGCACTTCTTGGCCGGCAGCATCACATTGCAGCATGACATAATGCTGTTTGCGATGTAACGCTCTGACTGCCAGGACAAACTTGCAATGTCTGGCTCGAGTTCAGCCAGGCTTGGATTTTACTTATGACAAATACTTATTGGCTTGACAATTCTGTAAGAGTCTTTTTTTGTCTCCTCTTTGTGCTGCGGCCATTCGGTAATGATCGGAGAATTTCCAACATAAAAGAGGCACTCTCGCTGTAGTAAGACCTTAAAACAAACTCACATTCACAGTCATCCCGTGTGGTAACATTTTTGCCTTTTAGGATTCTGCCCAGAGTGGTGTTTAAAGCTGTTGCAGCACTGTCTAGGATGGTCTAGACAGTATTTGGTCCTGCCATGCGGGCAGGGGACTGGACTCGATGACCTCTCGAGGTCCCTTCCAGTCCTTGAATCTATGAATCTATGAATCTATGAATCAACAAAAAAACAAACAAACAAATAAAGGCTTACTGAGTATCATACTGAAAGGAAATAGGTAGAGATGATGTTTGTGTATACGTGTGTGTGTACACACAACTGCATGTATTATATGAACTCTGTCCAGTATGAGATCAAATCTTATTATCATGTCCCATAGGTAGCAGGCCTAATTAGAAAATAGCTTCTCTTGAACACTGAAACAGCTCAGGGATTTCTCTGCACCTTGCAAAAGTTTTTTTTTGTTCTTATGGAGAACCTGGCCTTTTTGGCTCAGGTTGGAAACATAGCTTAGCTGGATAGACATATAGCTGTTGGTTGTCTTTATAGCAGAGATTTTGATTCACTAAGATCTACTAAATTCTTCCATTCACATTGATTTATCCTGTGCCATGCTCTCAGGAATGCCATATCTTGAGACCTGCTTGGAGTGTTAAAGTAAACCATGTCTTCCTCTGTAAATGCCTTGCTTGATTCAAATTTTGTTTCTACTTTGCCAGGCAAATAACAGCGTCATTCTCATTTAGAACCCTCTGCTCTCTCCGAGAGCCCCTGATGGAAAAGAAGGAGCAGAAGTACTGACAGATAACCAAGAAACAAATTCTTCTACAGAGCCCAATTCAAAACTAAAATATACAGATACTAATAAATTATCAACATATACAGTCCACCATTGGGTGAACTCTAGCACACCTCTAGGTTCCGTAAAACTAACAAAAAACCCAACTCATTTTACCTACTGAGTTTGAAAATTTGACTTAGAGACTGAGAAAAATCTCCACACAGTAGAGACGGTGAGAAAAGGGGGCAAGTGAGAAAACAACTAATGAACAAAATAGGATGAAGAAATGAGTAAAGAGTAAATGAGGAGTCTGTGGGAAAAAAAGAATAGAAAGGGAGAACAGAAAGACATCTAATGAACAAATAAACAGAGGAGTGTATATATACCTCATGTATGGCACCCACTCATCCAGGATAACCTTTTAGTGTGTGTCTGAGGGATGGGGTGAAGGAGGGAGGGGAATGGAATTCTTCAGTTCCTAATAGATACTCCAGGTGCACCATTAACTGGAAACTGTGAGTTATTTTTAAACAAGCTGAATCACCCTTGAAAGAAGACACCCATTTAAGTAGTAGGGGGAAAAAAACAGTTCACAGAACTAAACTAGTCCAAAAATCCTTCAGCACATTTCCAAGGCCTCAAACTCTACCCACCTGGTAATGAGTGACTACAAAGGACCTTCCATGTATTAAAAGGAAGGAGTAGCAGACATATTAGCACTCTTTATTTACCTGTGATTGACTGCATTGCTATTGGGGGGTCTCAAAGAATTGGCAAATAGATGTGAGAAGTTTGGCCACCATTTTGGTAGAGATCGGAAGCCATTACCATCTGATGGCTGTTCGGGGGCCTACGAGAATGAGAGTGATCAGTTAAGTTAATAGCTCACCTTAACTGATCACTCTCCTTATAGTGTGCATGGTAACACCCATTGTTTCATGTTCTCTGTGTGTATATCTATCTATCTATCTATCTTCCTACTGTAATTTCCACTGCATGCATCCGATGAAGTGGGTTTTAGCCCACAAAAGCTTATGCTCAAATAAATGTGTGTTAGTCTCTAAGGTGCCACAAGTACTAACACGGCTGCTACCCAAGCTAGCAGTCTCAACAGAAAGCCAAATAATGGCACAAGCCATTGAGATGGAATCAGGGCAGGCTTTAAGCCGATTCACCTGATTCCCTGGAATCGGGTCCCGCACCTAAGAGGGCCCCACTCCGGGGGTCTTCGGCGGCATTTCGGCAGTGGGGGGTCCTTCGGTGCTGCGGAAGACCCGGAGCGGACTCCCCACCGCGAAGTGCCGCTGAAGCCCCGGACTGCCGCCGGGTATTGGAATCGGGCCTTGCGGGTCATAAAGCTGGCCCTGGACGGAATTATTGACAGGTGCTTCTTCGAGAGTAGGAGTGGAGCCCACTGGTGGGGCATTGTGGAGAATCTTCCATGGCTGCTACCCAGACTGTTCCTGGTCTGTGGGTAAATGATGAAGCAAGGGTTCTTAAATTTGATTTAAAAATGGATCCCCTTGTCACTGGATTTCCCTGAGATGGCAATACCCATCTGGGGTTATAAAACTATCAGTAATCTGTCACAAGTGCCTCGCTGGTGGAAAAGTTCTCTGAATGTAGCTCTCGGGCTCTCAGTTAAGGCAAGTGAGCCTAAAATGACACAAACCACACTAGAACTTGATGAATAACAGAACATCAAGTCAGACAGACACTGGCTGGCTTTTCCACTAGAGCTCTCCCCCGGCTATTATTTATATACCATTTCACTTGCTTACATGTAACTTAAAACCCTATGTCAGCAGCCCAATCCAAAAGGAAGGCCAATTAGCCTAAAGTGGCCCTCGCGTTGTTTCTCTCTCTCATTCACTTTTCCACACATGAATAAGCCTGGCTACTGTTAGACATTCCGAGACGTGGCTGAGAAAAGGCCCCTGTGCCAGGCCAGAGGCTCAATGCAGGCCCTGTTTGTTTTTTCAGAGTGGCAATTTTCAAGGGGCTGAAATAGTTGTTAAAATTAGCGTAAAGAATTTGAACCACAGAAAGTTTCTTTCACCTTATTCTTCAAAAAGCCAGTTGGTTTCCAGAGGGCTGGCTCCGTCCAATCCTCCCGAAAGCCTCAATTAGCATCCGGGAATAAAAAACACAGTCTTGAGTACTGTGCTCAGGACTCAATCCGATTTTTGCCATACCAGTCTCACTGCCATGCACCCAGCTGGCCACTGACCATCAGACACCTGCTGGGGGTAGCATAACCCCCCCCCCCCCCAATTCAGAATGGTTAAGAAACCCAACAGAGCAGACCTGACAAACTATTAGAGCCAGTGACGTGCTCTTGTGCTCCTCGGAGAGGATGCCAAGTGGATAACAAATCTCTACCTTGTAATGAACAGAAGTAAACATCCCGTTCAGGACTGACGGCTTTTAACATCCTGGGGCCTGGGCAATGTCAGAATCGAAAGGAGTGAAGCTTTCTGACAGCCTCCACTAATGACAGGCAAAATCCCCTTCACGTGACTCAGTCCTCACTCTGACAACGGGGGTGAGGAAGTAGGATTCAGTGGGAGATTGGCTTTATTGAGGACTGCAAGATGTGGCCTTAAGTGTTTACTTACGATATACGGGAAACCTTTCATCTGCTAAGTGATAATTACTACTCTGTAGCTGCCTTTTGCTTGGTTTCCATATAGGGGAAGGGATTTCCTTTTGTTTCTGTATATATGCTTTGTTTCAGAAGATGGACTGCAGATATGCAATTTGAAAATCCAGAGAGCTGGTTCAGTTACTGAAAAGTTGCTTATTTAAATTTTAGCCAAGGTCTCTTTGATAGAGCAAAACTCAGCGGGAGCGCTCATAAAAATAGAGTCTCTTTGAAAATTCATATACTTCCTGCTTCTGCAAATGCTGTGAGAACTGGCTTTCCCATGGTATGTCTGCACTGGAACTAGGAACTAGGTGGGTGCGTGGAAATGAGAATTAATTAAAAAAAAAAAAAAGGTGAACCAATCTTTTGTTTCAGGCTTAAGGAAAGTTTGGGCCAGTTTTTCTCATTCCCCCTGAACCAGTTCCCCTGTCCTTACTAGGACTTCTTGAAGCATATGAAGAAGACCTCTGTGTAGTTTGAAAGCTTGTACCTTCCACCAACCGAAGTTGGTCCAATAAAAGATATTACCTCATCCACCTTGTCTCTAAAGTATACGAGGCAATCATTTAATCTTCACTATTTGCCAGTTTTGCCTTAGAATAGACTGCAAATGAAGAAGATTCGTTGAAGTCCTTTTACTGGTGTAACTCCCATTGAAGCAAATGGGAGTTCTACCTGACATTTTTCTTTGTATGGAATTAAAATCTTCTAAAGCTTAACAGCCTAGCAAACTCAGAGGACACTTTTTAAATAAGAAAAATCCTGGAAACTTATTTTGGGTTTGCTTTAATTTATGGGTGGGATTCTGATCTCAAATCCAGAATAATTTAATTCAACCCAACTGAGTTCCTCCAGACTTATAGCTGCATAATTAAGTCATCTGGCCATTCATCTTATGTTGATAGTCTGTTGTCTAGCTACTCACAAGTCTCAGCAAAACAAAGATCCTACAATCTTTGTAATGTTCTTGTTGTGCAGAATACAGACTGTGAGCCTTTTTTGTTGTTTCTCCAGGTCCACCATAGCAACATTTATATTTGTTGGGCTATCATCATAATTCTAAGAGAAAGTAATTTGATCACTTTACATTTGCAAGGTTTAAAATGTTTATTTTAAAGCAAGATGATCTCAGGAACATGATTAGTTGCAGTTGCTGCTTAGGCCTTCACATGGTCTAACTTTAAGGTCTAACATCTAAACATCTGTCCCGATTTCTTCAGAAGTTGGACTTCTTTCATAGCAGTTTCCCAGCAATAATGTCATTGATGAGACAATGATTTACCCAACGTTTCTACTTCAAATGTGGTGAGAAGAATCCACACAGGGCAAACACATCCGTTATATGTTTCCAAAAATGTGTTATACATGAACTGTAGAAATACACGCTAGTGTAGCTGGACTTTTCTGACAATAAATCACCGTGGATGCCAACTTTTATGAGAGCCGCAAAATGCTGAGGGAGTGGTATAGCAATTCAGGAAGAGATGGCATGTGTATGAGAGAGATCATGAGAAACCACCAGCCATTGGCCACACTGGAGAACAATGCACAAGGGAAAAAATTAATGCTAGCTCTTGTGAAGTGCATGTTTTGACCATGATGAGTGCCTTCCTCCCTTATACGTTGCATGTGCTACTTGTGTGATACAAGACAGCATCCTGCATCTCCAATTCACTCCCTGAGTTTAGTGATACTGCATGTCTGATGACTGTCTAAAAGTAACTGGGAAGGGTACCAGGATCCTTTGAGGCAAAGTCAGTCTTGCAGCTGTCAAAGCCATGTACACACTTTATACACTTGGTATGTTGCAATATTTAGGATACAAAGAACCTAAATTACCTCCAAAGCTAATGGATTCTACAGCTGCTGGTGCATTAGAAGCTAAGGAGGATGTGAGACTTGAAAGCCCTTTAGTACCTTTAGTTTTATGGTGTCTGTAGGGAAAGTGGAATTTGTCTAGAATGTTATCAGAGACATCCATATGTAACCCTTATCGAGCATGCTTTGTGATAAGATTTTGCCAGCAGTTCAGTCTTGTTTCAGTGCTAACATTTCATATTATGGACTTACCATGCTACTGTCGATGGATCATAAATAAACACTATGGAAGATTTACTATGGTGTAGAATAAAATGTGATCTAGTACATTTGTCTGAGACATAGAAAGAAGCGGTTTGTTAGAGGTATAAAATGTTAAATATTCCTTCTTCTTTAAAATGCTATTTTTACTTTAGCATACCATCAGAAGGGCCCTACCAAATGCACAATCCATTTGGTCAATTTCACAATCTTAGGATTTTAAAAATTGTAAATTGAACGATTTCACCTCTTTACATCTGAACTGTCACGGTGTTGTAATTGTAAGGGGGGGGTCACAAGGTTATTTTAGGGGTGGGGGTTGCAGAACTGCTACTCTTACTTCTGCGCTGCTGCTGGTGGCAGCACTGCCTTCAGAGCTTGTGGCAGCTGGAGAGCGGCAGCTGCTGGCCAGGAGCCCCGCTCAGAAGGCAGAGCTGCCTCCAGCAGCAGCGCAGAAGTAAAGATGGCAGGGGATGGCGTTGCCACCCTTACGTCTGCACTGCTGCTGGCAGGGTGCTGCCTTCAGAGCTGGGTGCCTGGCCAACAGCCGCCGCTTTCCGGCCACTCAGCTCTGAAGTCAGCGCAGAAGTAAGGGTGGCAATACCACAACCCCCCAAAATAACCTTGTGACGCCCTGCAACGTCTTTTTGGGTCAGAACCCCCAATTTGAGAAATGCTGGGTCTTCCCTGTGAAATCTGTACTGTATAGGGTAAAAGCACAGAAAAGGCTAGATTTCCCGGCGGGAGACCAGCTTTCACGGTCTGCGGCACGTTTTTCATGGCTGTGAATTTGGTAGGGCCCTAACCATAAGGTACACTTGACATTTTTGTTCTGCAGCTCATGTTATTACTGATTTTCATGGCTGCAGGGCTCCCTGCCTCTCCGTCCTTTCTCTGGTCTCTCTGAGTGCACCCCTTGTGTTGTAGGCATCTTGCCCTTACCTGTCTCAGGGGGGAATTCCACAAATCTTCCACTCCTAAACCAGGATCTAGCTAAAGTACCCTCTTGTGACAGTGCTGAGCAACCACAGCTGATCCAGAACTCTGATCACTGCAACTTCAATTTGTACATCTGAATATGAGAACTGTGCTAAGCTGACAGCCTGAAGATAGGCTGGCGAGAGTGAAAAGCTAATTATCTCATTAACTAAGAAGGTAAAAAGGCACAGGAAGGAAGTGTGATGGGGAAGGAGAGAAAGTTCTAGTGCCTGTAGGCAGGTAGAGCCCAGGCCACAGGAGGTTTGTCTTCTGCTGGGCTCAGGAGTCTTAGAGCCCCAGGATATTGTCCAAGCTGCTGCAGCATCTGTTAAAAGGGTAGGAATGAGCTTTGTAAATAAATCAGTTGGTGTTTTAGCTCTGAATAGTTTGTTTGTCTGGGAAAAGGCGGGAGTGGAGCATGCCCTCAGCCACACCTGTCCATACCAACCGCTTATCTTCCTCTGGGCCCAACTGGGTTTCAGGCACCTGTATTTCCTTCCTTCAGTAGGGTTGCCAACTTTCCAATTTTTGAAAACCGGACACTACAGCCCCCTCCCCCCATCCTCCGCTCCGCCCACCCCCATTACTTGCTCTCTCCACTCCCGCAGAGCTGAGCTGGGAGGAGCTGATGTGGAGCCTGCCTATCTGCCCAATCAAGGTATGGCAGGAGTTGGTTCCCTGGAGCGAGGGGCAGAGGCAATCGGGGCACAGGAGGGGGCAGTCCCCAGAGCAAGTGGCTGGGGGAAATGAGGGCAGGAAGGGGCAGAGGACGGAGCAGTCCCCAGAGCCAGGGACTGGGGGAAATCGGGGCACAGCCGGGTGGAGGGGGGGGTGGTTCCTGGAGAGAGAAGCCGTGGAGAGCTGGGGCCCCGGGAGGCTGAGAAGGTGGTACCTACCCCTCCTCTCTCCCAGAGCTGGTTCCTAAGCTTCTCTCAAGTGCATCAGCTGAGCTCCTCCAGCAGCAACTGCTCTTCCCAGTCCTCCCTCCCAGCAGCAGAGGCTGATTACTGCGGTAACTGGACTTTTGGTGTCCAGTCAGAAGTACTGACCGGACACTGCAAAGGTCCCCTTTGGATCGGACTTGCTGGTTGAAAACTGGATACACCTGTGGCAACCTTACCCTTTGGGAACCTGTGACCAGTGATGTAGTGACCAAGGACAAGATTTTCAGAGATATTTAGGTGCCTAAATATACAGAGAGGAGCTTAGTAAGACTTTCAAAAGTATGTAAGCAGGTTAGATGTCTAACCTCCATTGAAATCAAGGGCTTGATCCAAAGCCACTGATGTGGATGGAAAAAACTGTCATTGACTTCACTGGGATTTTGGCTCAGACCCTTAGAGACTCAGAATTAATAAAGGACGACTGTAATTACCCCCTTAATGGGCCAAAGCAGGTTTTATTTTGCATTTTCTCTGTGGTCAGGCCTCGAAAGACCAACAAGTTTGGTTCTCGCATTCTTTTTGGCTGGCTTGGGGATAAGTGAAAAATCTCATTATTTTCATTACAGAAATTGGGTTGAATACTAAACACTGTCTGGTGGGGGAGGAAATACCCGCATTTCAGCCCACAGTCAGATCTGGAAATGGTCTCGACAATTTAGAAAAGTTTCAATTGTCAGCTGAGAAAATTTGCAGTGCAAAAAGGGAGTAGTCTGAAGAGATTCTAGGACCAAAACAGAGGATGATATCAGGCGAAATAACATTCTGAAGCCTCATAATATGCATTTCTAGAGCTGATTTAGTATTCTTGGACAATGGACTACTACAGACCTCTTACTTTTATAGCACCTTTTATTCAGGAAGTTCTATACGAGAGCCCTTCATCCACCAATTATATGCAGTCACCTAAGCGGCAGAAAAACACAACAGCCATTCACAGTGCAAGAAACACGACACAAAAAGTGGTTTTTTTTGTTTTTTGTTTTAAATTATGAGAGGAAGTAAGGGAGACTTAACTTCTGGAAATTACATCTAGTGACAATGAGTCACCAGCTCCAAAAGTAAAGCATTGTTTTGGGCTATACTGAGTCCAAGGAGGCAATATTTTCAAAAACACGGTCGGAGCAGTAAACGACATAGTAGGTAAAAGCAAGGGGGGGGTGTTAAATAAAGCACTCAACCTACTTGCAGGTCAGCCAATACACCTCTGCGTTTGGAGGTATCTAAATATTTCAGAGAAAATCAGCTATGTCTCTGTAACTACTTCCATATTTCAGCTTTTAAATAACATCACTCCCTCTCAGTTTGGCCATTTGCAAGTAAAGATTTCTATACTCCCTGATTTTTCTCTTACAGCACTAAAAGAGAGAGAGAGAGAGAGAGATTTCATATTTTCAGTTTTAATCTTGGACATTGGCTGCTTTCTGAATTCCACCTTCGGGTGCTGCTGTCACAGATTTCACAATGTAAACATCTGGGTGAGAGACAGACATTCTTTCCCCTGTAATTTACTCCCAGAGCCCTACGGATACTCAGAGGGGATGGGCATACAGTAGTTAGCCATACTGGTTTGATAAAAGTCACTAATAACACCCTGAATGTATGGGTGGATTTAGCATTCCCAACCCACACCACATACCAGCTTTTGTGACACATGTTCCAAATAAAGTTGGCCTAGTTTTACTCCTAGAAGGATATCATTAGAAGAGGTTGAATATAGTGGTCCCCATGCCAAAACTATGGTATAAGGCCATACTGTAAAGGAATTTTTAGGACTATGTTTTATTCTCTCCAATCTCTGTAAGTTGTTTGGGCAGGAAATTTCCCAGGTTTGAGTTTACCAAAATGTAGCCTTTTTTTTTCTGCTTCTAAATTGGTTAATTTTGTCCCTGTTTCCCAAATCTTCACTCGAAGAACTTAACCGATTTTCCAGAAGAGAAATTCACTTTTTCACACCTCTCTCCCCTCTTTCTCCAAACATTTAAATGCACTTTGCAGTGGTTATCTGCATTTTACAATAGTTGGCATATACCCCTGGTAAACATCAACTATAACACTGGGTTGATAGGATAGATTTTGCAAAGACTATAATAAAGTTGCCATACATACTTTTGGAACGGACTAACATCCAATGGGAGTAGATGAAACATCAAGTGTTGTAATATCAACACGCAACAGCACTGATGATAAAATACATATGCTGGGAATACTTATTTCTCTGCACAAAGGAAATCCTTTGCTTAGCAGTGGAAGTCCTGGCACACTGCAAAAGAATTCATGTCAAGTTTCTGATAGGCAGTGTAATAGGTTATTTATGTGGGTGTCAGTCAAAATTATATTAACAAGAATTTTTATTTATAGTTTATGCTTATTTTAAATGCACTTCCAAAATATCCATGTCACCTGCCATCTTGTCTAAGCCAGTGACAGGACCCGTAAATGACAAAATGAATTGCTAAATGAAGTAAGATTAACCTTACGTATACCAGCTAACATGGATGGAGTCGTCCATAGCCCCATTCTTTCCGGCTATAAATATAGCTTCAGACCACAGGATCCTGCTCTTTGAATCTATGTGATGCGGTGTTCACCCCACAGAACCCCTGAATGGGTTAATGTGGACCAGAAGGGGCCAATTAACCTTATATGCTGCACCTGGAGGGGAACCAGAGGCCTAACTGCAGATGAAGCCCAGCTGGGGGAGGAATTCGGAGAGGATTATGAAGCCAGGAAGTGAGAGCAGCAGAAGACTGCAGGGAACGACCTATAGTCACTCTCTAGAGGGAAAGAGAGATGGTCAGGGACAAGGAGGTGATCCAGGGAGAAAGTAAGTCCTGGGTTCCTTCCCTGGGACTAGGGATTCTGGTAAGAGGCTACCAGCGGTGAAGTAGCCATAGGGAGCAGAGGAAGCTCTGGTGGTAAACTGAGATGGCGTTGGAAAGAGCCCAGGCAAACAGCAACAGGAACTGAGAATGAGCAGACCTGGAGTGCCTGTCAGAGGGTCCCTAGCTGGAATGCAGAGTTGTGTGTGGGCCTGGTTTCTGCTTCCAGCCACAGGAAAGTGGCATGGGACCTAGCGGTGGATTGGAAGACTGAGGGGACGTCTGGACAGCTTGTCTAATGGGACTGTATAGAGACCTGACTGGAAGGCTGAGTCATGAAGAGGAAGCCCCTTGAGTTGCAAAGAGAGAGAGGGACCACAACATGAGCAACTGACAACAGGGGGCACCATGCAGGGCAAAAGCTAATTCCTGGAACTAGCCATAAAAGTGCACTGTCAGTAAGTGAAGCTATTCACATGCTGATTCAGATTATTTCCTAGCCATTTCCTCTCTAAGGGACTGATCCAAAGACCATAAAGACAGAGTCTTCCCATTGACTTGACCGGAGGTTGGATCAAGCCAATAATAAAGGAACCAGTGGAAAAGATGAACTGCAAAACTCTATTTAACAAAACAGCAAAAACAAATAGTTCTTCAGAGGACTGGGGAAATGTATTATTCAAAAATTAAGCCATTACTAACTCCCAGCATTAAAAAAAAATCATGAATCAGACCCTAAAATCATTTATTAATGAGATTTTTTTAAATACTAAATTTTGGGCATTTTTATATGCCTTCTGGTGGTGTAGCCCTAAGGGTTCACATTTTCAAGTGTTTCTCTTCAACCAGGAGGACGAGGTATTTTAATTTTTAATGAACGTGGAGGTTCCCACCTAACTACATGTCTCCATGACTCAGGGATTTATGAAAAACATTAAATATTGAAATATAATCACTAGAGTTGGGAAATCATCTTGTTCACTAGAACTGCCTCATGAGACGGAATGTCTTTTAATAAATTCATAGATTTTTAGGCCGGAAGGGACTTTAGCTCAAGAGTGTTCTGGTGAGAAGTAAATATATACACATGTATATTTACACACATGCACATGTATGTTACCTTAAATAATTGTATAGGCAAAATAGTCTCATTAGCCTGTGTGCGGCGTTACATTGCAATGGTCTAGCTAAGCTTACCAGGTGCCAGCTAAGCAGCAGGCACCTCTGCCCTGTTTCCAGGGTTAGGGGATTGAGCCCTTTTCCTCTTCCACATGGAGCAATCATTACCCACACCAGTAGTGAAATAAAGAGAAAATGCAGGAACTGAAGCACCAGTAGTAGCCAGCCTATGACAGCAAAGGGCCCTATATTATAATTGTATATTGTTTTATATAGAGACAGTATACTAGATACTGGACAGAGGAGTATGCAGATAAATTCCCAGTCTTGAAGAGCTCACAATCTATTACTCATACACACTATATGGACCAGTAGGCTAACTTCTTACTAACATGCAGATTTGACAACAACACTGCAGGGAACCTGGTGGTTGGGGGGGAGTCTCATAGCTGTTGGTTTCTCAATGCTCAGAATTTGGGATGAACTGAAAGGGCTAATGACTGATGACATCTTATCGGTCTCGAAAATAGTAACCATCTTTATCCACTCTCCACTGCCTTTTTCTGTAATTTTAAATACTAGGGGTCAACCCCCTGACATCTTTACTCAGTTTTCTTCTCTGTCCTCATTCAGACAAAATTCCCATTGAAAGATTGAGTAAAGACATCAAGTTTTGGCTCTATATCCCTTAGAGGAACAAAAGGCGTTACACACACGCACACACACGTACACACAGAGTAGTACATTCATCTTGTACTTTTTAGAAAGACAGTTCATAGAGACTTGTTTTCCTCATCTCCCCGCCCCACTTTTCATAGTTCAGGTTATTTCAGCAGCAGGAATTTGGAACTTGAGGGCTCAGTTGACCAAAGCCGACCCCAGACGGCTATCTTAATTGTCATGACTGTCCCAGCTGGTTAGCATTAATGGTGGTTGCTGCACTGTGGAACATGGTTAGCTGACAAAGCCATTATTCTATTATGTGATCACCATGAACTTTACAAAGTGTGGGGCATTCTATAAAAAGCTGACATAAGAGCAAAAAAAAAAAATTGCTCGGTAAGATCAGCAACTTCAGGTTCTCACTGTGAGCTTGCAGAGAAAAGCCATGAGCTATCAATACATTCAGATTGCCAAAGGAACTGCATTCAGAGTCTCAGCATGCTTTGTGTTTGCCACAGTGAAGCATTTATTCTTAAAAGGAACTTAAAGAGGCAAAGCTTCATTTCCTGAGATTTAAGGAACTTTATTACATTCCCCCCCCCCCCCCCTTGGCGTATTAAGGGCTGGCGGAAGCTTTCAAAGAGGAGGAGCTGCCATACTGTGAAAGGACTTCTTAGAAACAAATCCAAGCCATCGTTAGCCATATAAAGGAAAACAGGAGAGGTCAATTTACAGAGAGGCTGTTATCAGAGAGCTACAAGTGAGAAGTCATTCTCTTTACTTATCACACTAGGCATAAAGATGTTCTCATACCATTTCCTGTTTTCATTCCTAGCTCAAAAACCCAGTGGTCCAACCAAAGAAATGACCACAGGAAGTGGCTTGGAACAGCTTCCTGTCATCTAGCCATTATCCAAGGCTCTGATCTATATTTGCTAAATGGTACTGAAGTTAATGCACAGTTGACAGAAATGCTACTTGTATAAATACAAACATTAAACACACTCAGAGTGACTTGAATGGTAACAAAAAGCTCCATTGATTACCTGGATCTTAAACAGTGCCACTGAATGAATACATTGCAGCAAAAAAGGGGGAGACTTTTTGATCCTTCCTCTAGCTTGAGAGATTCAGGAGAGGAGGGATTTTTTGAGATGAACCAAATGATAAAACTTCATAGAATCCACAGTGCATTATGGACTAAACCGTGACCTGCCCATGTGAGCGCATGGGAAAAGGTGGAGGGTGGAAAGAGCCTGCCCTCTTTATTTGCCCCCATTCAGAGAGAGGGCACAGTCCCAGGCGATGCACTCCCCTGAGTGCAATGATTGCGTGACACTTGCGCTAGTAGTGGTGCTAAACACCACAAACGGGTCTGGGATGGGAGCAGATGTAGTACTCTCTGAAGCAGTGGCCTATTTTAATGCAGCTTAGTGCCTAAAAAGGTAAAATGGAGCCCTATTCTAATAGTGTAGTTAGTACTTATCACTTTAGGTCCTCAAAGCCATTTACAAACATCATCTAGTTAACTAACTATGAAGCCCTTCCCTCCCCCTGGTGAGTTTGGTAGGTTAGTTTCACAGCTCCCAGCTTTCAAATCTGGTGCTGTGGGCCACCAGCCATCTGCCTGCCATGCCCTGGCTTTTCACTCTCAAGTGTGAGGGAGCACAGGCCTCAAACAGGGGTCTCCAGTCAGGGCTCACTCTATGGCCACCACCCAGCAGCTTATCTGAGCCAGTGGAGAATGGGGCCAGCGAAGCTCTATCTGGTAAAGAGCCCCTCCCATGAAGCTCCTGGTTGGGGCAGACATCCAGCCCCACTGATTGGCAGCGACACTCTACTTAAACTGGAAAGAGACACAGAAAGTTGTCTGAGCAACTAGATGAATTCCTGGCCTACTTGCCTGTCTCCTGAGCCCTATTTCCCAGCCTTTTCCCTGGTTCCTGCTTTCCTGTCTCACTCCAGGTCCCTGCTCTTATGCACTACCCCCGACACCGACTCCAGCTTTGACCCTGGGTTTGAGTCCTGCCTCTGGCTCTGATCTTTGGCTTTGCACCTGACTCTGACCCCAGTTGCTGGGTCCTGACTCTAACCATTACGACCAACTGCCCATGCCCCATTCCCTACATGAAGCCTGTTTTTATAGAGTCATAAATTAACTGTATTAATAAAAATATAATATACACGATTTACTTAAATATACCTTGGAAAGCTCTAATCCTAAACTTGCTTATTCACTGAAAACACAGCTTTTTGGATGGGGCTGGTGAATAGGGAAGAAGGGCAATGTGTCCTATTTTATGTTCTTCTGACTTGCCTGGGGATAAATATTGGCTTGATTCTGATCTCTCTTACACCAGGGTAACTCCAATTATTCTTGGTTTACACATTGCTGAAAGTGCGCTCAGTGTGGAATGTGACACAATCCACATGCAGCTTCTCTCCTTCATTCTCCAGGTAGACAGAAAAACCCCCAAAACAAAGCAAAACCTGGCTCTGATTCGGATCTCATATTGGATTTACAGCACTTTGATTTCAATAATTTACACCAGTGTAAACGGGAACAGAATCAGGCCCCTAGTTCAAATTGAATCAAATCATGTGCATCCACCTGTAAATCAGCAGCCCAGTCTGTCTACCGGTTACTTGCATTGTTAACAGGTAGTTTGGCAGAGTTTGCGTAAAAGCCTGGTTGTTTTGAAAGTTTGTGGCTACATATACTTGTATGCACTTGTATAAGCTTTGATACATATCACAGAAATGAATGGTGCTGCAAGCCCCCTTGAGCTAGATCTGCACCTCCAAATCAGATCCTACCCAGGCTGTCTTCCACTGCTCTAGCTCCAGAACAGGAATCAGCATATGTGTATGATTAGCCATTTCTACCCCTTCATGAAAGTAATAAGATTTTTCAGTACTGTGACATGTTCCGTTTTAAGGCTGGTACATAAAGCTTTGATTATCCTTCAGTGCATTTGATTATCCACTCCATCAAAAATCAAAACCATAGACTTCCTAGGCTTTACATCTCAGGCAATTCAGAACACTTAACCAACCATTTTGTATAATGGAAGAACACATAGGTTAATAGTTAGAGCAGGGAGCTACAAGTCAGATCTTCTGGATTCTATTCCCATTTATTCCACTGACTTGCTGGGTGGTCTTATGACCTACCTAGTCTCAGTTTGTCCATCAATAAAATGGGTGCTGTAGGCGTCACGAGAATTTATGTTTGTAAAGATTCTTGGGTGAAAAGCACTACAAAGTGCAATGCATTTATTGTTGTATTGTCCCGTGTACAATGAGTCTTGCTACTTGATGTAGTCATATCCGCTTCTTTGTTCTTGATGCTATAAAGTTAATACATATCAAAAGAGGTATAATGGATTTAAAAGTTGTGACTGATAAGAGCTCACAAATATCACATGGTGATGTGCAGCTGCCTTAACAGCCCCTTAAACCTGTTAGCAGCTGACATAACTTAGAGCGGACTTCAGGCTGCTCTAATTTGTTCCAAAGCACCCATTGAGCACGCAAGTGGCCCAGGATTTGGTGAGCACAAAGGTCATTTGTACAACTCCCATCCTGAGTGCACTGTGAGCACCATGACTGCAGCCAAGGATGGAGTCTTTGAAATGAATCATAAGCTCCCAAGAGAACAAAGTACAGTGCTAGTTTTCAACATGGGGTGTCCCACACTGCATCCAAATGCATTGCTAACATGGCATTTATACTCAATGCCATCTCACTGACTTCAATGCACATTTGTAATTGGGAACAGAAATGGGACTTATGCTGCACAGCATGTGGAAAGGCATACTTTAAAAAAATGAGGTTTGTGGGTCTCCTTCATGCCCATCTGTGGATAGCAACTGAACACCAAACAGCCAAATTAACTCTCTGTGAGTAATCCAGGAATTGGGTTACCCACAAGAAAACAGTATTTTCTGGTACTCTGCCAGCAATAACGTACCAGTGCAAAACTTGTATCAATAGCCTTGTATTGCTGGAGGGACATGCATCCACAGTCATTCAAGTGTCAACATCCTACACATGCTGTACAGCGCATGGGACAACACTCGGAGATGTGTTAGGCTACATGTATCTGGTATGCTTGGCAGCACTGAAATGGTTAAAACAAAGCCACAGTTAATCGAGCTAATCAGATTTAATTGGCAGCTGGGGTTTCTTTGGAGCCAGCAGCCAATTTCAAATCAAGATATGGCTTTTAAATTAGATGGCACATTGGGTTTCACCATTAAGTCTTATTTCTGGAGACCTGCATTCAAATCCCTATTAAGTAACAAGTGAAGTGCGGTTGATAGGATTTTCCCAATTGAACATTAGTTCATAGTAGATGATCCACTACAGTATATGGCAGAATTTCACATGATCAGTAGCTTTTTGTGGAAGGTACGTTCAGGAGGACTGCAGTAGCACAGGGTACCGTAATTTAGGATCGAGGTGCATTGGAAGAGGGAGGATGCTTACACGCTATTTTCCCCAGACCTTGCCTGTTTGCCTGTTTCTTGTCACTGCAAACAATCCTGCATTTTCACGAACACTGAAATTTGCCCTATTTATTTAAAAAAGTACACGAAAAAACCCCTTTCTGCTGGGATTCTATTATTTATTATTATTCTTAGAAAGTCAGTGAGAAACTAAAAGAATTATTGTTAGGGGGTTAAACTTAGTGGTGGAAATTCATTCCAGCTGAAACTCAGCCTGTGAGCAAATTTCGTCATTTCTCCTCTCCAACCCCAGTTTTTTTTTAAATACATTTGGCTGTGTCTAACTTTGAGGAATGCAGGAAAAAAAGAGAGCCAGAGAGAGAAAAAGAGATAAGTTTCCCAGCTATGGATGATTTATGGAGTCTTGCAACTTCAAAACAATACAGTGTTGTGACTTGCTGTCATTAAAAAAAGCAAACAACCCCTTCCCCCCACCCCAACAGCTAACAATTAAAGAGGTACTACCGTGTAGCAGCTTTTAATTATTTTAAATCGAATTGAGTATTCTCAACCCATAATATGTATAGTGCCCAAGTTTATTATGGATTTATGAGACACAGAATAAGTATGTCTTCCCACTGGCTTTTTTTTTACAATCATTACAATGTAGGTAATGAATGCCTACTGAGATTAATGTCATAGGGTCAAATCCTCAACTGGTATAGCTTGGCATAGCTATATTGCTATAATTAGCTATATTCCATAGTCTTTATGGTCCCATTTCCTTTATATTGTTCCAAGTATCATTGCACTGGGCACAAGGTGGGCTCCCAGGCCAAGAGCCCGGAGGCAGGAGCAGGAATACTACTTCCATTGGTAGTGGGGCTGGAGCTCCTGGAGAAGTGAGTCTAGAAGTACCCCCTGGCTGCACACTCCCATCCGTGTGGGGACAGCAGCGACCCCACAGGTCTGGACCCTCTCTGATTGCCGTCCTCATCTCGTGGGGAGGGCAGTGATCCCATAGGTCTGGGTCTTCTTTGACTCCCCAGCTCCTCCCTTCTTCTTAAACCCTTTTGGCTCCATGGTATTTTTTTTGAAAGGGCGTGGGGGTGGGGCTCAGTTTCAGATTTTGCCCTAGCCCCCCCCACCAAAAAACCTCTGTGTGGCCCTGTCTGAACCTTTTCCTCCATCACCCCCCTGCGCTGGAGTCAGGCAGCTCCCTCCTTTTCCATTCTGCCTGGGCTCCAGCAGTGGAAAGCTGTGAGAGCACAGGCCAGACAGGCTCCCTGCTTTCAGTTCTGGTGCCTGGCACCACAGAGGCCGAGGAGCAATGGCAGGAAAAGGCCCAGCTTTGGCTGGGCAGCCCTGGGATGGAATGTGCTCAGTCTGTGTGGAGAAAACTTGGAGGAAGAAATTCACTCCTGTGCAATTCATTTGCACATAGGAGCAGTGGGGAGATGAAGTATGCCCAGTGCAGATGAATTTAGCTGTCAAGCTTTAACAAGTTTTTACTGAACAAGTGTGAAATAGGGTTTTACAGAGGCTTATTATAACATTGCCAAATTTGGCCAAGTATTTATTTGGACAGCAAAAGGCACCTCTCTGACACGAGGGCCAAAATGTCAAGTCCCTGCTCCAAAGCATGGAGGCATTAAAGCTTCTCACCTAACTGGTTGTTAGAATTTTTTAAAGATGGACACAATAACGTCTTGTCCCCCGATCTTGCCCTCAGAAACAGCTGAACTGTTTAAGCTGAAACCTCCTTAAAAACAAACACACAAAACAAAATTCACCCCGAGGCAGATAAGACGTATGGGAAATTTCAGCCCAAACAGTTTAAGTTTATAAGCAACTGAAAACAGGGTTTTATAATGGGAAGAATCAGGCAGAGTTAACTATCAGGGTTGTTACTTGTGCCACCTATAGTAACAGGAGGGCTGTGACAGCTTGGAAGGAAACCTGGCTGCCAAACAAGCTTTATCAGAAAAGCCATCCAGCCACCCAGCTTTTAACAAGAAACTTGATGAAAGTTACAGTCTGTTATGTTAAATCATGGCCAGGTGATACAGCTCTTACCTGAGAGGCTCCTGCCTCCTGCAAAAGAGAAGTTGCTACAGTCAACAACATTTGCAAGAGACAAGCTCTTCTTTTTGGGAGAAATTCACTCCTGGGCAATGCTACTTTGCCCAAGGACCAATAGAGCTGCAAATATTTTCTGCATATATTTAGCTAAGAGTACTGAATTTCTGTTCTTTCCACGGGCTCCCGATTCTTGAGCTGGGTGAATCCTGCAAAAATGATGCACAGCCATACATTTGAAGTTTTAGGCTGAATTTGCCTCACATGGCCTAATATTCCTGCAAACGAGTGGGAATGTTTGCAGACACAGCTATTATTCTTTTCAGTGACTCTCGGAGAATATTCACAGAAAAGGAATTTCAAATTCGCAATCAGGAGCATTTGCATCAGGAATCTATTTCTACAATTACATTCAGACAAGCAGGATAGAAAAATGCACCATGGGACCTAGGTATTCAGTCAAAACAGCTCACTGTTCAAATTTCAAATACTGAACACTCAAAGCAAGACTCCCAGCTAACAGTTCAGAGATTGAAGTAGGCTGGCATAAAATAGCCATCCCCTGAAGGTGGAGAAAAGGGGCACTGGGGACAAGGCTAGAGAGAAAGTGCCATGCACAGGAGGCAGAAGGATAAAAGGCACGGAGCATCAGATGGACGTATAGAGGAAAAGTCAGTGGTTTCTCCTTAGGCATGAACTTTCATGGGAAATTTGCATAACGTCTGAGTGGAGAATGCTGAATGGTATTTAATAGGAAATTTAAGATACTTCATGGCCTTGATGCTGTTTAAATCTTGTGTGGCTGACAGTATTTTTGCATGTGTCTGTTATATTTTATTTAATAAATCACTGATATGAAACTTTCAGTTCCAGTTCTCTGGGTGGTTTGTGCAGTACGAGGGCAAGAACCTCCCACAATCCATTCCTCCTACATCCCAATTTTGATCCATAATTCGTATGTTAAAAATAATAATACTAATAAAAAAACAACGTTACTCTTGCCCTCCTACATATTTACCAGCAACATTTGAAAAGCTATAAAGATCGACATTTGGGGAGAAAAATAGGGACACACCTTTAAAGTCTATTGAAATACATTGGACCGTGAGAGCCTTCAGGAGGGGCAGAATGGAAAAATAACAGCTATTTTGCTATTAAAAGAGTGCCAACTGTCCCTCCTAAATAGGGACAGTTGGCATCCGTACCTCCTTCCTTGCGACAAAAGCCCATCTCAGTCCTTGTTTTCAGACCCATTTCATATTAAAAATAGCCCATGGAAAAGTTTTCTCCCAGAGTTTCTTGCCAGCTGACTGCTTGGCTGACTGGGCTGTTGCTTTTAAACTGACTGGTTTAGAGCAAGACAGTGCAAAGTGATGGTATCACCAGTTTCTTTGCCACATCAAGCTAAAATAATCTGAGACTGAGAAGGACGGAGTTAGACAAGCTCAGCATGAGACTAATGCGTGAATCAACCCTACAGGGTTCTACAAACTATAACACAGAATGAAATGAACCAGGTAAAAAGGCAAGCAATGTTCAATGCCATCTAAAAAGAGGCCCAAACCAAAAGCTCACATCTAAACATGCCCAAGCCTTTGGGTGTTTAAAACCTGAACTTGGCCTGAGATCAGAAATTTGCAAATAGCTACTTTGGGCCAAACCAAAATCTTTACATCCAAATACCTGTGAACTCTAGGGTCTCTGGTCTTGCCAATTCTCATGATTTAATTATGAGTCTCAGGATAGTTGGTGCTGTTCCTAAAGCCCCATCTCTTGGATTAATGTAATTAGCTGAGAATCTCAATTTACAGTTTTTTTAAAAGGTAAGTTTCTAGCAGTCATGGTTTCACAGACAAGCTTGAGAATGTGAACCCTCAAGGCTACAACACCAGAAAGCAAATAAAAACAACCCCAGCACTGTTATTTTTAGAAGTCTAACACCTTTGAAGCCAATCTCATGAGTTTTGGGGCCCAACTCATGATGTTTGGACATCTGGGGTTGGCAGTACTTTCTCTGTGGCTGAATTTTGCAGCTTGAGCTCATGGTCATTGACCAGTAATGAACACCCTTGGGCCACCCTCGGCTGATGTAAATAGGTGCAGCTCCCTTAAGTCTAATGATGATCCATAGGGAGGCCAGAAGAAATGGCTGCACGCTCGGAGTTTCACTGCCCTTCTCCCCCATCAAGAAGCAAGTTCATCACCTTCGTGGTGTGTGAATACACCTCCTTCTGGCTTTCTGTGGGTATCTAGGAGATGAAATCTAGGTTAGTTCTCAGCTCTCCCAAGCTACCCCAGCGGTAGTGCTGTGTCCCGAATTACGGGACCATGAACTGGTACACAGTGTATTGCTTATTACTGCAAAATATAACAGTGCTATGAAAGAAAAAGGGAGCTAAAATGAGTTAAAATGGACACAAGGCAAATGACTAGTAGACTGAGGGCTTGTGCACATGAGGTGCACTACAGAGGAGTGATTTCTAAAGTGGACTAATTTGTTGTGCATTAATTGGTCGAGGTAGACCCCGCTGGTATGCACTGCAGGTTCCCTAGTGTGCCTTAACCTAATAGTGTTTGAAACTATGTGAAACTACACTAGGGTCTCCATTGAGCAATTAATGTGCAGCACATTAGAAATCACACCACCGTAGTGTGCATTACCTCCCTATGTAGACAAGCTCTGACATTCCTAGAGCAATGAAATGGTGTATAACTGATCTGCTTGTGCACTAATTGTTATTCTTTTATTCTCTTTTCATAGAGTAACGTGTTATTTCTAACAGAATTGTAGGAAGCCACCCAGAAGATAGCTATTGAGTGAGGCTGAGTGGATTTAAGAGCATGTCAGGTATTGTTACACTGCTAAATGGGTTCCTTTAATTGGAGAGTTGTATGTAATTGTCCTCTTAATTACACAGAGATAAGGAGAGTCCTGCTGGACTTTATGTTCTTTTTTTTTTCCAGCTTCATTAAGGATACTCATTGTCTGAGCATCCACGTCCCTGCAGTGAAATTGGACCAGTGATAACTCTACCAAGCTCACCTCCTAGTGGTGCAGCTGGAGAACTGAGTCAATAAACTTTATAGGTTAGGAGATGCTAATTATATGTAATTATTGACTCCACAGCTTTCCACTGTTTGTGAAATCGCTGTAGTCCGTTTTCTTTCTGTAAAGAAACAAATGGAAAAATCCAGAGAGTTTCAAAAGAAAAGGGCTGTGTTGTTGTAGATGAAAATTGAATCAAGAGAGAGAACATTACAAACTACAAAGCACATACAATGGCAGTCAAGGGCATTTCTTAAGGGTGAAAGAAATGGTACTGTCTAGCACAGTCAATAACCATGGAACACTGAGCATATCCAAGTATGCACTTGTTAAAAGCCAACAGCAGGCGTACCTAACACTACGAGTAACATTTTCAAAAGTGCCTAAGGCACAGATCCTCAAAGGTATTTAGGCACCGATCTGCCTCTTTCTGGGCTTATGTCCCCCATTTAGGCACCACTGATATTTTTAAAACAGCAGCTCAGCTGCTGCTTAACCCTGTAGGCATCTAAGGGTGTGTCTGCACAGCAGCTGCGAGGTAGACAAAGGTGCACTCACTCTGCTCAAGCGAGCATGCTAAAAATAACAGAATGGCTGTGGCAGCATGAGTGGTGACTTGGCCTAGCCGCTGGAGTGCCACCCCATCTGAGGCCTTAGGGAAGTACTCGGGTAGCTAGCTACTTTTAGCACACTCACTTAAGCGGAGCTAGTGCGTGCACGTCTACCCAAGCTGGGAATTATATCTCCCAGCTGCTGTGTAGACACACCCTTAGTTCTCTGTCGGCACCTAAGGGTATGTCTACATGGCAAGCAGAAAACCATGGCAGCGAGTGTCAGAGCCCGGGCCAACTGACTCAGGCATGCGCTACGGGGCTAAAAATAGCAGTGGAGATGTTTCCATTAAGGCTGGAGCCTGGGCTCTGGATCTCAAAGCCTGGGCTCCAACATGAGCAGGAACGTCTACATAGAAAGTTTTAGTCTCATAGCATGAGCCCAAGTCAGTTGATCCAAGCTCTGAGTCTGTGATTTTTGCTTTTTGCATTGTAGAGGTACCCAAAGAGAGGGGGAAAGTTTTGGCTAGTAGGACCTGGGCTACCTCACTGGCTAACCTGGCTTACTCGCCTCAATCCAAGAGAGTGTTCCCAATTAAGGAGCCCCAGTAAAGGGAGGCACATTCTCTGGCCTGTTAGCCAGGTACACCAAGTCAGTCGCTTAAGAAGGTCCCTCTTCTCACCCATCCCTCTTCTTGGCATTTTACTCCTGGCTAGCTTAGGTGGCTCCCCTCTCAACTGGCCAGTTTGAGGATTCCTTTCTTAAGCACTTAACTCTCCCCACACATTGTACAGGAAGTCTGGGGCTCAGATTCTCAAAGGTATCTAAGCACCTAAATCCTATTGAAATTAATGTGTGTTTAAATCAATGGGACTTAGGCTTCTCCTCTGCTTAGACATTTTTGGAAGTCCCACCAGGTGTCTTCAGCTTCAAGAGCCTAAACACCTTTAAAAATCTGTCCCCATGTTCCTAGATAACAAAATAAACAATTTTCACTATTTTGCTTTTTAATGATTGACACTAAATATAATTTATTTTTACGTCATTTTAAATATTTCGACTGCACATTTTTTTTCTGTGTCCTTTAGTGCTTGTGCACATTAGTGGTTTAATTTCCGAACAGCAGATGACATTCAGAGTGCATAGTACATCTTCATCAAAACACAATACTTGAGAGCGCTAGGCACAACACAATGCAACAGAGGTCTTAACAGATGCATGGGCTTTGTGCTGATCCATTGCAACAAGGGGGAATTCCCATTTGGATGATGGGAAATGGAATAAACGGCAGCCAAACCTTGTCAAATCTAATTTACTCCACAAACCCTCTTGAGATTTGCAATTACCATGAAATCTCATCTTTTCTCATCAGAAGGGACTGCAGCACATCCAGCCAGATATCTGGCAATGAACAGGGGAACGCACACACCAGTGCTTTGGGTGGAATTTTGAGTATCCAAGTTCCAGTTTAATCAAACCTCCCTGTTACGCAAAGTCTGGCTAGGTCTGTCAAGGTTTGACTTCAGTAAATAACATTGTCTGTAGAAAACTTTTTGAGCTGAAGTCTTTAAGCCTTTGAAGATGTCAGCACAGAAGTCTTTTCTATGTGCTCTGGTCTTTATGCACAAAGGGTGACATTCCTGCCAGCAGAAGGTTCTCCTCAGCATGGTGGGACTGTTTGGGAGTACCATAGCCAAGGAGGTGGTGAGGGGAGCTTCCACAACCCCTGTGTGTCGCAGAAGGGTTCTCTGTGCCATCTCCAAACAGCCATTGTGGGAGGGGGAGCTGAGAGCGGGAAAGAAAGGGGAGGAGCCAGGGCCTGAAAACCTCTACAGACAGGGTGCAGAAGATGTACAGATGCTTTTGCAGCCCATAGGCTGGACGAGGAGCTGCACTGCATCCCATTAGTCTGTCCAAAATTTGGTGGGAATGAATCCTGACACACACACACCCCGTGCCCCAGAATTCCTTGCACATGTCTACTCTTGGCCATGAGCTGAGAGAGAGCAGCCCAACAGGACTTCAGCATGTAAAACCTACCACCCTGTTCTTTGCCATGTCAATTGCCCAAATGAATTTCATGTCTCCTGTTACATCTGGATCATGGAGATCATACTGTGCATGTGTTAGACAAAATACTATCAGCTAAGAATGGGGAAACTAGCTTGGATAAAGTAAGAAATGCCTTGAAACTGATTTGAACCTCTGTCCAAAATTCAACCTGAATCAAATTCAGTAATCTCTTCCGTTAGCATTTGCATGCACATCTGAATGTCCTGGGTTCAGTTGGGACAAAGCACAATCAATGAAACACCATGAAAAAGGATCTGCTGGCCCCATTTCCAGCTCAGACAAAATCGGGAAAAGAACCAACTCAGTGGGGTTTCCAGTCTGATTGCTCTAGTGAAGAAGTTTAGCTCAGCTTCAGAACTTTTGGCAGGTGACCTGAAACAAGGCTTTGAGCAGTTCACTCATCAAGGCTAAACAGGTGGTGAAATATTCTGTCCTCATTTTATCTCTGTGGAAACCACTGGCAGCAATGAGGCTGGACAGGCATATTTGAAGGGAGAATTAGGTCTAGTTTATAAATTAATACCTAGTTCTTTAAAATGCAATCTTCCCAGCGGGGCTGGATGAAATGTCAGAGCATGACCTTTAGCTGCTTTCTTTTGCACGGATTCCTTATATGTTTCTAGATTTTAAACATGGGTTTGACACAAAATACCTTGCTTGGGCCCAGTGGAATTGGAGCTTAATGGGTTCACCCAAAAGTCCTCTCTGTTTAAGAGGAAGTGAAGAAGGCTTAGCAGTTTTCCTCAGGCAAGGTTCCTAATGTATTCCTCAGACTTTTCAGCCATTCATCTCGGAGCATTTCAGCACACTGAATTCCCCAGAAAGGCCTTCCTGCCCATTCTCCTCCAGGGTTCACTGGCTGCTTGAAAAGTTCAGTGTAGGGCTCTTCCAGCACGCATTCCAGTGGCCAGACTCTGGATGAATACCTGCTGCCTCTCTCCCACTGAGTTGCTGTCCTTCCTCACTCTAAAGGGATGCTGATAAATTGTTCCTCAGAGCAGTGGCAATTTCATGGTTCACTGGGCACAACCACTCTGCATTCTCCCCTCCTACCCCAAGATAATCAAGCTGTTACCAGACAATGAGCAACAGATTGCATCTGCTTCTCCTGCCACAGTATCCTGTGAACAATTGACCATATATCTCTACAATCTCTCTTTCTAAAGGGAGGGGGCCAATATTTTTGGGGGGGAGGGGGGGAGGCAAGGGATGGTGGCAGGCGATCCAGGTATCTGAGTGTAGCCTCTGTCTTCCCCATTATCCAATGCTGTGTAACAGAGGCAGTGGCTATGGAGAGTATCCATGTGGTCAGTTTTCTAGCCCATTTTTAGTCTGTCCCTTTCTTTCATCTCTGCCCTTATATTGTGGCACTGGTGCCCACTCTCATCCTCTTCCATGATGGTTAAAGGTGGGGATAGACTGCCTGTCTGCTGTCCTTATGGCTGATGGGTGAGGTTTTGCCCTGGCAGGCATGCTTTCTAAGATTCTTCTGTGGCACCCATTACCGTACCGTCTGAGCACCTCACAATCTTTATCCTCTGTGAGGTAGGGCAGTGCTATTATCCCCATTTTACAGATGGGGAAGAGGAACAGAGAGACTAAGTGACTTGCCCAGGGTCACAAAGGAAATCTGTGGTGGAGCAGGGACTTGGAGTCTGGTCTCTGATTCACCTAGATTAGTGCTCTAACCATTGGATAATGCTACCATGCCTTACGCAGGTAGCTAGTGTACATACAAATGGCACGTGGGGGGACAGATGATGGACTTATTTTCATTCTGGGCTAGAAGGAGAAAGTTCAGGCACCCAAGTTTGAAGAGTTTGGCCTCTCTCTGTTGCTTAATTTATTCATCTGTAAAATGGTTATATTATTATTTATTTACTATGGTACCTCCCAGAGTAGTTGTGAAGTAAATCTTCTATGAGGATTTTAAACTACTTAGAGTTTATTTATTATTATAATTAATTAAATTATATTATATATTATATTTTATATTATAGAGTTTTGCAAGTTTTTCTAGTATCAAAATGCTCTTTTTACCCCATGCTTTACTTGGATTCTCGAGAATTTTATTTTAAAAGGACCACTACCAAAATGCAGGTTTCAGAGTGGTAGCCGTGTTAGTGTGTATCAGCAAAAACAACGAGGAGTGCAGACTCATCTCACTGGTAATAACGGTGGATTCTGGAATGTCCCTTTTTCTTTCTTAATGCTATAAATTAACATAGGTTAATAACAAGCTATAACCCACATCATTCCGCAGCTGGTCTTCAGTACTTTTGTTCATTTCAGAGTCCATGTGTTTCACAGCTTTGCATGGAAATCTGTTCTAGCTCCTTTGCTCTTAGTTAAGCTTCTAAAACTAAAATGGTTTTGTGCTCATTTGGCTTTTTTCACCCAACCATTCCATTTCCCCTAAAAGTGCCTATGGTAAATAAAATAATAATCATAATGAAAAACAAACAGCATGAGGAATGAGATGCCAGGTCTGATGTGCTGCCAAATCACTTAACAGAAGTAAAATATTGCCCTATATTATGGAAAGTTTAATCAGCCAGAGAATTTCATGCAGTTGTCTCCCTTTGACCCTCCCACTCTCACCCCTTGAAGTGAAATATTTATGATTTTAATAAATTAAGAACATGGCTAATTAGTTTCATCATCAACACCCACAAGGTTGTTAAAGGGATTGTGAATGTTGGTGTTTAATATTCTCCTGGCCAGTGAAGCAGCAACTGTTCAACTCTGGAGATGATGTATATGTACTGCACTGTACAGACTTACTCAAAGGACACTATCCTGCCCAAGATATTAAAAGAAAACAGAGAGCACTATTTTCATCTTGATGGGCATAAACTTACATACTTTGGGCCTGTTCAAACACCAATTCAAGTTGATGGGAGTCTTTCTATTGCTTTAATTGGGCTTTAGATCAGGGCCGTATGGGATGATTCTGCTTCCAAGGAGTAGGATTGGGTCCATAATGCTTTGCACGTAAGTAAGAATGTACCCCATGTCCTTGCCACCAGTTAATTGCAACCGTGGCTGTGTAGTAGCATCTTTACCCACTACAAATGCAATGAAAGTTGGCCTCTATTAATGATCCTATTGGTCTATAGTGGAATGAAGGAAATGATTTATATTTTCACATTTGTGCTGAAAATCCCTATACAACTCTTGAGATGCACAGAGAGCTTATGCTATACACCCTAGCAGCAGAGAAAACAGATCAAGTAACAAATTCCTTGCACTCATCGTCGCTGGAGTGAAGTGATGGGCACTCTTAATTGAGAATGTCAGAGTAATTTATTGCAAGTAATTAAATAAAATGGCAAGTTCCAAAGCCTGCTGAATTTTGATCTAAAGTCAGTAATCAGGGCCATAATTTAAAAGCACCTGACATAACCTTTAATTAGAGAACAAAATGTGGGTAACTGCTGACGTTTTCTGACTGATGGGGGAAGGGGAAATACCTCTTAGTTTCTTCCCCTGAAAGGTCCCAAACAGCTGGCTAGTATTGTATGTATATGAGTTATATACTGCCCTTGATTCAGAAATATAGCTCCCATTGACATCAGTGGGAGTCTTATGCCCAGACGCAGAACAATATACAGTTCTGTGTCTGTGTTCCAAGAAAAGTAATGCATTTGGGTACCTCACATCTGTGTGCGTGAGTTTTGTCTCACCTGAGCACACAATCTTACCTTCAATTCACAGCCCTTTGTTCTCACCAAATTCTAATTTTGAAAGAGGTAGCACCCAGTTATTGATATAGCAGGAAAGTATTTGCAGTTACACACCCAGCTGGTATAAGTATGAATTTTGTCACAGTACAGCTGCCATCCACACGTCTAATGCTTTTACATTGGCTGGAGAACCTGGAGTCAGTCCCATGTTGTGCTGGCCTTCATCCCTTCACCTTTGAAAAACAAACAAATTAGGCATCTCTTTTTGGTTGCATATATAATCTGTCCACGTGAATTTTGTGTCCTAGATCTGTATTTCCTTGCCCTCTACGTTTTGCAGACGTTGTCCCTGAAACAGTTGTTAGGTGTTTGAAGCTACGACTGGGACCTCCCAACATGCAGAGATACAACAGATGGTTGATTCTTCATGGCATTTGTGCCACCAGGGAGTCCCCACCCATGTTGTTTTATAATTCCCAGATACAGCCACCAAACCAGCCCTAAAACATTCCCCTTGGAAAAAAAAAGTTTCATCGTTTAACTCTTTGTGAATTTTCTAACATCACACCAAGAGTCTGTCTTGGAAAGCACGTTTTACTCACATTGAAAAGGCTAAATATACACTTATAGCACAATTCATTCTAAAAGTTTTAAAAGAGAAAGTGGTGCAATTTACAGCAGGTTTGTATAAGTAAAGAGAAACACGGGATAAAACAAAACAAGGCTTTCATCAAGAGCCATGTAGATCTAATCAGCAGACAAACTAATGATGATCAATGCAAAATGCATGTATTATCCATGAATATCTAGAGTGCAGCCCCTAGCTATTGCTGGGTCAATTACAACAAAAAATTATCTGATAACTTTAGCTATATGTTTCTGTTATCCATGGATAACAATGGTCAGTTTTTACAGATTTATTTGAAATGGTTCAATGAATGGCTCATACCAATATATATCTGCCTAAGTGTTGCTTGCAATGCCCCCCCCCGAATACTAATGTGGGTATTTGCATTTATAATTAGCTCACAGTGTGAGTAATCACTGTGTGAGTGGCATATGGTATTTGCTCTGCTGTCCAATTGGATGACCGCTACACACACAATATGTACACTTTAGGTACAAATTCATATTTGCACAAATAGTCACATTTTTTTTTCTCTTTCCATGAACGTTCTTGATGTCCAAAATTTGTTCAGGTAAATGTTAGCAAATAAAATAGGTCACAAATGCAGTGGAAATCCATTTTTTTTACTTTTTTTACTCAAATATATCTTCAGTGCTTAGTTTCTGGAACTCACTCAGCTTTGCAGCTGCCATCCTATGTAATACGTAGGTTGGCTGCACGCCGTTATAGAAAAGAGATAAAACCAATATGATTCTATAGCAATTACTCTAAAAATGATAGATTTAACAGAGATTATCGTCATTTCAATCTTTTTTGCCCATTAAATTCTATGGGGCTTTTTGATCAGGTCAGAGACTACAATTCTCATCTGAGTTTCTTTCTGCTTGGAATAAGATGTAGCAGTCCATGCAGAAACCTGTAGTTTTTATGGTCCATACCTGTATATTGAAGGAGAGGGAAGTGGCAATCAGTTCTGTCAAGCAGAAATGGTAAGGAGATAGGCTAGATATAGTGTGTGCACATGACACACTTATTTTCAATTTCAGATAATTCCTAATGATACCAGCTGGGGAAAGGGTGGAAAGAGAGTGGCTGGCAGCCAAGGCCGTTGGCTTTTTATATGTGGTAGGAGTACAAGCATTGTCTTAACAGTTACATTGACTTTATTGAAATAGAGTCCAATGAATAGTGCCAATCTTTTGCTACTGAAAATCTAATGCACTAAGCCATCAACTTACGTGGATAACCCAATCAAATAGAAAAGGAGGGTTGCCAGAACTGGGAGTAATGTCTGTAGCAGTTTCTGATTATGGGCAAGTTTGAGAGAGGCTCTTTCGTACAAAACCTCTGCTGATGTACTCAGCGGGAGACATTTCAATACTGAATGCGGAGCCAGTGTGACAGTTGGGTCTCATTAGTGCTATCTCTGTGAGTTTACCATCTTCATCAGAAGGCCGTGTTCATAAGAATCTCACTGGTATGGATTTTGCATGACTCAGATTTGCAGGACAAAAAGAGTCAGCCTTTTTAGCTCTCGGTAATGCCTACTGGAACAAAGAGGAGGCGATTCTCCATTTTCCATTGCTACAGGCTGATCCACGTCAAGTTGAAGTCAATAGGAGTTAGATAAGTACCTTCATGTCCATCTCCAGGAATCATGTGGAATATACTAGATAAGACACAGAAGATTGTCTACCGTCTCTGTCCCCTCATGACTAATTTTCATGCAATATAGAAAAAGTATAGTATGAAAAAGGAAAACCATTTTAAAAGAAGAAGAAGAAAAAAATATCCTTAAGCAAAACTTATTTTAAGTTAAGTAATGATGTTTCATGGATTGGCAAGGTCTTGATTAAAAAAATGGACTTTATGGATTTAGATCCCAATCATTCATAATTCTCTGCAATTGTGATGCCTGAGTAAACATGGTAAACACTTTTTTTTTAACTAGTTGATTTGAACTTTCTGACACAGATAAAATTAAAAGATTTTTGCTTGGATCTAGTTTCACAAATTATGGCCTGGAAGAGATGACACTGTAGCATATACCCACAGCCCAGACAAAATAAATGGTCTAGAAAGCTCAAAAATGTGTTTTTCACATCAGTAACATGGAGATTTTTAATGATGATGTAACAGGGTCAAGCATCATAAATAATCCTTTCAGGAATATACCTTAGAACATTTAGACTTGCATGGAAACAGAGTGAGAGAGAACTTTACTGTTTCTTTACTTTAAATGTTATGTCTGACTAACTTATAATGACAGTGGCAGGGACATAAGGCAAATGAAGGACAAATTGATACTGACACAGTTATAAAAACAAGAAATCAGCTGATCGAAAACTTTTAACAGCTTCTGACATTTTGGAAACTTTTGCTAATTCTCAAAAGCCTTAAAAGTACCTTCTCCCTCACTGTTCTATCCCTATTTCCATCCAAAATCCTGTTTTTCATTATTTATCAGTCATCCCAAAATGTCAGAAATGTTAATTAAGCCATGACTCATGCCAAACAGCTTCAGTTATCTGTATCTTTTATGGAGACTGAAAATGGAAAAAGCCACACCACCTTCTGCCTTGATATCTTTATTTTTTAATGAATAACACTAAAATTTCAGGATTAAAAAAAAAAAAAAAACCCTCAGCAATTTTGTGTCTCATGTGCTGGTCCTGGGGTGAATAATGAGAGTAGCTACCTATCTTAGGTACTTGGCCCCCGTAACTAAGGTATCTGTGTGCCTCGCAGTCTTTTCATGTATATTTGGTATTTTTTCATCTCCTGGAGGCATGGATGGGGTGAGAATTTCAATTTTCATTTAAAAAAATAAGTGTGTAGCCTTTATGGCTGCAGGGTAAAGCTTGAGCCAAGGGGCCCCTAAAGACTCAAAAACTAGAAGGCTCATTAAAAAGCACCCCATTAAAAAAACTCCTGATTTTTAAGCCAATCTCCAAGTTCTGAGTCATACATTTTGAAAGCTGGCAAATACTGAGCGTTCTACATTTCCCTCTCTCAAATCCTGCATAAGCCTATGTAATCAGCAGGCCATGGGACTTGACTGCAGCTTCCCTGGCCCTCCATAGCTGTACCTCCAGCCTCTGGGCTGGAGTAGTGGGTGCTGGCTTTTCATATCTCCCATACACACGCTCCTAGCCACTGGTTCTATGTAAATATGGGTCCACTGTCTCTTTCCCTGAACCACCATGGATGCTTCCTTCTGCATTCTCCCATTTGACATCCACTGTGGGGAGATGCAGCACAGAAGAGCACAATGGAACTTCATGAATGCTGTTTTGTGAACCAACTGGGTCTGTAGCTATAACACTGTTGTTCACTAGGAGTATAATTCACCCATGCTCAGAAGGCCCCAGCACAAATCAATTCATAGCTCAAGTCTGATGTAGGCCCTGAATGTCTTAAGTGGTGGATAGGCTTTGTGGGACCTAAGCAGGGAATATACTTTATGTTAGTGAGTAAATTTCATCCATAGTGAATGTTACCTATGCTAATGTGCTAGTGAAAAAGGTGGAAAATTTGCTTTCCTAGGGGGAAAAACTGATTTATTGTCATTGGAGAGTCTCACATTCACCCATGTGTTTTATAAACTATTCAGCAGAACTCTAGTGAAGTTATTTCTTTTTTTGATTCAACTTCACACTTTCAAGTTATGCAATGGACTCACTAACTGCAACCCTGGGAGGCTGTGTTGAAACCTTTATCTAACTAATCTATTTGTTTGCAAAGCTTCTCACTACAGGAGTCCCAACTTTGTGTGAACTAAAGTGCCTTGGATGCGGCAATATTTTCCTCGCTCAGCATCTTTTTACACATTGTCCAAAATAATCACACCCACTGCTAAAGCAAAGTGTTGAAAAGCCAAACGCTTACAGGTTTACTTTAGGCCTTGGAATGGGCCTGATAACAACTACTGGGCTCTGGTCCATGTTTAGAGCACACTGTGTTTTCATTGTATGCCTTTTTTTCCTTTTTGGTAGAATGCATAGATCTGGAGGTATCGACAGGAAATGTGGCTGCCTTAATTTGACTGCTGGGAGTCCATGGAAATCCTGAAGTGTCTCAAACGATGAAAGTCTCATCTGCTGTTCATTCAACACTCCATTCCCATCAGGTGGCTGCTTTGAGCCTCTATCAAGATTTTTTTCCCCTACATAACCACAGGTAAATGGCTAAAGTAACACAAATTCATTTTAGCAAAGACTTTTGAATGAGACAATACAAAACAGAATACCAGGTGGCCAAGTGATTTTGCAAAAGCCCTTCTCTAAAACTCGGTGGATGAGCAAGACAGTAAAAAAATGCTTATTTCTTATTACTTATTTTTGTGGTGACAATAGAAGTGCTCAGAATGACAATGTTTCTCCCCCTTAGAAATGAGCAGATCTGAATTAAAAACTATGCTTTTTCATACATGCAGAATCAAATGATGTCTTAGCAGAACAAAATGATGAAGAGGAGTGAAGTGGTTAAGGAAAAAATAACTTTCCCCTCATCTTTCTAGAACTTTGGTCTTTTCTTCTAGAACTGAGCCTAACCTGAATGTTTCTTTAAGGTTCAGAAATGTCTCGGCTAATGTTTACTGCAATGATTTTTTTCAGGTTTGCATGAGACTGTTCTGGTTTCTGAACACGACCAGAATCAGCTGTTCTGAAACATCAGAAAACCTGTTCACCGTGAGACTTCCAGGCAAATATTGCCTGAATGAAATAGACGTAGCTCAAGGTGTTCTGATAAGTTTGGAATTAGCATCCAACTTTATGGGTACTTATTAAAACTGGATCTCTGAACCTTTAGATGACGTTCACTCCTCACTAACAAGCATGCCTCAGACATTACAGTGGGATGTGCCCACTTGACACCTCATTGTTTGCAGATTGTAGCCCTCGCACCAGAGTAACTGGCCATAGGAGGAACCCCTGATGTCATAAAGCTGATGTCACGGCTCCTACAGAACCACACTCACTCAACTTTTCTTAGTTTTGCCAGGGGACAGACTCAGAATAGAGCAGGGTTAGACAATGGGAGGTCAAAAGCCACCTTTGCACCCTCCCCTCCCACAGTCTCATGACTTGAACTGCACAATTCAGGCTGTATCGGAGGAGCTGGGCTTATATCATTAATATAATATGAAGAAGCTTTTAAACAGAACAGCCTACAGGGACGTTACTAAGAGTGGTTGGTATGCATCTTTATACAGAGCTGAGAACACTATTTCATAGCCTCCAATTTTCACTGGTTTCTCCAAATTGGGGCCCAGTCCTATGGCCGTTGCACCCTCAGAACTCACGTTGGCTTTTGAGGGCAGGTCTGTACTACAGATCTATATCGGTATAACTGTGTTAGCCAGAGGTGTGAAAAATCCACACCCCTGAGTGACTTAGGGCTTGTCTACACCACGCAGCTTCCAAACTTCCAAACGCAGCTTCCACAAACTACTTCCAGCCCCGCGAGCAGCATTAGCTTTGTCGGCAGGAGAGCGCTCCTGCCGGCAAAGCCGCATTCACACTGCCACTTGCATCAGCAAACCTTTCATCTTTCTTGGGGGGGGCTTTTTTAAGTACCTGTGAAAGACAAAAGTTTTGTCTACAACTTCGCAGTGTAGACATACCATTAGTTATACTGACCAACTGCCCATGTAGACAGCACTAGGTCAACAGTTTCTCCCACTGACATAGCTACTGCCTCTTGAGGAGGTGGATTAACTAAGCCAACAGGAAAAGATCTCCCGTCGGCATAGGAGCATCTTTCCTTAAGCATTCCAGCGGCTCAGCTGCATTGGTGTAAGTGTAGACCTGCCCTGAGTGTGCAATAAATAAATAAATAAATAATGCAGGCAGTCAGATCAGAGACCATTCATCAAAACCATGGTTGGATTATCCAGACAGTTGTAACTCAACACTTTATTTATGTTTAGCCCTTTTTTAAAAAAAAAAGTCAAGGATTATCCTTGGAAGAAGCCAAGTAGAGACTGATTCTCTTTTTACAGAAGATGTTTATTATTCTTTTCGGCACATGACACGTCCCCTTTTGAATTACACATTTCTCAGGTGTGCAGTGGAGAGATGGCTACCAAGGACTGTGAGGGGGAAGGTGATGAGTAAATCAGATAAATACATGCTGACACTTGTACGTACGTGTGTCCTCTACATGGCCCGTAAACCCGCAAAAGATCAAAAACATCTATGCAAGAATGCCAGGAAAATGATCTATACATTTGTTTTAAATGTCTATTTATGAAGGCTGACGGTAGGCACTGTCCCGAGCAAGGGGTGGTGTGTAATTTGCACCAACCCAGGTATAGTGCTGGGAGTCTCTGTGCCTCACAGGCACATGTAAGTCACAGTTCCTTCCCTGTTTTCTCCTCGTTCCCGTGAAGGTGGTAATTTATGGTTGGCCTTTACTAAGTACAACATTGCTGGATCAGATATTCTGACGTGGTTGTGTGTGTGTGTGTGTAGAACCAAGGCTCCCCACCCTCATTCCCTCCCCCTCCCTGCCCACCAGTTCAGGGGAGGGAGTAAGAAAGCAACAGTGGGGAAAGGAGATGGAAACAGCTGCCAAAGATGCATGTCTCAGAGAGTGCAAGAGAGAGAGAATGCACACCAGTCAGGGAGGAGAGTGATATTGTCTTAGGCTTTTAGCAAAGGATGGGGAGCTGTGCTTGTCCCCGCTGCCAGTTACTTTAACCTTTGGTTCCTGGAACATAGGAATAACCAGGGCTACTTGCTCTCCAAAGTATATGTAGTCCATGCAGGAGTGTATATGCAGGAGCGTAAGGAAGGTTTCAACTCCAACTAGGGTGACCAGATAGCAACTGTGAAAAAACGGGACAGGGGGTAATAGACGCTTATATTAGAAAAAGTCCCAAAAACCGGGACTGTCCCTTTAAAAACGGGACATCTGGTCACCCTAACTCCAACTTACTCCTTTGCATGTGTGTATAGTCCAGATACAAATCTAGCCCTAAGTGAATTATTTCATTTCTTCATTTTTAATCATCTGGTTGCTAGAAATGCCAGCCAAATCAGGATTGCCCAAGGCCCTGCATTGTAACCATTTGTCTTATTTGACCATGGGTTAAAGTGTAGAGCTGGTGCTAAACTCTGGCTTACTGCACTCTGGAACTCACTGGTTCAATCCGATACTTGAGTCATCACCCAGATTCGCTTGTTATGATACTGCCCCAGCCAACAGTTTCAATGAGACTTCATCATAATAATGTCCAACAACATTCATGTCAAGGGACGTGCTGGCAAGTCTATCGAGGGATTTCCAAGAAAAACTTGAATCAGGCTCAGTGGTTTGAAATGAACATGCCTCAAAATATAAAGACTGAAACACGTCAAAGCCCAATGTTAACGTACAAAAATTTGAAAAGGGGCTATTCCTGTTAGAAGGGGGTAAACATTATAACTCTCAGAGCTGCTTAATAAATAAAATCTATGACAGACTGGGGCCTGTGGGTTGGCAGTGAAAAAGCATTCCAGAGTTTAATATGATGTTTTTTGATGTTTTGAAGAGAAGTTCATGTGTCCAATGGCACAATTACACATTAAAACAAGGATTCCCCTTCCAAACCTCAAAATCATTGGTCTTTTGTTATACACTTTCTGTGCATGAAGTCATGACACCCCCTGCCAAAACTTCAGACTAACAACAAACATTGGCTGTAATATTAAGTTTCCACTGAGTGCTCATGCAAAGCCATTGTCCTGGAGATGTCCATCTACAAAGTACAACAGCAGCGAAGTACCTGTTTCCTGATTCCTCCACCAACTCCATTTGTCATTTGCTTCTTGAAAAGGGGCTGTTGTGTTCATAGATGATTCAGATTCATCTATGTTAGATTGTTGCGATCTCTTTACTAGGGCTGTTTGATTGGCGTCCGGCTGGCAATTAGTATTTATTGTTATGGTCTTTTTCAAAGAGCCTAGGGGAGTTAGGTGCACAGGTTCTATTAGCCCAGTTCCCTTAGCTAAATATTGTATTTAAGCTGGGATTTTCATAGAAGCCTATTTTCAACCCTCTCATTATTCACCATTAAACTCTAATGGCAAGAGCTAACAAAACTCAGCTGCTTCATTTTGCAAAGGTTTGTGCAAAAATTCTCTTAGGCAGATGCTCCAGTAGTAGAAATTGTTATAGCTATTGTGGAGCGATGACTATTTATACCAGATGAGGATCTGCCACTCAGTGGTTTCACTCTGCATGGATTTCCCACCCCCAAGATTTGCTTTGAGTATCAGATTTGAAGGAGCCCCAAAACCCAAAGGGAAACTCAATTGTAACCACGACTTTTGCTTGGTCTCAGTTCAGACCCATCAGTCAACCCCGATTTGCTTTGAACTCAGTCATGCTTGCCTCAGAAAGTTCAGGAAGCTTAATAAACCTTTGGAAAAACTTGGGCTGAATTTGAAGCTTGTAACAAAACATCAAACCAGGAGAATTTCATGTGGTTTAGCTGTGAACATTTGCAACAACTCTGGGAAGGACCTTCTTTCGCATGGCAAGAAACGTGACTGGCAATGTTCAAATAGCCAAGTCCAGATTATGAGCCAATGGGTAGCCCTGAGAATGCCTTGGCAAGTATCCATTCAAAATAACAATAGCGATAAAGTTAGTAATTGAGTTATACCAGCGGAAAACAAGCAAACAGGCAAGCTAAAGCATCTTATGCTTTTAATAGGTTGGTTTTGTATCACTAGAGCTTAGCAAACATACATAATGGGCCTGATCCTCCTGTCTCTGTACACTGTAGTACAGGGGTCGGCAACGTTCGGCACACGGCTCGCCAGGGTAAGCACCCTAGCGGGCCGGGCCAGTTTATTTACCTGCTGACGCGGCAGGTTCGGCCGATTGTGGCCCCCACTGGCCGCGGTTCGCCGCCCTGGGCCAATGGGGGCAGCGGGAAGCCATGGCCAGCACATCGCTCGGCCCGCGCCGCTTCCCGCCGCCCCCATTGGTCCGGGACGGCGAACCGCGGCCAGTGGGGGCCGCGATCGGCTGAACCTGCCGCGTCAGCAGGTAAATAAACTGGCCCAGCCCGCTAGGGTGCTTACCTACCGACCCCTGCTGTAGTAAATCATGAGTAAATACATAGTAATGGAGTTGCACCAGTGTAACTGAGATGATTATCAGGCCCAGATATGCTTTTAAAACTGTTTTAAATACCTCCCCTGTAGATCAGGAATGCCCAGAAGAGTAAGTTTTACATCTAGGGAAGTGCTGACACAGTCCTTTTTGCAGCTATAATATTGTTTCAAATTAGAACACTAAAGTATTTGAAATAAAACCATGATGTTAAATATAACACGTATATTTGCACATTTTTAAAAAAATTGCTATTTACTAGTTCATTATTAACATTAAAGATCAGAGGACAGATGATTGCATATATTTGTCCTTTAATTATGCTCAGGGCCTGATCCTATCACTATTAATCCTGATTGTGATCTCTGCTGCACCTGTGCAAATCCAGAGCAACTTCAGTTGATTTACTGCAGATTTGCACTGTGTAACTGAGAGCAGAATTTGGCCTATTGCTTACCGGGTACATCCCCGTTGAGCTTATCCAACCATGAGAGTAATGAAAGGCTGAAGTGTCTTACAACTATTTTAAGCACAATTCAACAATTTACCTTAATGTTGAGGTGAAACAAGATTTTCTGTTTATTTTTCATGTTTCATAAGGTATTCACTTCTTTTAAAAACCTACTGATGCATTTAAAAGATTTGCCAAATGTTCGTAGTACCCATTTTTCATATGTACAGGTATTAAAAGGTAAAAAATAATTATACAGACAGATTTTCATTTATAGATTTTAAAGCCAGATGGGACCATTATAATGATCTCGTCTGACCTGCACAACATACATGTTAATTATATTGTGGGGCTGGAGGGCATTGGCAGTGCCAGCAAGTGTGTATTTGATCATCAGCTGACTGAAGCTGAGGGCATGCTAGACACCTTTCATTCAGGATAATGACTTCTTCCGTTTAAGCTCCTGCATTTAGTTTAGGCTCTAGAAAGTGTGTTATGATTTTGTTTGATATATAACCATTTGTTTCTCACTTTCTATCATTTGCATATCTGTTCTTGGATTAAATAAACATTTTTTTTTGCTTCATAAATAGATGTAAGTACTATGTGTTAAGCAGAATGGGGATCCTGAGTTGAATCTTGAAGCTGGTGTGCACCGTTCTTTTGGGAGTCGTGAATTTGAAAGCTCAGTGGAACAGGAACTGAGCACTTCAGAGGGATGCTTGTAGGCCTCGGGGATTGGGGTGTGACTATTGCTAGCCTGCACAGAGACAGCAAGAGGCCTGGTGGAGTCTTGCTGCAGACACAGACAAGACTTCCTCATGCTAAGGGCAGGTGCCCCACACCTATGGGTAGCCCTGGGAGCATCACAGCAGAAAAACAGATTTTTCAGAACCTCTGATTGTAAACTGATTAGCTGTCAATCTTAGGGATGTGTGCTGCTACCCATCACCCTAGTATCTCAGCACCTTCCATGTAAAATCACAAGAGCAAAGTCCTGGTGGTTTTCATGGAGTCCTTTCCTCTTCTCCCTTTTTGGGGTAAAAACTCTGCTTGGGGATATTTTTGTTCTTAGTTATGGGTTTGGGCTTTATTTAATTTTTAATTTTTTGTTTAGGTGTCTACATATCTATTTCCATTCACCCAATTTTCCATCTTTTCTTTTTCTTATTCTATGTTTTTGTTAGGCTAGTAGTTATTGGTTCCATTCTAGTAATCCGGACCCTGAGCTGGCCTATTGACTTCAAAGAAGCTGTGCCGATTTTAGAGCTTGTCAAAAATCCCAGTGATTTTTCTTCTCCTTTTTTTTTATTTTTAAAAATATTTCCCATCACAATGTTTCAGTTTGTTTTTAAAACCATTTTTGGTAAAAACAATTTTGGTTTTCAAAAACCAAACCGATTTTTTTCTTTTTATTATTTTCTTTTATTTTTAACTGAAAACTGAACCAAGAAACAAAAGCTTTTACTAAAAATGTAAAATATATATATATTTTCATTTTTTCATTGAAAAGTCAGAAAACATTGACCAAAATGAAAAATTTCCATTCATATTTTTGGGTTGGTAGAAAAAACATTTGCCATTTTAAAAAAGATCTCTTTCGGTCTACACTAGTTGTCCTTAATGTGTGTAGGTCTACTGAATTATTAGGCCCTGATCCCAAAGACATAAGTAACTCTACTTTTGTTAATAGGTCCATTCATTTCAATGAATAACTCACACAAGTTAAGTTATTCACACGTGTAAGTGTTTGCAGGATCAGGCAATATAAATTAGTCACAGAAATAAGAGTATTAAATTGGACTCTAGTTTAAGTTATTCTCTTTGGCAGCCAAACTGCTTGTTGTTATACATGTTTTTATAATCACGATCAATGAAACATTGTTCCTAAAATGCGAGCAAAAAGAAATGGCTTGAGCAGGGCAGGACAAAGTGAAACAATCATCTTCCAACTCCCCCTTTTCCCCATTGCTGGTCTTTAAGTAGCAAAACTTGATCTTCTGTCAAAGCAGATTTTTAGTGGTTATACAATAAGTAGCGGGACAAGCTGGGATATGAAAATCCTTCAAGGTTCTTAATCAGCAGTCTATGCAGCTTACTACAGGCTCTTTTTCTGCTCTTTTCTTTGGAAGAAGTCATGCTTGAGAATTCTTAATCCACTGCAGCCCTTAGCACAGTCCCACAGGGACCTCACTCATGCTTGTTATCATATGTTCACCATGTCAGAGGTCAAAGGGCACAGTGTGGGACTTAAGCCAATCACCATCTCACAGTTCTACTGAGCATTATCTATGATCACAGTTAAAGGCTGGTGGGAGAGGGATCTAAATGTAACAACCTTTTTTCATTAACATAGAGTTTGGGGGTGGGTGGGAGGGAGAAGTCACATCGCTTTGTAAATACATCCAGAATTTGTTTGAAATTTTATAAGGTGTTTTTCATTCCCCGGTATTGACTTAGTTCTAATGAGCATGAGAAATTTAAATATACAACTCCCTTCTACTTGAAAAAAGAAAACAGTATATTTTAAACAATCATACAGAAATGTGGTGTCAGAGAACAGAAAGGCCAACAGGTTGGACTTCCAGAGAGTGGTCACCCTGAACCCCTGAACAGTAGAAAGTTAGCTAAATCTAAATATTTGAAAGAAAGCATTGGTAGGAGCAGAGGTAAGACATTGTTCACAATTAAGAGATGGCCCAGTCAGATTGGGAAATGTTCAGATGCCTTTTGGATATTGCAATTGTCAATCTACTGCTCTCTATTTTTATAGGGCTACAAAGAAACTACCTCCTTCACCTTAAAAAAATTCCATCTTTTCTTCTCTTGCATCTGAAGAAGTGAGGTTCTTACCCACGAAAGCTTATGCTCCCTATACTTCTGTTAGTCTCAAAGGTGCCACAGGACCCTCTGTTGCTTTCTACAGATCCAGACTAACACGGCTACCCCTCGGATATCTTTTCTTCTATATACTTTACTGAAAATCATGTAGCCAGTACAGCTGAGCGAATAATTCACGGTGAATGATTTGGTCCATGAATTTTCCCATTTTTGTCCATGTTCATGATTGTCCAGCTACAGACCACAGCAGTCTCATATTGATTCAGGATGGTTGAAATTCATTTTTGCTAGAGTTGATTGGCCCAAAACATGCCACACTGCTTAAAATTCAGTGTAGGTTTGTGAAATATTAGGGTTTTATCTTGCAAAGATTTGATACTGACCACAGTGTCATTATACTGTAGCCACAGTACCAACATACGGCATCATCCATTGGCCTCAATTCAATAGTTCAGTCATACCAGGCAGTAGCACAGTTCCAGTTTATTTTTTTATTTTTAATTTGACAGTATACTGTGTGACAGCAAGAAATTAACCATCGGTGTCCCTGTAACCATTTTAACTTCAGGCATAAAGATCACTCATAAAGGAATTTATGAAACAGCTTAGTCCGGCAGATTCAACTGGCTAAATATTGTTGACAAATAAAAACATCAGCTGGAAAACTGAACTTTTGCAATTAAGCAATAAGAAGAGGTGTTATGCTCTTTGGGTCAGGGACTGTTTTTTAATTGTGTGCGTGTACAGTTACTAGCGCATGGGGTTCCATTCCGTAACTGGGAGAAGCCAGGTTCTGCTGTAATGCAAATAAATAAGAACAACAAAATGGATCCTTAGACTTTTATCCAAGTACCAGTTCACAAAACCTCCTCAAAACATCTGTGGATCAAGGAAATATCATGCCAACTTTACAGATGGGCAAAATGAGGGACAAACAGGTTAACTGATTCACACCATAGGTTATTGAAAAAGAAACTTGATTCCCAAGTAGCTACTTTAACAACTAGGCCACATTGCCTACCCTAGTCCTCTCTACGGTGCAAATAAACAGATATTCTCCCTGTACGTCTGTGTCATCCGTTTCCAGAAATGAGCACTTAGGAACTTGAAATGATTTCTAAACATGCCTTGTCACACATTTCAAGCAATTTGCATTTCACACAGCATATGTACGCACTCACGTACACACACAGTTCATTTACACATCACCCTGCCTACAAAGATTCACAAAACCCCTTTATTAGGTGTAAAATGCTGGCTGCGGCGGGGCATGTCTGAATTCATTCTTTGAATAATTTGCACCTTTCATTGGGCCATCAAAGAAATGACTGCTGAACAACTTTAATGAAAAATATAGGGGGCAAGAAGTATTTCAGATGTTTTGCTATGCTTAACAGTCAATGTTACAATATAAGAATGGAATGGCACTGTGAATTCATATTCCACCAATTATCATGAATACCAGATTAGCTCATTATTTATTCATCTTGCCATTAATTTGCCCTATATTTATAAATATAATTTAAATAAATGTATAAATATAAATGACAGTTTAATGCTGTTTTCCAAGATCCAGTGGCTTCTTCTTGAAAGAAAATAGCACAGGTCATTTGCTGGAAGATTCTCTGCATCTTGAAGTCTTTAAACCATGATTTGAGGACTTCAATGGCTCAGACGCAGGTTTGATATAGGAGTGGGTGGGTGAGATTCTATGGCCTGCATTGTGCAGGAGGTCAGACTAGATGATCATAATGGTCCCTTCTGACCTTAAAGGCTATGATTCTATGTGCATATATGCATGTGTGTGTGTGTGTATATAAAATAATGTAGCATCTAACCACCGTTAGCTAATGACTACACCTATGGAGGACTCCAGCTATAGAGAAACCAATGGACACAGCAAATGGTCTTTTTTTCTTTTTTAGCATGTATTTCAAAGATTTGGGCACTGTGCGCCATTAAAAACATTGATCAATAGTTTATCTTTGACTATTCATTAGCAGGGATGGATTGGCTCCCACCAACTCTACTCTGTGCACCTCTTGATCATTATTTTTTTTAAATAATTGTCAACATATTATGATTTATAAGCCTCCAAACAAACATTTTACCAACAAATAGAAACACAAGTGCACACATTGTTACAAAAGATGTACAATTTCTAAGGACATAGGTAGAGCCATACTGGATCTGGCCAATGGTCCATCTAGACCAGTATCCTGTCTTTGGAGGGAATGAACAGAACAGGGCAATTTTGCCATTCAGCCCAGTTTCTGTACTGGAGGTTTAGAGGTACCTGGAGCTTGGTGTTGTCCCTGACTATTCTGGCTAATAGCCATTGATGGACCTACCCTCCAGGAACTCATTTAATTCTTTTTAGCCCTTGCCAAGCTTTTCAAAACTAGCCTCATGTTAGGACCTAAATATGAATTTATGGTAGGAACCTAATTCAGCAAAGCATTAAAGGATGCAGTAGAACCTCAGAGATATGAACACCAGAGTTATGAACTTACCGGTCTAACGGACACACTGTCCTCAATCAGGGGGCAGTGCTGACCAAAAAAAAGCAAATGCTGTACTGCCTCTGGGCTTCAGCCAGTGAGGGTTGGGGCTGCAGCTGCAGGCTGGAGCGGGGTGTGTATGTGTGTCAGGCTCTGGGTGGAAGGGGCACTCAGGGCTTCTGACCCTCAGGAGCACTGGGGCACAGGGTTTTAGACCAGGGTGTGTGCTGGACTTGGGGCTTCAGCCCCATGGCTCCGTTTCTGGTTTCAGCTGGGGAGGGGGAAGGTGCACTGGGGATCGGGTTTTAGCAATGGGGGGGGGGTACCGGTTTCAGCACAGCACTCCCCCCACCGTAGCTAAATCCCAGAGCCTGAGCGCTTCCACCCACACTGAAACTGGAGCGGAGCCATGGGGGTGAAGCCACAAGCCCCAACGCTCTCCCCAGGTCTATAGCCCTGAGGGCTAGTGCCCCCAGAGCGCAGAAGCCCTGAGCACCCCCCGCTGGGAGCCCTGACGGCCCATAGAGTCAGAAGCCCCAATCCCCCACCCTGAGCGCTGCCCCCCTCCCCAACCATGTGGCTGCAGCCCCAGCTGCCTCCTGGCTGAAGTCCATAACATCTTGTTCAGCGTGGTCTCTACGCAAAAGAATAAATGGACACAAATCTGACATCAGGAATCATAACATTCAAAAACCAGTAGGAGAACACCAGCCTCTCTGGTCACTCAGTAACAGACTTAAGGTGGCAATTTTGCAACAGAAAAGCTTCAAAAACAGACTCCAACGAGAAACTGCTGAACTGGAATTAATTTGCAAACTAAATACCATTAACTTGGGCTTGAATAGAGACTGGGAGTTGCTGGGTCATTACACAAATTGAATCTATTTCCCCCGTGTTAAATATCCTCACACCTTCTTGTCAACTGTCCGAAATGAGCCATCTTGATTATCACTACAAAAGGTTTTTTTTCTCTGCTGATAATAGCTCATCTTAATTAATTAGCCTCTGAGAGTTGGTATGGCAACTTCCACCTTTTAATGTTCTCTGTATGTATATATATCTTCTTACTATATGTTCCATTCTATGCATCAGAAGAAGTGGGCTGTAGCCCATGAAAGCTTATGCTCAAATAAATTTGTTGATCTCTAAGGTGCCACAAGTACTCCTGTTCTTTTTACAGACAACCAAGATGTCCGTAACTCTGAAGTTCTATTGTATGATTAACTTTAAGCATGCTCTAAAATTCCATTAAAACTAACTTGATAGTATTACAATAGCATCTTGAAGTATTACAGGAGTCAATGTGGCTTAATGGGTGTTTAAAATTAGGCACATGCTTAAGTACATTGTTGCATCTGGGCTTTAGTGACCTAAGCCCTGATCCAGCAAAGTATTTAAGCATGTGCTGAACTTTAAGCCTATGAGTAGTTCCAGTGATTCAGGAAGACTACTCCAGTGGTTCAAGTTAAGCACATGCTTAAGTGCTTTGCTGCAGTAAATCAGTGGCCTGATTTTCAGAAGGGCTCGATGTGCTACTAACAGGAGCTTGTTTAAATCAAAGGGAGCAGAAATATGCTCTGAGAGCCATTCTAATTTTTATGATCTAGGTACTATGGCTGGTGTCATATTCCAGCTAAAAGAAAAAGGAAAGAATCACACTAGCCACCTTGCAGGTGAGATTCCATCAGATGACCCCCTTCAGTGAAGGTATTACTAAGTTCTTCATGTGTAAATACACATGATGCTTTTCATATGAGCAAACAGTGCTACCCCAAGTCAGTAAGAGAGCAGAAGCACAAGGCTTTTTGACGTTAATCCGCATAAGCCTAAGCAGTTCATAACCATGATGCTCTGGAAATTAGACACCACCTATCATTAGACTGCAACATCAAGCAGCACAATATGTTTCAGAACTAGATTTTTAGTCGAGCTATAATAATTGAAGCACAATTTAACCCTTAACCTCTCAGCACATGGGTCACATTTCTGCCCCATAGAGGACACACACCAAGTGGCTCATGTTTATTTTCCAATTGTCATTTTCAGTTTACATTGAAGAGCCTGATCTTTCAGTCGGTAACAAATAGCTACTGAAACCTGCAGAAGACTTTTGCAGTCGGCCTGCACCTATAAACCAGTCAGGCCCCGGAAAGACACTTGGAGATTGCAGCGCATTTGCTTCTCACAACAGCTGTGAGAGTTGCAAAAGTTTTGAAGTTCTGGCTTGCGCATCCTAACCTCGTTCAGACTGTTCTGCTTCATCAAGGGTTGTGAAACTTACCAGACTTCACTAATTTTAATGTTCAGGCAAGAGAAGCAATTCAATGAAGTCAATAGGACTTGTGCTTAAGTCACTTAAGACTTGATCCGAAGCCCATTAAAGTTAATGAAAAGGCTCTCAGGGTATGTCTACACTGCAATTAGATACCTGCACTGGAGGTCTCAATCTAAGGGTCAGTTTAATTGCCATGTAGACGTTTAGGCTTGGGCCTAGAGCTCCAGCCTGAATGTCTACATCTCAATCAAACAATCCCTTAGCCTAAGCGCCGTGAGCCCAAGTCAGCTGGCATGGGCCAGCAGCAGGTTTTTAATTGCAATGTAGAAATATCCTCTCTGACATTAATGGGCTTTGTATGAGGTCCTTAGCTGCCATTTGGATTTAGGAGCATAACTTTAAGCTCTCTTTTCCCCCCTCAAAATTGTGGCCCCCTGATTTTGTAAACATTTAAGCATCTGGTAACTTTATTGACATGAACAGTCCCAATGGATTACTCATCTGAGTAAAGTAATCCATGTGCTTAAGTGTTTCCAGGCTCTAGACCTAGTTCTGTACAGATGATATATCAGACATTGGCCTAATGGGCACCAGGACCAGATAGCATTCACCCAAGAATTCTGAAGGAACTGAAATATGAAATTGCAGACCTAATAACTGTGATATGTAACCTATCACTTAAATCAGCCTCTGTAACAAATGACTGGCAGATAGCTAACGTGATGCTGACTTTTTAAACAGGCTCCAGAGGCAATCCTGGCAATCATAGGCTGGTAAACCTATCTTCAATACCAGGCAAATTGGTTGAAACTATAGTACAGAACAGAATTATCAACACGATGTGTTGGGGAGGAGTCAACACAGCTTTTGTAAAGGGAAGTCATGTTTCACCAATCTATTAAAATTATTTGAGAGAGTCAACAAATATGTGCACAATGATGATCTAATGGACATAGTGTCTTGGACTTTCAGAAAGTCATGGGATAAGGGGGAAGGCCCTCTCACGGATCAGTAACTGGTAAAGAGTTTGGAAACAAAGGGTAAGAATAAATAGTCAGTTTTCACAGTGGAGAGAGGTAAATAGTTGGGTCCCCCAAAAATCTGTACTGGCATGTAGTGAGTCGGTGTGGCTCCCCGCCGCCCCAGAAGGAAAAGAGCCCATCCAGAGGCTGGAGTGGGCGGAGTTAGGGAGTTCTGAACCCACCCCTCAAAGGGTCAGGCGACGACCCGGAAGTATAAAACCGGGCCCTCAGAACTCAGTCTGGGCCCAGCAGCCGGAGAGACCAGACGTCTCCAGCCTAGCTCGGGGCTGGGAAACCTCCGCGGACCGGAGTGACCGCCAGGAGCCGCCAGGCCTGCCCTGCGCCCGCTACCCCGAGGAGCCGCCGGGCCTGCCCTGCACCCGCTACCCCGAGGAGCCGCCGGGCCTACCCTACGCCTCCTATCCGGAGGAGCTCCTGGACTTGCCAAACGATCCCTGGCCGGACAAACCCATGCTCCAGGATCCCCCCGAGGCCGACGCCAGCAACCAGGTAGGCCCAGAGGGGGAGTCTGGAAGTAGCCCGGGGGCAGCTGACCCCAGTCTGGCTGCAGCACTGCCAGAGCCGATGTCAGTGTGTTGCGGCCAGGATCCCCACTGACGAAGCAGCGGGTCTTCTGCCGCTGCTAGGGCCCCGGGCTGGGACGCAGTGGAGTGGGAGGGCCTGCGTCCCCCCTGCCACCCAACCTGTGGATGGCCGTCTCCCCCTCTCCCAGGCCTGTTGAGGCTTAGGCCTATTACTGTGGCTCAGCCCTGCCTGAGGGCCTGAGCTCTGCCTCCGCGTTTGTTGCCCCGCCCTGACCTTGGGCCTGGGCTAAACACTTTGTTTACTGTTGCTCAACCCTGACTAAGGGTCTGAGCCCTGGTCTAATGCTGGTGCCTGCCCTGAGCCAGGGTCGGGCTTCCTGTATCTTTCAGGACTACAAAGGCTGCCGGGCGAGATCCTGCAGCCAGACAAGGCACTCAAGCCCCAGCAGGCAGTGAGTCGGTGTGGCTCCCCGCCGCCCCGGAGCGGGTCGAGCCCCGGCCAACTCCTGTACATGGCACCAGTGCTGTTCAACATACTCATTAACGATCTGGAAAAAGTGGTAAACAGTGAGGTGGCAAAGTTTGCAGACAATGCAGAATTACTTAAGATAGTTAATTTCAAACCTGATTGCAAAGAGTTACAAATGGATCTCACAAAACTGGACGACTGGGCAACAAAACGCCAGATGAAGTTCAATGTTGATAAATGTAAACTAGTGCACATTGGAAATATAATTCCATCTATACATACAAAACAATGGGGTCTTAGTTAGCTGTTACCACTCAAGAAAAGGATCATCCTGGACAGTTCTCTGAAAACATCTGCTCAATGTGTAGCAACATTCAAAAAAGCGAACAGAATGTTAAGAACCATTAAGAAAGGGGTAGATAGTAAGACAGAAAATATATAATGCCACTATATAAATCCATGATACGCCTACTCCTTGAATACTGCAGATAGTTCTGGTCACTCCATCTCAAAAAAGATATATTGGAATTGGGAAGTGCACAGAGAAGGGCAACAAAAATGAGTAGGGTTACAGAACAACTTCCATAGGAGGTGAGATCAAAAAGGCCGTTCAGCTTGGAAAAGAGACACCTTTTGAGGGATATGATAGAGGTCTATATAATCACGATTGGTGTGGAGAAAGTGAATAAGGAAATGTTATTTATCCCTTCACATACCCCTCACTGCCAGGGGATGTGGTGAAGGCTAAAAGTATAAATGGGTTAAAAAAAGAATTAGATAAGCTCATGGAGGATAGGTCCATCAGTTGCTGTTAGCCAAGATGGTCAGGGATGCCACCCCATGCTCTGGGTGTCCCTAAACCTATGATTGCTCTTTATATAAACACATCAGAGGGATAAAAAAACAGGGAGGGAGAGAAGTTATTTAAGTTAAGCGCCAATGTGGACACAAGAACAAATTGCTATAAACTAGCCATCAACAAGTTTAGGCTCAAAATTAGGCGAACGTTTCTAACCATCAGAGAAGTGATGTTCTTGAGCAGCCTTCTAAGGCAAGCTGGCTTCAAGGCTGGCTTTAAGACTGAGCTTGATAAGTTTATAGATGGGCTGGTATGATGGGATTACCTACAATGGCATGTGGCCCATCGGCAATTGTCAGTAGCAAAAATCCCCAAAGGCTGGAGACGGGACACTAGATGGGGAGGACTCTGAGTTACTACAGAGAATTCTTTCTAGTGAAGACCTGCTAAATCGATGCCAGAGTGCTCTCTGGTTGACTCTGGTACTCCAACTCTCTGAGAAGAGTAAGGTAAGTTGACGGGAGAGCTTCCCCTGTCGACGCAACGCGGTGAAGACACCGTGATAAGTCGACAAAAGCTATGTTAACTCCAGTTACGTTGTTCATGTAGCTGGAGTAATGTAATTTAGGTCAACTTACCCCGATAATGAAGACAAGCCATAAGTGACTTGCCTATAGTCACAGAGGAGTCAATGACAGAGCCAAGAATTGAACTCAAAGCACATGAGTACCACTTCAGTGGCTTAACTGCAAGACCTTCCTCTTGCTTGGTTGCACAAATCCTACAGTGGTTGTCAATAGGATTTATTGTTGGATGAATCCATTCTTAACTCAGAGGCATTAGAAAGCCACTATTCTTCGATTGAACTATGCTTTTTCTAAACCCCACGCCAGCCTCATGGTCAGGAATTTTGGGAGCTACTCTGGATTAAATAATCAATTAAATAAGAAGGGGAGATACAATGATATGCAAACTCAGCAATGTGCTGCGCATTAAGGAAAGCTCCAGGTGTGTTTATACACTGAGAGTTGCAGATGATGTCAGAGTAAGTGACCATGTTTAATTATTAGTGAAATAAATACTCATGGCCATGTTTATATCATGTTCCGAATGCAGGACAAGAGAAATGCCTCCGGGCGGGTCTGATTTAATCTTGGGAAATGTGTTTTGATTATGATAAATTTTAAGAATGTCTAAAAACCAATGGCATCCTATTTTGTCCATTGTATGATTTAAAATAAACCGAACCACACTTTTTCATGCACAATATCTCATCAATGATAAGTCCCAAACCTACATGTAAGTAACGTTGGGCATCTGAGTTAAACCTACCCAAATGAGCAAACTCATCCTGCTATGCTGCTTTTTGGCTGCCAAATCTTGGACACCTACAGGAAGTCTCTTACACAGAGAATGAACAAATAAGTGTAACCCTTCGGGTTCCGTTTCAATAACGCAATGCAAAACCGGCTCGAGCCCCCACCCAGTGACCTGGGACAATTACATACCCCACCCCCTGGGCAATACTTCCCCTCTCGCAAGCACGGAGTCTGAGTGTAACAGAAAATGTTTAATAACATGAGGTAAACGACATCAGCATTAAATTGGAAAAACACCACAAACAGGATTCATAACACAAACCATGAGCAAAAAACCCACCCCAGCAAATTGGGCTGTGTCCTTTCCCTTTGGTTCTTGAATCCAGCAACCCCAAAATCACCCAGAGTCCCCAAAGTCCAACACCCCCAAAGTCTCTTGGGTCCAGCAACCACCCAAAGTCCCAAAAGTCCAACAGACCCCAAAGTCTCTGTCCCTGGTCAGTGCCGCCCCAGAGTAAAAGGGGGGGCACGTAGGGTGTTAAGGGGCACCTTACGTGATCTGAGGCCGGCTGGCCGTCTCTCCGTGGGGTTCTGCCACAGCCTTCACCACGAGCCAGTCCACTTCCTGTCGTCCCACAAACTGCTCCGCTCTACAAGCTGCTCCGCTCCGCTCACCGACCTGTGAGCAGTTCCAGCCGTCCCTGCAAACAGCTCCGCTCGCCGTTCCTTGGGCCACTCCAACCGGCCCCGCAAGGCTCCACGCCGCTCCTCCAGTCGTCCCCACAAATTGCTCCACCAGCTGCTTAGCAATATAGCTTCAGGCTCCCCCACTAGTTAACACAGCACTCAGTGATCTCAGCTCTTAATAACTTTAGCTCTTTTGTGATTTCAGCTCATAGTAGGGGAGCCCCAGGGCTATTGCACCATTGGCCCAAAGTGAATTCAGCTCAGCAGCCTGTAACTAGACGCCTAATGGAATCAAAGTTAGCTCTGACATTCAACAGTGGAGAGAGAAGGTAGTGCAATTGGTGTTTCAAATCCTCAAGGGGTGGGGGGGGGGAAGCATACCATCAGGTACAAATACTTGTCCCCATCCTCTCTCAATTCACTGGGTTTTGTAACCCATGCCCCTTGTCAAGCAAGTGCTACTTAGGTAATGGTGAAGGACTCACTCAGTCCTTCTGTCATACAACAGTTCCACTGGCCTTGATTCACAGAATCAGGGTAACAAAACTTTATTCTTCCTGCCCCAATAACAGAGAAAACTGGGGATCCCACACCAGCCAAAGTAACCACTTTGAGTTGCTATTGTTTCATGCCAGGCGAGTGGGTGTGCCTATGCAAACAAGATCAGCCCCTGGAGTTCTTTTCCACACTCGCCATAATTCACCACCAGATGTCAGGGTAGAGCTCATCCTGACTCTGCTTACATCAGGAATTGATCCCATCAGATAATTCACTATTATAGGCACTGCATCACCTCTTTCCCCAATGCACATCCACCTCCATCCCAGCCTCATGCTGCTAGAATCATAGAATATCAGTATTGGAAGGGAACTCAGGAGGTCCCTGCTCAAAGCAGGACCAATCCCTCATTAAATCATCCGACCATGCTCAAGATGTTGATTCCCACACACAAAAACTACAGGGCATTTAGGGCCATAAGGGATGGGATAGTCCAAGAGTTGTCCTGTAGTATCTAAGAGCACATCTCTTTGAAGAAACCCATAATACATAGTTACAATGGAGCTTTGGCCTCCATTCCAAATGTCTTGGCTTTAGTGGGTAAGTCAGACCTTGAGCCCTTCTAAGAGTTGCATGAGATTTTAGCTGCTCAATTTGCTTTAAAATCATAGGGGGTCATGTAGCTAACCCTCTGCCCAAGAGTTGGCAAGAGACGGCCAATAGATACATTATGTGGCCTTTCATAATGATTGTAAGAATTGGTTTGGTGGGCTCTATGAAACTCTCTTTGGGTGGGCTTGAATTTCCCCCACAAAAGGCAATTATATACTCACTGATTATAAACACTAAGCTTTCCAAATACTGCACTCAGCTATGGGCTGGACTCAAAGTTAGCCAAATCAGTCAGCCTTGTGCCGGATAATGACAGCTGAACTCTGATAGCATCAAATGCTGGATGAGGTCATCGCTTCTAAAATCCCACTTATCCTTACCCAAACACTGCGAAAAACCTTCAAACTATCAAAATCATACATAAAGTATCAGACTTAATAAAGCTATTGTATCATGGCAAGGCCTGTATTTAAGCTTCCTAAGTCCTTGCTGTTTCCTTAGGTATAGATTATTTGGTTTTCTCTAATGCAGGATTCTATGCATTGTTTTTACAGAACATGCACAGTGCTGTTCCTCTGAGCTAAATCCTTTCTTCCAGAGCATATAGCTTGGAAACTTTAAGTCATTTTTTGTGTGTGTAGACTGCACCCTTCTATTTCTAACATCTTTGTGCAAAGCAAACAGCCATATTTTCTCAGTGTTGATGCAGCATGAGCAGAAGAGACACACACACTGTACTCCCTTCCAGAGACTTCACTTTTGTTCTTTCTTCTTGTTTTCCTTGCTTTAAAAGGAAAGCAATTCACTCTTAACCCTTGGGACTGTCAATAGCACCAGGATTTCAGCCATAATCTTTTTCTTGTACAGTAAATCATATCTAAAGGTGTTGGTTCATCCCTGAGCCCAACAGAAGAGATGTATACACACAAATTACCTTCAACACCTTTTGTGATCTCGGTTGTGGACACTGAGGCAACACGCTTTTCACAGGTGTCTGAAAATAAGAATGATTTGGAGTCAGGCCATGGCATATTCACTGCTTCCAGTCGTGAGATAGGTGACTCTAGGTGGATTTGAGCTGGAGACCAAGCGCCTAGAAGAGGCAATGTTCCTGATCTCCGGTTGCTCATTACCTTTTGTGGCAAACTGAGCATCACTTGGAAGTACAACTATAGAGGGTTATTGCTGATGAAAGCTGCATCTTGACAGCCCAGTCAGAATTAAGGCAGCTGGAGTATGGTTTGTAGTAGCAATTGAGCAGTGATTGTGAGTGGCTCAGTATGATGCATGGGCATTTCTGGGGGGGAATTAAATCCTGGTTCCACTGAAGTCAGTGGCAAAATTCCCTTGATTTCAGTAGGGGTCATGATTTCACCCCAGGAGCTGAGGGAAGAATAAAACTGCAATGAGTCAAGGGGTGCAGAAAAAAATGCCCCTTATCATTACTAAGAACATAACCAAACAATAGAAGACAAAACCAGAGAGAGCAAAAATAATTATGCACAAACCATACATCAGCTTATTCCCCTTCACTAAATCTCAAATCCTCAACTGGCAGCTCCTTCTGGAAACACTATTTTTTACCTTGGAAAGAATTCCCATCATGCCCTGCTCTTAAAAGGACACTTAGTCCTCCGTGAAAATTCACCCAATTTTCTCCCCTCCCTCTCTGCTGAATCTCTTAAAGGAGAAGATGGCCATCTAAATCAGTGGTTCTCAAACTGGGGCTGCCGCTTGTGTAGGGAAAGCCCCTGGCGGGTCGGGCCGGTTTGTTTACCTGCTGGGTCTGCAGGTTCAGCCGATTGCTGCTCCCACTGGCCGCGGTTTGCCGTTCCAGGCCAATGGGGGCTGCGGGAAGCGGCGGCCAGTAAATCCCTTGTCTTGTGCCGCTTCCCGCAGCCCCCATTGGCCTGAAGCAGCGAACCGCGGCCAGTGGGAGCTGGAATCGGCCGAACCTGTGGAACCAGCAGGTAAACAAACCGACCCGGCCCGCCAGGGGCTTTCCCTACACAAGCGGCGGCCCCAGTTTGAGAACCAGTGATAAATCATGTTTAGCATTTTGATAGACAGAGAAAACAAAAGAGTGTATAAGTTGAAAGATTCCATCTTTCTAGCACAAACCTGCTCCCCCATCTTCCTTTGAATCCCCCCTTACCATTCACTTTTCTAATTTTTTTCCAAAGCTTATTTATATTAGCAATTTATTGAAGGTAAAAAAACAACAACCAGGTGCTGTTGTGTCACCATAAGACACAAAACAATGTCACATCTCTCATTTTCCTTTACAAAATCCTCCCTTCCCCCATCAAATTCTTTTTAGTGGCCTCTCTCAAACAGGAGAAGCTAGAGGTAATGGCATTTGTTTCTGAAACATCTGGTATGTATCAATATGCAAATTAGTTAGCCACAAAAGGAAACATACAAAGAGATTTTAGTCTAAAGACCTCATGTTTTTGTTGCTGTTTTAAGAAATTGTATCCAACCACTGCTGTGCGCTATTTTTTTAAAACGTATTTGTACCGAATCACCATTTGAGAGCCGAAGTTTGTTTGTTTTAATTTTAAAAGCGATTGTTATCACTTTTTCTAGGATCAAAATATTTTATTGCCAAGGGAATTTAGGCCTGATGAATTATGATTTAGTTCTTAATGGGAGCCCCTGTCAATAAGTTTTAATCCATGCATCCACTAGGGCAAGCAGACTTGCGTGCTTTGGCAAGTCATTTGGAAGTGACTTGGAAAACACAGGAACAAGATGTTATCAAAGTGAAGAAGTCAAAAGTGGGCTTGCTTTCATTTCTTTGAGAGAACTTTCTCCAAGGTTTGGAAAGTTCCATCTCCAGAAGCTGGGGCTGTATTGAATTCCTGAAGAAAAAGAAAATAAAGACAAGGCTTTTCAAAGACAGGAGCAAAAAGTTAGGCTCCTAAACCCAAAATTAGGCTCCTAAATAAGTGGCACAATTTTCAGTAGTGCTGGGAACCCATTGACTTCAGTAGGAACTGCTGGGTGCTGAGCATTTTTGAAAGTCAGACCCCTTTTTTAGGAGTTTAAATATGGACTTGCATTTGTTGAGACAGGATTTTAATATACCCTGTATATTTTAATATACAGATCTGGAGAGATCAGGGATTCTAATCTCAAATACATAACCAAGAACAGTTGCATGAATAACCTCAGAGAAGTACATATAATGGTGTAATTTAGACCCCAATCGACTTAACTCCACCTCCAGGAGAGGCATAGTGCTTAGGTTGATGTAGACACTACATTGCTTACATCGCCTGTTGCTGCCTCTCAGGAGCCATCCCACAATGCCCCACACGGACCATTAAATTGGTGCAAGAGCTCCTGGTGAGGCCGTGCACTGCCAACACTAGCGGAGTTGTGTGGAAATGCAAAATTGATTTAATTACTGCCGTAGCTGTATGTCGGCGGGAAGTAATCGATTTGTCGGGGATCAATTTATCGCATCTCGTCTAGACGCGATAAATCGATCCCTGAATCGATGCCCGTACTCCACCTCGGCAGGAGGAGGAGTAAGCGGAGTTGACGGGGGGAGCCGCGGCGGTCGACTTGCCACCATGAGGATGGCCAGGTAAGTCGAACTAAGATACTTCGGCTTCAGCTACGCGAATAGCGTAGCTGAAATTGCGTATCTTAGATCGATTCCCCCCCCGGTGTAGACCAGCCCTTAGGTTGACTTAATTCTGTAGTGTAGCCTTGCCCTCGGGGAGTATGCTGATATGCATAGATATCCAGCACAGAGCACACCAAAAATAAAGTCTACGGACCAAATAGTTTTCTTCCACATAAATAAACATGCAAAGGACTTGAGAAGCATGAAAATGGTGCAAGAACTGGCCCAAGGAAATTGTACCCTATTACTCCCTCTGATGACAGCTCCTCCCTAGCTGAGGGGGGAAGCACTGCTATTTTTGACTTGCTATTGCCAACAGTATGGAGGCTGAAGATCTGCAGGAAACACACCGCCAAATGCTGTAGATCTCAGTTATCTTGGCTTTCAGCATGTGCTGCTAAATGGATAGAAACCATGTTTAAACCAATTTAGGAGTGTCTACACACAAACGGCACTCATTTTAAATCAACTTAAAAATCATACTTTTCGTTAAACCCATGGAACTTTGTGTTTAGACTTGGTCAGAGGCAGAATAGGCACTACAGACAAAGCCTGATCTTCTACAGCTTTTCATCTTATGTGGCCATTTAGAACTTTAGGTTGGTAGTGTGGCTTACTGGTAGAGCCCTGGATTGGCACTCAGGAGATTTGGGATCTATTTCCAGCTTTGCCACTGGCTGGCTGAGAGTCCTTGGGAAAGTCACTTCACCTCCCTGTGTGTCAGTTTCCCCGTCTATAAAACGAGGATGATGATATTGACCTCCTTTGTAAAGTGCTTGGAGATCTACTGATGAGATGCACTAGATAAGAGCTATGTAGTGTGCAAAATGAGTAACTCAGCGCTGTATCATTTGACACCCATTTCACACTCTCTTTGCGTAGGTGTAAACAAGGATAGCGTGTGAAGCAATGGTGAGTCAGCCCCCAAATATTTTAAGAACAGAAATTGTTGTCATTCATACGTAGACTTTTTAAATTTAAACATTTCTTTACATGTCAGACCAAACAGAATTGTGCTAATGTGAGAACATGAAACAGACTGTAATAAAAGAAAGAGATGAAGTTGGATGAGGTAATATCTTTTATGGGGTCAGCTTCTGTTAATGGAAAAGGCAAGTTTTCCAGCTTCACGGAGCTTTTCTTAAGGTCTGGAAAAGGTAAACAGAGTGTCACAGTTAAATACAAGATGGGACAGGTTGTTATGCAGAAGATTGCAAGAGATCGCTTAAGATGGAGTGGGCAATTAACACCTCTGCAGTAATAGGAGAAAGGAGGCTTAGTAAACTACAAACTGATGAGCCATAAAACTGTTGAGACTATCATTTTTAGGCTATGTCTACACTACAGCTTATGTCAGCAGAATTTATGTCACTCAAGGGTGTGAATAAACCACCCTCCGAGTGACACAAGTTACACCAACATAAGTGCAGGTGTGGACAGCGCTATGTTGGCAGGAGACCTTCTCCCGCTGACATAGCTTCTGCTGCTTGTGGAGGTGGTTTTATTATGCCGACAGGAGAGCTCTCTCCTATCTGCATAGAGCAGGCCTGCACAACTCATAAAGTGGCGAGGGCCGTATTACTCCAAAGAAAACAGCTGAGGGCCGAAACCCTCCGAGAGCCGCCAACCCCGCACCAGCGCCACCCAAAACACAACACCGCGCCACCCGCCCCACAAAAACAACCCCCCCCAGCGGTGCCGAAACACCCCCCCTTTCCCCTAGCGCCACCTGCCCCACAGAAACAAACCCTCCTTTCCCAGCGTCACCCCACCGAAAAAGCAGTATTGAACCTCGGTAATTTGTTATAGCGGGCCCCAAAGGTAGTATAATTAAGGTAAAAGAAAAATGTCTTTTTGCTAGAAGTAGAATAAGATCTCCCCCCCCCCCACTTTGTAATCAATTGCCCTGTTGAATGAATGAGGTGTGAATGAGGAAGGTGTGGAAGGCAGGCACCTCCAGACAGCTGCAACACTTGGAGAGGGCAGGGCCGGCTCTAGGATTTTTGCCGCTCCAAGCAAAAAAATTTTTGCCCCCCCCCCTTTTTTCGTGCCCCTCTGCCCCCGGCCCCGCCGCAACTCCACCCCTTCTGAACCCCTTCTCCAAATCCCCAGCTCTGCCTCCTCCCCTGGTGTGCCGCATTTCCCCCCCATCATTGCTTCCTGCAGGCCCCCCGTGACCTCCCGCCCTAGCTCACCTACGCTCCGCCTGCTCCCCCTGGTGTGCTGCTGCTCCACTTCAGGCGAGGGAGGGCGGAAAAGTGGAACAGTGGTGCATTCAGGGGAGCAGGCGGAGCGGAGGTGAGCTAGGGTCGGGGAAAGCAGGAAGTAACGGGGGGGATAGAGGAACCGCTCCCCGCTCCAGCTCACCTCCGCTCCACCACCGTCGCCTCCTCCGAGTGCCCGCCGCTCGGCTTCTCCTCCCTCCCTCCCAGCCTTGCTGCGAGAAATAGCGGTTTTGCGTGCGGCAAGCCTGGAAGGGAGGGGGGAGAAGCGGAGCGGCAGCACGTTTAGGGGAGCAGGTGGAGCAGAGTAACGGGGGTGGGGGGGGGTAGAGGAACCACTCCCCACTCCAGCTCACCTCCGCTCCACCACCACCGTTTCCCCCGAGAGCCCCGCTGCTCGGCTTGTCCTCCCTCCCAGCCTTGCTGCATGAAACAGCTGTTTCGCACGCATCAAGCCTGGGAGGGAGGGGGGAGAAGCAGAGTGGCGGTGGCGCTCTCAGGGGAGCAGGCGGAGCGGAGACAAGCTGGGGCGGCGGGGACACTATTTCCCCATGCCCCAGAGTCGGCGCCTATGATGGCCGGTGCCAGAATGCCGCCCCTAGAAATGTGCCGCCCCAAGCACTTGCTTGTTTTGCTGGTGCCTGGAGCTGGCCCTGGGAAAGGGGATGGGAGCCAGACCAGATCAGTAGAACAGGTCAGCCACCGATTTGCCGCTCGCCTCCTCAGCCCCCCTCCCCCGGCTCGCCGACTCACTCCCTGCAACTGCCTGCCCATTTGCCTACTCACTCCCCCACGGGCCGCACAGTGAGCCCACCTACTCAACCCCCGCGGGCCGCACAGTGAGCCCACGTGGGCCGCATGTTGTGCAAGCCTGGCATAGAGCGTCTTCACCAGAGCCACTGCAGTGCAGTATGTGTAGACATGCCCTTAGTGTCTAGCAAAGTTATGAATTTAAGTTCCTAGACTTGTCTTTTGAAGGTGCTGTGCAGGCTTCCTTTGAGGACAAGGACTGATTGGTGAGATCTGGAGTGATCGCTTTGTGAAAAGTGTTTGCCCAGGGGTGCTGGGGTGTTTTAGTCTTTCATCATTGTTTTGTGTGAGTTCATTCGAGAACGTAGTGATTGCCTGGTTTCACCCACATGGTTGGTCTTGGGGCATTTGATGCACTGGATGAGGTACACCAGAGGTTGTGATAAGTATGTGTAGGACCCATGGATCTTGAAAGGTGTGTTGTGGAGTTATTGAGCATTGTAGCAGTGGAAATACGTCTGCAGATTTTGCATCTATTGTTCTGGCAGGGTCTGGTGTCACTTTGAGTTGGTGTGTCCTGGTCTGCGGGGAGCTTGCTAAGGTTGGGGTGGGGGTTGTTTGAAGGCCATAAGGGGGGTTTGGGAAAGATTTCTTTGAGGATGGGGTCCCCATCAAGTATAGGTTGTAATTGTTTGATGGTAATCTAGACTTACCCGGAACCCACACCGGGTAGATATCCAGGCTGAGTGAATTGCGAAAAGCCAAACAAAGCATAAACACAGTGAAAAGTAACTAGACTTTCAAACTCTCTCCATTTCCACAGCCAAGCTGAATCAGTAACACAGCTTAACATAGGATTTTTATCAAGATAAGTTCCCTGACAACTTTTCATTATGGATCAAACTGAGTACAAAAACTTCCTCCACAGGCTGGTCACGTTTCTATTGAGAGTAAAGCTCTTATTTTCCATGTCACATCATCTGTGTACGTGGGCAAATTCTCCCAGGGTAACCAACTGCCAAGGAAGCACATTGGATTAAGTCACAAATGGGAAGTGCTCTCATATATTAACATAAGAGAACTAGTACACAGCTTGCTGGAGCTGGCTAGGGATTCAATAGCCTTTCCAACTCCCTCCTTCCCCTCCCCGTAATTTTTTTTTTGTTTGTTCTCCATGAAGTTATCTTCCTAGAGCAAGCCCCAGAAAAAAGACCTGCTGCCAAAGCAGGCCATCACAGTCAGTCAGTCGGAGAGGAGATGAATGTTCTGTTTTTAAAGTTAACAGAAGTGGGTTCCTCAGAGTTCAGACTGGTGTCACAGCACACTCCGAACTCCTACACATTTTGAAACCTGATCTTACACCTTGCCTTTTATGAAGATGAAATCCTTGGCAGGTGATTATTTTGCTTTCTCACATCATATCAGACGGACTAAGCACTAGTCTGCTTGTTAAGAGCCAGCTGTTGAAGAAGAAGTAACCTCCCCACCCCACTAGCCTGTCAGAAATTCCACGCTGACTTAGCTGCCACTGCTATCTGTGCTATGTTGTTAGGCTTGACTACTAAGCGGTGAGCATAAGCATATGAAAAGGTGGGTCCCCAAATCAATGCTCAGTTAGGGAAATATAATGCAGAAAAGCACAGGAAATCAAACCACATAGCATGGAAAACTATGTGCGTGTGCGTGTGCCAAGTCACTCCATATCAACAAGCACACAAGGGCAGCTTCCTGTCTCTGATGACGCTACGCCTTAAAGGTGGCTTTTCACCTAGGGGACAGCTTTGAAACGCAGACTTGCTTACAACATTTTTAACACTTAACAGCTGAGAATTCCCCCTTCCCCAACACGATCAGTAAAGTTTGGCGTTCAACAAACATTCCTGCCTCCACAGCCCCATCTTTTGTGCTCAGTTGATCCTTAGCCAGGGAAGTCGTAGGGGCAAATAATTCTCCTTCACTCTCTGGGGCCGGAGAAACAAAAATACAAACAAAAACTTGTGGATCTGAAAAGGGGGCGTAAGAGGAGGATTCAGCCTTAGTGGAATCATCATCCAATTCCAATTCCCTGGGCCTCTGAATAGGGAGGGTTTGGAGTGACTAGTCTCTTCTCAGCACTTCCACACCCCCCCCCAAAAAATCAACAACAGCCAGCTTGGATTTTCTGAGAAAGTGCATGCTGTCTCCTTCAGCACATTCTTAGGCTTTGTCTACACTGGATTTTGTTGGTAAAACTTTTGTCGTTCAAGGGTGTGAAAAAACCACCCCCTCAACCGACAAAAGTTTTGCCGATGAAAAGCGTCGGTGTGAACAGTGCTTTGTCGGCAGGAGAGCTCTCCTGCTGACAAAGCTACCACTGCTTGTTGGAGGTGGAATTTTTTTGTCGGCGGGAGAGCTCTCTTCCGCTGACAAACACTGGCTATACTGCGTGCCTTTTAGAGGCACGGCTGTAGCGCTAAAAGGTGCGTAGTGTAGACATAGCTTTACTCAGGTTCTACCTCTTATAGCATGAACCTCTCCCCCCACGCCAACGGGGTGGGCTTTTTCTTGGGACAGCAGAGGTGGGGGGAAACTCTAGTAGCGTGGTGGTGGGAGGCAGTGAAGTGGTATGGGGCCTCCATGCAGATGATCCTGATTTGGATTGGACAACTTGGGGGAATAAGTGGTTTATTTAACCAGAAACCTTGCTAGTTCCAAATGGGGTGGAAGGAGAGATGGAAAAGAAACTTTAGAAGCGCAAGCTCAGGGAGCTTCCAGTGCTTTACGTGTGAATAATCAACATAGGGGACAATTAGTGACATTGCATGCATTACTTAAGTGTCAAGATGATAGGTCCTGCAGGATGAGGTTCTGGGCTCTAACGAAGGACAGTTTTATCAAGACACAACTAGCTACAATATTAGGCAAAGAGAACAAAGGAAATTACTACCCATGTGCTCTACCTCTTGAGAAAAAAAATCACTTCTTTGCTCCGCATGTCCACACTTTAAAAAGATCCATCATCATAATGAATCCCCTCTCCACTGTCATCTGCCAAACAAACCTTTCTGTGACATGCCTCCAGCCAATCTCACCTGAAAGGAAGGAGCCCAACATAAAATATCATTGACCTTTCATTAGCAAATTGAGCCTGGAGATGGTAGGCTAAGTTGGGCGGAGCCCATTTGAAACATGTGGGTTTTCTCTAGAATTAGTCTTGGCAGGAAAATATTTTTTATTTGATTGAAGAATAGAGCCAGTGCAGGCTACCATACTAACATATAAAAAGCATGAATCAGTATTAAAAAGTGTGCAATTTCAGTATGACCAAAGGAAATGGAGTTTGTTCCACTATCAACAGGAGAAACATATTTAAGTCTCAAATATTTTCTTCCCCTCTTAAAGCTGAATTTGGATCATTTTGAAATGAATTCAATTTCTCTACACTGAAAGGAACAATCGGCCAATTTTGTCCCTAGTTCAACCATTGATTTTGGCCCTGTGTATTCTGCTGAATTGTTTTTCCTTCCTTTCCCCCTTTCTGCTGTCATTTCTTCATTTGAGCTACTATGGCTCTGATCCAACGCCCATTAAGGTAACGGAAAGACTCACATTGACTTTGGTGGGATTTGGATCAGGCCTTAATATTTTTGCAGCGAAAGGTAATTATTGAGGGGAGTTCTGGCTTCAGGGAGAGCTGGAGTGTGTCCAGTATCAGTTCTCTTTAGGACATTAAGAACGTAATAGAAAGTGGCTACTGCTACTTGAGCATAGAAAAACCCTGTAGTAAAAATGCAACATTGGTCCTCCTCTTGATGAAAAAAGAAAAATCCCCATGACCAGATTTGATTTCTGGCTTCAGCACTGAACACACACCGAATGTTGTCAAGATTCCCCAGGGTGACTTGCCTTTTGTGGACACAGTTCTATGCTTCCACAATTACTGAGGATGCAAATATTATGCTTGCATTTTGGCAGGCGCCATAAAATTGCAGGCAGCATTCTTAGAATTTACAGGTCTAATTAGAGATCGTGGCTGCAAATGAGGTAGTAATACATGCGGTAAGATCTGTGCTTGCAATTAAGTGATACATTTAACTTTGTCTATCTACGCACATATTTTGCATACACACGTGCACACAGAAACAGTCACATCCACATAGCCTTATGACACTGTGACATGGTTAGAGAAGAGAAACGGGAGCCAAGACGACAATGTGGGACCTTGGCAAGTCATACGACCTCTTTGTCAATCCCACTTGCAAAACTGCACTACACTGAAAAAACAGATGCTTCTTCTGAGCTGCTATTTCCTTGGTACAGATTTAACAGTTATAAACGTCCCCTTTTATTCATTTTTAATGCAAAATTAAACAATTTTGGGGGCTTTTCATTATTTAACAAAAATACACTAATACTACAAGAACTTGACCTTGAACAACTGAATTTAACATCAATTTTCCACGAGTAATGGCTGAAGAAATAATTCAGAATTTGGTCCACAGCATGTCATTCTTGCATATAACAAAGGTTCATTCATAACTGTCTTCATTTTTCAAATATATATTATATTAGTGCAAAAATAAGCAAACATTTTCTTTTTCTTGTGGAATGGGGCATAAAATAATTGCCTTTAATATGCAATGCCTGGAAACATTATTTTACTGATACAGAGCCCTTGCTGGTCTGGGAGTTTCTCCCATTGTTCTTGTTGGTAGTTTTGCACCTATCTCTGAGGTCAGAATTTGACCTATTAATAACTAACCTGCCTGAATATGGCATGTAAGTCCTATAGTCTTACTGAAAGTGTGTGTGTGTGAGGTGCATTGAAATGAATTGGTTTTGTGTGATTGTGGTAAAATATTAATAAACCTTCTAAATGTTAAAATCTTTGTAATATATAACTATAACCATATGCACACACACACACACACACATTGGTGGAGAAATATGAGTCCCTATTTTCCCAGTGCAATGCACCCTTTTAGGATAAATTATTTGTTGTTGGTATAGCTATGAACGCATATAAAAAGATGGTCCTCTTTCTAACACTCTCTCAGTGTGCTAGAATCTGATGCATTAGCTTTAGTGCTGTCATGGTGCTGGTGAGTACATGCCATTATAGGTAAGATCATGTAATGACTTCTACCATCCACCTCTGTTTTTAAAGGGTTGTAATAAGAGAACCATAAAAATTTGCTTTGAGATGAAACTTGGTATAAAAGTTATCAACCAGGAAACATGGTAAACCCATTACAAAGTCAGAATTTACAAGTTACCACATAGTCGTATACAAGATATTGATATGAGATACTTATATAGGAAATAATTGATGTCTATGTACCATGTTTGGACATCATGGGTAGGATTTTAAAAAGCACTTGGCATTTGGCCTCATTTTCCCCCCATCAGAATTGATGGGAGTTTTACTGTTGACATGGACCATTTTTGAAATCACATTCTCTAGATTTTGGCACTTTTGAAATGCAGATAAGACAGGTGCCACTTGTGGTAATAGTAGGCAAATGTTCGTTTTTTAAAGTTAGCCACTGTACATCATTTTATATATATATATTCTGATTTTTAAATTGCAGTCAATATTTACTTTTAAATTATAGTCCATTTTTTCTTGACAAGTAGAAACAAAGGTTCCTTACAAAATGAATACAGGAGAGCTGGGAGTACTGTACAGAACAATACATTTGTAGCTTGTAGGCTCATTGTTTTGTTAACAATAGGATAAATCAAGCCCCACTGTTATTTTATTTTTACAGTGCGCTTTAAAAATACTCACACACCCACTTAGTGCTTCCTCATTGATAACACCAGCAGTGGGGGGTAGCCTGTGTCACCCTGCACAAACAGGTAGTGTTTACGTATGGCTTGTAAAATAGAATGATTTCAATAGAGTTAGTGCCAGCTAAAAGAAAAGGTGCAGATAACATTGGCTTATCTGAAAGTATAAGCCAACAAAATATTTCTTCATGTTTGAAGTACTGTATTTGTCTGATCCACATGTACTTTGCTGAGACGGGGCCAATGCTAACAATGGACCTAACTGGTTGTACAGATCAGCCGATGAGATCCAGGAAAATGAAAATAACATTGGCCAAAAGAGATGTATTTTGTGTTTAAACCTTGTCAATTTCTGCTCCAAGTTGGGCTGCAGTCATGACAGACATACATGTCCAAAAATAAAACAAGGTTTAATGAAGCAGTTTGGCCCATGGCACAATAACAAAAACATTAAAAAAAATTGTTGAAGCTCAGTAGAATCTTTCCAAAAAACTGATTTGCTTTTCCCTTAAAAATGGCATGGAAATGATATAATTGCTGAATTTTTATGAGACTTTCCCCATGCGAACGATGCTGATTTCACACGTAACAAATACGAGTTTTGAGAGGTGCAGGCTCATGGTTTTCTTAACAATAGGATAAATCAAACCCCGCTGATTGTCCTGGTTTTCAGGGATTTCATTTTGCATCCACTACATTTTATTTTGTGTGTGAACCCCCAAAATTTAGCCTAAACCACCAAAGGTTTGCCTTGTTTGGTCTCAAAGTGTGGCTCAACCACCAACATCCACATACTCATAAATCAGTTGAGGTTCTCTTAAAAACTTGGCCAGATCAGATCAAGTTTGCTGAAAGTTTCTATTCTCTTCGGAGGTGGGCCTGAACCAAAACACTGTATCCAAGACCTCCTAAACTCTGGGATCTGGATGTAAACCGCACAGCTCTGGCTCTTCTTATTCTTTATGTTTTTGATCTGCAAGTCTCACAAGGGGGAGGGGTAGCTCAGTGGTTTGTGCATTGACCTGCTAAACCCAGGGTTGTGAGTTTAATCCTTATGGCGGCCACTTAGAGATCTAGGGCAAAATCAGTACTTGGATCTGCTAGTGAAGAGCAGGGGGCTGGACTCAATGACCTTTCAGGGTCCCTTCCAGTTCTATGAGACAGGTATATCTCCATAAATGAAATTCATTGCATTTGTTTTATTTCAAACCATACACATTTCTAAGCATCGCTTGCCAAGAAATGTCTGTACAGTATTTCTAGATGTTTGGAATTTCATAGCAGTAGGCATGGGAGTTCAGTTTGTCTGAGTCTCTCGCACACCAGGAGGAACATTAAACTAAAAATGTTTATGGGCATAAAAGACATCTGTTTGATGGGGTCTTTAGAGAAAGTTGAGGGTATACTTCCTAGATGATGAAGGGACAGTAAGGAATTTATGTAGCTGGCTGGCTGAGTTCCTGTACAAATGATCATTTTAATGCTGCTAAGAATTATTTGTATTGTTAATGATGTGCTATGATGCCCCGAGCCTTGGAGAGGAGTCATTTTAGTTACTATGTGAATCCAAACAAAAATTATAAACTACTTTTAAAAAAGACTTCCTGAAACAAAGTCCAACATGAACAGCCTTTAAAATGTTTACTCACAGACTCAACCAAAAGTACCTCCTATCTCTGGTTCTTGAAAGTGTTTTTGATGTTACCTGAGGCTGTCATAAAGCATTTCCTGCAAGACTTTTTTTTTTTTTTTTTTTTTTTTTTGGTAACATCAAAGCCCTTGATGACTAAAATGTTTTTATTTTAAGGTTCTATCTGACATGATTTAAATAGATATTTCAGCTCACTTAGACAAATTGAAAGTTGCAGGCAAAGTGCCTACAAAAAGTTTCCTAATTTAGTGCTGTAGTTTGGTGGCATTTTTCATAATTTTGGTCACATTTTGACATTACTAGGTTTTTAAAAAAAGAATATTTCAACTGAAAGCATGCTAGAGAATTGTTTCATGTGACCAAATCAGCCCTGTGCCATTATTGACATGAACTGTGACCGTATAGATCATTGTTGCACCAGGTCTTGTACAGAGGAGGCCAAGTGGGGTGTCTATGGAAAGGTTGTAGTTTGCTGGTTATAATTGTGCTGTCTGTATGTGTGTATCATTTTTGTATTTGAAGTTATGAATATTGGCTATGTACTTGTATCTCAATGTGTTTGATTCTAAGTAGCCTCAGTGAACCATTTGGTCAGCTTCTTGAGAAAGGACTATTCTCAGTAAGTGCCCAGTCAAGAAACACTGAACTGACAATGGACTTTGGGAGACGCCAATCCACATCTGAGCTTTCCTGGGAACGTTTAAACTAACATGTAAACAATGGCATCGTCTTGCAAAAAGCTGGATAATTCATGGACATGTGATTTGCCCAGGTGGCTACAAACTCCATCTTGTTGTTGTGATTTTGCACAGGAGAACAAAGGGGTTTCCACTCACAAGAGAGAATATAAAAGGCCCTGGAAACCCCTCCATTTTGTCTTCATCTGGTTTAAGAGATGGCCTCTCCACACCCAAGAGATGCCTGAAAGAAACTGGAACAAAGGACAGTAACTATGGGGGTGTGAGTGATTGCTGGACCCAGACTAGGAAGGAGCCCAGATTGTGAAAACAGCTTATTGGAACATCTCTTAGGGTGAGATTTACTTGTATGCAGTTTCTTAATGTATTAGGCTTAGACTTGTGTGTTTTGTTTTATTTTGCTTGGTAACTTACTTTGTTCTGTTTGTTATTACTTGGAACCACTTAAATCCTACTTTTTATACCTAATAAAAATCACTTTTTGCTTATTAATTAACCCAGAGTAAGTAATCAATACAGAGTAAAACAGATTTATTTGGGGTTTGGATCCTATTGGGAACTTGGTATCTGGGAGCTGGAGACAGGAGTACCTGCTAAGTTAAAGCCTGCAGCTTTGGAGGACGTGGTTCAGACCTGGGTCTGTGTTTATAGCAGGCTAGCATGTCTGGCTCAACAAGACAGGGTTCAGAAGTCCCAAGCCGGTAGGGAAAATGGGCTCAGAGGTAGTCTCAGCACATCAGGTGGCAGTCCCAAGGGGGTCTCTGTGACCGAACCTGTCACAAGCCCAAATCCCATATATTGCAAGAAAGGACCTGTGTAGATCTCCAGGTGACTGCATAAGATAAAGGGACTGGATAGCTCCAGGGACTTGGTAATGGCAGGCAGCTGCTAAGTCACCTCTAAGTCGTTGCTTCAGGTATAATTGCCATCCGATGGCTGGTCGGTGGTTTATTGTAAATGAGCTTAATAGACAGGTATCCATAGCATAAAAAACGCCATCACACCTGATGTTGATGACAGTTTGCATAGATCTGGGGTTGGCAACGTTCGGTACGCGGCTCACCAGGAAAGCACCCTAGCGGGCCAGGCCAGTTTATTTACCTGCTGACACGGCAGGTTCGGCTGATCGTGGCCCCCACTCGCCGTGGTTTGCCGTCCCGGGCCAATGGGGGTGGCGGGAAGCGGCGCAGACCGAGGGATGTGCTGGCCGTGGCTTCCCGCCGCCTCCATTGGCCCGGGACGGCAAACCGCGGCCAGTGGGGGCCGCGATCGGCCGAACCTGCTGCGTCAGCAGGTAAATAAACTGGCCCGGCCCGCTAGGGTGCTTACCCTAGTGAGCCGCGTGCCAAACGTTGCCGACCCCTGGCATAGATGGAATTGTGGAGGAGACGGGAGGATATACCAGGAGGAACTGATAGATTTGGGTAGGAGTAGTGGTTGGAGGATTGTATCGATAGTGTCAAAAATGATCTCTGATGTGCAAAGTATTGGGGAGTGTTTCCCAGAAAAGGGTGGGAAGAAGACTTGGGAGGACTTTCCAGGGATAAATTCCAGCAGATGGCACGGAAGAACCATTTGGCATTCCAGAAGATTTCCTTCCAAACCAGGGACCAAAATCTCTGTTAGTGTAAATGGGCACAGAACCACTGACTTGCTGAAATTTCACCCACTTCTACCAAAAGAGAATTTGACCTGAAGATTCTATATAGTTTAAGTGGTAGCCCGAGCCACCTAGAAACTCTCCTTGGGTTTTAATCACCTTGTACAGACAGCCAACATTCATTTGAAGAGCAATCCACTATATGTAGATTAAAAAAAAAACACAGTTGAGATTTTCAAAGCCAGCTAGAGGATTAGTGAAAGATCGGTGGCTAAATCCCCTCTACTGCTCGGAAAATCTCACTCATCCCTGTTCTCTCTCCTCTCAGATGTGTAACCAAAACTCAAAATATTCTGGTTGCAGAATCAAAATCGCTAAATGCTAATTAGCAGCACACTGAACAAAGCTAAATCAATACTGATGACAAAGATGGATGAGTCCTTTTCACTTCAATCCCTGTCAGATTTGTCCTTTCCTGCTCCTGGCATGGTAATTTGTTCAGTTTTCTGAATCTGCTCCAGCAAGGCTGGACGCCACTGGTATTTTCTTTAGTGGATTGTATGCTAGGGATGTTTTTTTGACACCATCAGTACACTTGGAGAACATTTGTTACATTACACATGAACGGTTTGGATCATGTTGAGTGTGGAGACTCTTGTAACCTTCACAAGTATTTGATTGTACAAAGAAAAATACAGCTGAGCTAACAGAGCGTTAAAAGAAGCTGACTCTGGTGCTTGGTACTCTTCGTTTGAGGTTTGCTTGTCAACATTACAAGTCTCAATCGAGGAAATCTATGCCTTCAACCTGAATGCATTAGGGGAGCCAAAACAACACATTATAAGTTCTAATGAAGTTGCAAGTGAAATCGTGTGTTTTCTAACAGGTTTAAAAGCTCATTTGAAGTAGGGCAAAGGGTCAGAAATGCAGGAGTCCCATTTATATAGCTTTGGCAAGCACTTAAAAATGAACATGTACATTTCACTGTAGCTTCACCCTTCTCGTCTTTGAAGGTTCATGGAGTGGCAGCATTCCTCATTCGGAATCCATAGACTCAGAGAGTTTCCATAGCTCTCTTGGAAAAGTTTGCTCCTGGTTAAGAGTCAGTGGGGTAGGGCTCAAACTCAAGACAATTTTTTTTTTAAAATGAAATTTTAAAAGTTCTCTTTGGCCATATTTAAACAATCACATCTGGAAGAATCTGGGTCCTTTCTTGCAAGAATCCAGAGGGAGTTTTAAGATCTTTGTTTATGATCCTGTAACCCAGGGAGATGATTTTCTATGCCATCACTGGGGAAAGAATAGGATTGAATTTAGAAGAGATGCCGCTTCGTGTCACTGATGTGTTGAAAGGGACACTGGAGCTCCATGGAGTTATCCCCTATCTGGATTGTTCTAAATCTTCTTTGCCAGGCCTGGCTTCTAAAAATACTTCTGAAGAGCAAATATTTTGCCTTTCAATGAACCAGATTGCAGGAAATGGTGACTTTGGAGAAGATATCATTTATTTCTCTTCAAAGGTCTTCCGAATTTCCCACTCCAGATGATTCACATAGAAGACTACCCTGTATTATCACTATACTCTGTATATTACTCAGGATCAATGCACGAGTACTAAACGCAAAGTGCAACTTGATACAAATTTGCTTCCTCCTGCCTTGATTAGGAGAAAGTGTTTGTTTAAATGGTAACACATATACCCCGGTACACTGGATTTAGCACAAGGTAAAGGGAAGATTTTTGTCTGAAGTCCTAGTTCAAACACTGGCAAAAAAAAAAATCACTGCTTTACATAAACTGTAATTCTGATCCAACAAAAATCTGTAAGGGCTGTTAAGTCTGGATGAACGAAAGCCACAGTGACACTGGAATTTACTACCGCTCCAAAGGGTAAACTCAAACTACTGCATTATGAGGAATATAACTCCTGCTCTCAGAGTTCAATCTGGTAGCACAATGAATTAATGCACAGGATATTTTCTCCTTAGAAGATCTGGCATCAAACCTAATTTAGATCAATAGCAAAACTGAATGTGTTGCTCATAACCTAGTCCCTAAGGGACAATTGTCCACATCACAAAATTTGGCATGATTGGTAGGCTCTGTTTAAAGCAGGCCTTCGGCAGGAATTACATGGGCTGTGGCAGGTTTGTCTCAAGGTGGATTTGAAGAGATGCGTAGAAGATAAAGAGTGGAAGAACTGGAATAGCAGGGGATGCCACAAGATAGGATCAGACCTGCATGTGGGATAATTGCTTGGCACCTGTTTACACTACCCTAGGTTTAAATGCTATACATCCCTCATTTTCAACAGCATCTAATTTGCCCCCAGAGTGGGCAAAGGGATGAACATGGAATGAACTAGTGTTTAATAGCTTTAGGAAAGTTAACAGCGATCACATACATTAATAGTAATATTGTAATTGGCAGCTTATTCCATTTCTAAAACATTTCAGAAACCTATTTGCAAAAGAAAATACGGGAATGATTTTAAATTTAGATCGGCATCATGAGTTGTCCCTGGCTGTGCACATAGGTTAGTATGGCTACATGAAGAGGGAATAACCTGCTTAGGACTGTATGCTGAGTATGATGTGGAACAAAGAGCCATCATGTGCACTAGATTCATAGTAAGGCAAGTGATGTGGGATAGAAGTACAGTCATGTGTGATAGTGTTTCATCAACACTGTGCAAAATCTCAGTTTCATAATTCAACCTCTTATCTACTGTACATATTTTATGATGACCAAAGTGTCTAACAGCATATGGTATGGATGAAACATATGAGATGTTCTGAAATATTGGAAGGCCCTTGTAAGCGGGGACCAGTGGAGATTTATGACTGCATAATATATATCTCCAGCAGGGCAATCCTCAGAGCTCATCCTGCAAAGAAGTCTGGAGATCATTCTGGGAAGTTCCAAGCCTGTTTTTCCCCAGAGGGCCTTCCTTGAGATTTTACAATCTAGATAAAAGGGCTGGCAGTCCCCATCAGGAAACTACAACAGACCATAATAGTCCCTGACAGGCTTACTCTTATCCCACTCAGATTTCTCTGACATTGGTCTGAAATTTCTGTTGAAGGTTTCCTGCTTAGATTTTTACATATGATACTTAATCGAAAGGCTCTTCATAAATATAAACAAAGTATGGGTAGTAACATATCCAGTATTTTGGTCATTCCAAACTTCTAAGACTATTATATCATCATTATTTTATATTATCAAAGTAACACCTAATGGCCCGATTATTCTAGGCACTATGTTAACACAGAGCAGCACAGAATTCCTGCCCCCAAAAGCTTATAATCTAAAGAGCCAAGTCAGACAATGGAAGTCTCATTTTTTATCTCCATTTTACAGATGGGGAACTGAGACACTGGGAGATTAAGTGAATTGCCTCAGGCCACTCAGGAAGTCTGCGGCAGAGCCAGTGATTCAACCCCGATCTCCTGAGTGCCAGTCCAGTGCCATAACCACACAACTAACCTCCCTCGCCAAACCTTTCCTGTGAAATTAAGGAGTTACAAGGGCAAAACATGCTCTACAGCCATGGAGGGCCTTGATTAGAGAGAGTGCGGTGTGGGTTTGCTGTGTAGGGACAGACTTAGATACTATGGCAGGGATGCTGGAAAAATGTTTATAATGGGGGTGCTGAAAGCTATTGAACCCAACAGTAAACCCTGTATGGAATGGAAACCACTTCAAGCCAGGGCATGCGGCAGCACACCCACACCTCTAGTTCCAGCACGTGTACTATGGTAAGGAGCATGAGATAAGAACCTATATAGAACAGAACTCCTCCCCCTTCAAGCCACCTATGTGCCATGAGTCTGTGTTCTGGGGGGAGTCCAGCCCACTGGAAATCTGAAGCACAATTGGCTTGGGGCTCAGGTGAGCACAAGGCCAATGGCCCTATGATCATGTGGAGCCACCAGCCATTTCCTCTTGAATAGGGGGTAGGGAATGTAGGGCATTCCAGGGGCTACTAGAGCCATGAGGTAGCAATAACAGTTATGGAACAATAACAGTCAGCAAGGGGGGTTCTTTCCGTAGAAAAGTCCCCCTGGGAGTAAGCTGTGCATTGAGCTTTGGATCTGGGGCATAACAAATTTAATTTCCTCACAGTTTTGTGAAATCTTTCATTGCCAGTGCAACCACTCACTACTAAAAAACCTTCCTTAGTAAAACAACTATTTCTAGAAACTACAAACTAGCCACATAATTCTAACAGGAGTATCCAATCACCATGAATTCCTTCACTGTCTTCTGAATTCAAGGTGATTAATCTAGTGGAAGGAACTAACCAAGAGTAAGGTGTCAGGAAGTCATCATAAGGAAAAGGGTGTCAGCCAGTATTCCCTTTCTGTGTCAAGGTGACTTTCATCACAGATGCTTTTTACAGATTCAGACTAACACGGCTACCTCTCTGATACTTTTCATCACAGTAGCTATCTTAGCTATGTGAGAATAAAATCAGAGCTCTGTTAAAAGCCTGGAAGCCAAAATGTCCCATTCCCAACTGGTAAGGAATGTTTTGATGTTCTGGTATTGGCAGTGGAATATGGAGCCTAGCAGGGGATTGTTTGTATTTCAACCCAGACTGGTAGGGTCCAAAAGTTGTTGCCATTTGAGCAGGCCCGCTGATGGGTGGGGGCAAAGGGGGAAATTGCCCAGGCAGGGCTCCTAGGCGTGCGCAGGGTGGTACCGGCAGCGGCAAAGGCAGCCGGGCGGGCATGTGGAAGCCCTGGCCATGCCGGAAGAGTGCCCATTGACTGTTCTGCCCTGAGGCCCAGAATTGCTGTCGACGGGCCTCCATCTGAATGCCCTGGTAAATCAATGGTGGTGGGGGGGGGGGTCTCAATCTAGTTCTTAATGAATAAGTGTGCTGGTCTCAAAACCCTGCTTTGCAATCACCACCTACAGTGGCTGCTTCACTCTGAAGGCCAAGTACTGGGTTGACCATAGAGACTGAGCTCACTTTTAGAAGTAGTTACTCAAGAAGAGGTGCCTGGATAGGTGACATATGTTCCATGGATTAATAAAAGGCATCAGTGCCCAGGGCCGTCCACATTGCATCTTCCACAAACATTAGATTTATTTTAAATATAGAAATCTCCTGTTGCCTTTGGAATCAGATCTATTTTGGGGTCTTTGCAGAAAACATTCCAGACTCCGTATGGAGAGGGATTACTCTGAAGTCTCGTGATCTTTGAGTATTTTGTTAAGCAACTACAGTGGTTCGGGGTTCTAAATGGATTGGGGCAGAATAAAGAATACAAGTTACAGAAACAAAACGATTTACACAAGTCATTGAACACCAGAAACTGAGAAGATACAGAAATAATGTCAGGGACACAAGCAGAGTGGAAGTACAGATATTTTGCCATAACGATGTAAAAAAAGAAAGCAGGAAAGGAGGTTTATCTAATGCTCCAAAAATTATTCTTCTATAAATCCTGCTTCTTTCTGAACCACTGCATGCCAATTTATTTTCTTGTGTAACTGTGGTGAGAGTCAGAAACACTAGTGAAGTGGACTCCAACCCGAGTACAAGCTGAAATCCTACATGATAGTCAGAAAAAATATATATACAGTGACATATAGGTTTAGAGATACATTTTTATTAGAACTTCCATAACTACATAACACACTTCAAAGAAACAATACCAATCTACATAAATAACACTGTATATCCCCATGGTCCAGGAGCAGAAAAGAAAGGGACAGAAATTGGAAAGAAAAAGAAGACGGGGCAGGACAAACTAATAATCCAAATACTTTATATCATACACATTACAGTATGAGTGCAGGCCCTTCTTAACAAATCATCATTAACCTAAATTCAGATGGTGACTCAGTTAAAACAGAATTACGTTAATGCGAACTAGGCACCTTTATCATACTAACAGGGCAGTTTGAGTGCTTTACAAATCACACCCCTATAAACTGCTTTGACAGTGCCATGTAGACAAACCCTATTGTCACTGAGAACAGAGTCCACAATTAACAGCAGAGAAATAGAATCTGCAGAATTTTCCCAGATAACATTTCCTTATCTTATCTATGTGAAAGAGTCAGATGAGGCCAGTTTTATAAAATGTAGGCCAGGTTCTGCAAACATTTGTTACCAGGCATAATCCCATTGAAGTTGTTGGGGCTATATCCAGCAGCAAGAACTATGCAAGTGTTTGTAAGATCAGGCTGGTTTCATATTAAATACCATTTCCTCTTCATATTTCTTATGTGGCATTTCCCTTACCATCTCAGTATTCAATGTGGCAAAACTGTACATGAAAAGTTGTAGGTGCAAATTAGAGTTTGTCTCTTCTGATTATGTGTTGGCACATTTCAGAGTGTAAGTTCCTTTAAAAGTATCTGAGAAAAGTTAAGTTTCATCCATTCCCCCCACTGACAGAGGTTCATGGATTTTGTATTTAAAAGACAATCTGTTACATTTTTCACACTTCAAAAAGGATTCATTCTGATGTTTGGCTGGTTTTTATTGTATCTAAACAGGGTTGATCCTTTCTCAGAATTAGGACTTGTGGGAAAGTTTCAGTGAAAAAGAAATATCACCATTAAACTCAGGGCCGGCCCACAACATTTTGGCACCTGAGGTGGGGAGTTCAAATGACGCCCCCATGCCCCCTCGCTTGGGCCAAAACTTTGAAAGGTCTCAATTCTGCCTTCTTCCTGTTCTACTCCTCTCACGGTACTGCTCTGCTTCTTACCCCAATAAAGGAGAACTAACAACTTAAAATGCCTTGTTCAAAAATTTTAAGTAACACTTAACTTTCAAATGCCTGAAAGGCAAATGAAACTTTTCTTGTCTGCATAGTAAACACTGGCATTTTTATCTGTTTGAATAATCAAAGTGGTGCTTTCTGTGCCTTCCTGGTTGCAAAGATTTGAACTGCTTCCTGAAGGTCCACAGTCTGGGCCAGCTCATGCTCTATTGAGATGGTTGCAAGGCCGAACAGCCTCTCCTGTGTCATTGTGGAGCATAGATGTGCTTTTATTAACTTCAGCTTGGAGAACCTGCATTCTCCACTGGCAACTGTTATAGGAAGTGTTAGAAGTATGTACAGAGCAACAAAAGCACTTGGAAAGAGGGTGGTCATCTTATTTGTGCACATATATTCCAGAACAGCCTTTGGAGTTGATCCTGCTGAAATGTATCTTGAAAGAGCTTTCAGTTCATCACCTAAATCACTCGCATCAATATCACGCATGTCATCATGTGTCAACACTGTCTCTAATTCCCTGCATTGCTGGTGTAGGTCTTCTTCAGGTATAGTGAAGAGTTTTGGAATATCCTACAACAGGGGTCGGCAACGTTCGGCACGCGGCTCGCCAGGGTAAGCACCCTAGCGGGCCGGGCCAGTTTATTTACCTGCTGACGTGGCAGATTCAGCCGATTGTGGCCCCCACTGGCCACGGTTTGCCGTCCCGGGCCAATGGGGGCGGTGGGAAGCTGCGGCCAGCACATCCCTCGGCCCACACTGCTTCCTGCCGCCCCCATTGGCCCGGGACGGCGAACCGCGGCGAGTGGGGGCCGCAATCGGCCGAACCTGCCCCATCAGTGGTAAATAAACTGGCCCGGCCCGCTAGGGTGCTTACCCTGGCGAGCCGCGTGCCGAACGTTGCCGACCTGTCCTACAACATCCCCAATATACTACTGGGTTCCTTGAGCTGCATGAAACATTCTTCAACTGACTGGATTGCACAATCTAGCACCTGGTTAAATAATTCAACTTTGAATTGTTGTTTGGGGGTCTCTTATGGGATTATCCCATGCCTCGTAATCAAAATGTCTTCTTCGGTGACTCTTGTATTCTTGAATGGGTGGGAAAATAGCTTCAGTATGAAGTTCCTCTGCCAACTTCTGTGCACTCTTCAGAACATTTTGAAATCCCTCATCTGACCGGTAAGGCTGTAGGTATGACTTTGCTTTGTCTAGTTGTTCCATTGCTCCAGATATATCAAGGTCAACACCTTGGAGTCTCTTGCTTACAACATTTATTTCAAACAGTATATCATGCCACAACACTAAGCCACACAGAAATTTGAAGTTATGTATGTTTCTGGTGATTCCATTTCCCTCTGCCACTGTTCTCCCACAAACAGTTCCTGTCATAGCATTATCCTCCATAATGGCAACTGTGGCATCATCTATCTTCCCAATTTGGTGTTTAATAGACTTTATCCCTGCCACTTAGGGTGACCAGACAGCAAATGTGAAAAATCGGGACAGGGGGTGGTGGGTAATAGGAGCCTATATAAGAAAAAGACCCAAAAATCAGGACTGTCCCTATAAAATCGGGACATCTGGTCACCCTACCACCACTCGACTTTCCCATTGTGTGGCACTCAGTGGTTTCAGTGTCAGAGAGGATGTTCCCAGATGTTGCTTCAAAATTTGCCATTGATGAGTTGATGCAGAGAAAAATACATAGATGCTTTGAATTATATTTAAAAAATTCAGCAGCCTCACTAGAAGCTGATGCTACATCACTGACCACCAAGTTCAATGAATGAGAACTGCATGGGACAAAAAAAGTTTGAGGGTTTAACTCTCGGATCCATGTCTGCACTCCTCTGTTCTTTCCTCTCATGTTAGCACCATTACCATAGCCCTGATCTCTCATGTCAGCTATGGCAATTCCCATATGTTCCAGCTTTTTAAGAAGCACATTTCTCATACCAGCTCCTGCAGTACCATCAATGTCAATAAACTCTAGAAAATGCTTTCTGACAGTAACCATTGCAGAGACATTTTCACTGTTGTTGTTACAAAACGCACCATTAAAGTCATTTGTTCCGTATGGCTGATGTCAGGTGTACAGTCCAGAATAACAGAGTAATATCTTGCTGACTTCAGATCTGCCACAATCTTCTGTTTGACTTTTGTTGCCAGTAACTGATCTCATTTTGAATTGTTTTTCCAAGGTAGTGGGGTGTGTACATTTCTTGGGTGGTGACTCTTAGATGCTCCTGGAGTACAGCATCAAACTCAGACATCAGCTCCACAATTTTAAGGAAGTTTCCATTGTTTGGCACATACAGCTGATCTGAAGTGCCACGCAGTGCTAGGTTTTGGATAGGAAGCATTCTCACAATGGCAATAAGCCTTTTCAGAACATTTTGCAAGTAAAGAGACTCTGATGCAATCTTCTCTTGATGCTGATCATCAAGGCCGGTGCAAGGAAATTTCGCGCCCTAGGCAAAACTTCCACCTTGCGCCCACCCTCCCCCGCAGCCCTGCAGCAGCTCCCTGCCCCCCCCCAACCTCCACCCTGAGGCGCACCCCCATGGCAGCTTCCCCCCGGGAGCCGTGCAGCAGCTCCCCGCCCCAGCTCACCTCTGCTCCGCCTCCTCCCTAAGCACGCTGCCCCCGCTCTAATTCTCCTCCCCTCCCAGGCTTGCAGCGCCAAACAGTTGATTGGCGCTGCAAGCCTGGGAGGCGGGAGAAGTGGAGTGGCGACCGCACGCTCGGGGAGGGGGTGTAGCAGAGATGAGCTGAGGTGGGGAGCTGCCGCATGGCTCCCTGGGCTGGGGGAGAGGGGTGCTGCCGCGGGAAGGGGGGGAGCTGCCGCAGGGCTCCCCACCCTAGCTCACCTCTGCTACGCCCCCTACCCGAGCACGCCGCCCCTGCCGGCAAGGACAATAATTGCATGGAGCGGCTGCTGCGCTGGGAGAGGGAGTCTGTGCACCACCAGCAGCCCAGCCCAGGAATGCTGTAAAAAAAAATTGGGGGCACCGCTTTTTGGCGCCCCCAAATCTTGGCGCCCTAAGCAATCCCTAGTTTGCCTTAATGGTAGCACCGGCCCTGCTGATCATCTATGGTGGCCTTTAACCTTAATCTCATCTCAAGCTCTTTCCACCTATGGAATGCTCTCTGGTGATTTGCTGCCTTCTCATGGCATGCCAGATTTTTCCAGTCCTTTGTTCCTATAGAACCCAATGTGGCTGGAACATTAGACTGGAAGAGTTTGCAACAAAAACAGTATGCAGCATTCTGGATTTTTGAGTACATAAGCTATGGCCTCTCCACTTTGTCACCATTGGGGATTTCACGCCAGTAATGTGTTGAATGGAAACTTCTATTTCCATTGTCTTTTGGGAACATGAAGTTTTTCACTTGCTGTGGCCCAGGCAGGACAAGGAAGTCCCTCAGGCTGCTGCTCAAGTGGGTCCACAGTCCTGGATCATCTAGACTTAAGGAACTAAACTCAGCAGCAGCTGTTCCTTGCGCCTCCACCTCACTCTTCTCTGATCTACACTTTTCTTCAGGAATGTGCATGGTTACATCCATTTGAGATGGAGATATGGATGCTGCAGTAGCTGCCAGGTCACCTGCACTCTGACTAACTGGAAGATCAGGCATCTCCTCACCATTCCCATCCTGACTGGGGCCGGAAGACTCACTGTGAAAATGTGTGTCTCTGTATCTCAGGAGAGCTCCTTCCTGCTTAGATAGAAAAGCTTCCTTTGCTTTCTTTCTTTTTCTGAATGCTGCCCCAGAGGGGCGTTCTCTTCTTTCACTCATGACTGCTGTTCTGTGCCAACTAGAGTGACTCTCAACACTCAATTGAAGGGGACAAATAAGCGTCTTAAGGGCCTAACTGGCTCCTACCAGTTCAGTTGACTACCTGTTCTCCTCAAGTTTCAGGGAAGCAGCAGGAAACAGGAAGCTCCCTGAGAAGCTGGTGTTAATCAGTCCAGGCTCCTGGAGGTGCTAGAGAGGTACATAAGAGGCTCTCCTCTTTTCTCTCCCTGCAGCTCCTGCTGCTTTCTGTTATTCCCTCTCATCTTTTCTCCTGCCTGCCTGTTGTGTCGCTTGTGCACTTCTTCCTCCAGCACAGCACTCCTCCATCTCTGTGCATCTAGAGCAGAGAGAATACATATGCACCAGCAGGAGACACAATTTTCTACACTCTGGGTCCTAGTGGTGTCCCCCCACAGTCTGGCACCTGAGGCGGCTGCCTCAGTTCGCCTCATGGTAAGGCCAGCCCTGGTTAAACTGAATCAAAAGGTCCTCCTCAGGACCTTTGCAGAAGTATACCAACTGAAAAGCTGGCTTGAAATGTTTTGAAAGTTTGTGTGTTTTTTGTTGTTTTTCTCTTTGCCAACCAGCTTACTAATAATCAGCAAGTAGTACTGGACATGAGGGGAGAAACAAAAGATTTTTGGAAGAAAAAACCCAAATCACAAATGTAAACTTATGTAAGATGCTCTGTTTCTATCCGACTAAAATCCTATTTACATCAGGGGCTGATCTCTTGGTACCTGATCCAAATTCAAACTATTCCAGGTGACCCAAATTTTAAAAAAATCTCTTGGGTTGGTTTAAAGGGGCTATACTGAGATCTAAGCATGTATCCGATCTCTTCATCAGGAAAAACAAATGAACAAGTACTAAGATGATCAGGAGTTTTCATGGCTTCCATCCCACATTCCCATCCTGCTTTATGGGAAATCTAATGTATCAGCTTCAAATCTCATCGGTGGACTTATAAGAAGCAAACATAGTCATTGTACATGAGGCCATGGGTATTAATCATTTGTAGATTTCCCTTTCCTCTTTCTAAAGAGGGGAAAAAAATTAAAAAGTCAATAAATAATCCTGTCCGAGATTAGACTGTCAGGGACATAATGCCAGGAAAAAGCTGAAAATGCACCAGGCTGTAGGACCCAGACCTGTTTTCAGAGACAGAGCTCAGGCGGTGCAAGTAACCACTGTGGTTTTGATTGAAACATTACAAGCCCTGCTTTATGGCATAGCTGAAGAGAGTGACGGTCCCTGTGGTCTGAATATGCAAACATCATTGGATTAAAAGAAGCCAGATCACGTCCCAAACCAAATATTGAATTAGGTTTTCCTCCAATCCTTTTTCATCTCACATTTGGGCTGCTCTGGTCTCAGCTGTGTCACTGGCTTCTTTGTCACAGTGTCCTGCTTAAATGTTGAGTGCCCAGCTGTTACTTCCACTTCAGTCTCCATCCTTATTTTACCTATGATCTTAATTCACTAACAGTGATGAGCAAGCCTCAAGCAGTTGAATGATGAGTATTCAGGTGTAATCTGGACAAATACTCAAAAGTACAGATACTTATCTGCGTGTCTTGGGTCAGCAGAGTTTGGCTGGTAACTTGGTGAGAGTAGACTCTCTCATGAGATTTCTTACACGTCCGATTTCTCCCTAGGATGTAAATCCAAGCATGGACTTTTGTGTCGTTAGAACTTGACAGACAGAAAGCTCTTTTCACAAAAAATGATGTAGAAAGTACTGGTAATTTTTCATCAGAAATGTTGATTATTCAAAAAGATTATGACCAACTCTGCTCCCCATATCTCAGCACTTCCAGTTCTAGTTCCAGCCAGAATGATGAACCATATCAAACACGAACAATGACAAATAATGAAAACGAAATTAACCCAAACTTCTCAACTGCCAAAGCAGGCAGAGCTTGGGTTCAGTTATGGGAAGAAGCAAAGACAAAAGGATATGTTTTCCCTGTACTCAGTACAGTTACTGCCATAAATATCCAACCTTTCTGATTCAGTTTGATAACAATCCTCTTTCAAACCCTCAACATTTGCAGCCTGAGATAAACATAGATAAAGAGAGAGGTTGCTATGGTTTTGCTTTGCTTCATGAAGCATGGGAGCTTTGGCCATAGGGTATCTGGTGAGGCTTTCAAGTTGCTCTTGGAAATGCTGCATTTCGAAGTGGTACTTCTAGGAATGCAGGATGTCATTCAAAGCAATGACACCTCCTACTGGGTAAGAGGGTTGGGTATCTACTAACAGGTTTATGGATATACAGGCCTGGGCTACACTACAAGTGTTAGGTCAACACAAGGCAGCTTACATCGACCTAACTGTACTACTAACATGTAGCTCCCACTGATGTAACTCGCCCACTACACCGACTTAATAATTCCGCCTCCGTGAGAGGTGTAGTGCTGAAGTCGATGTAGTTAGGTCAATGCAGTGTCAGTGTAGATACTGCATTGCTTCCATTGTCTGTTGCTGCCTTTCAGAAGCCATCCCACAATGCCCCACACTGGCAGTTAAGTCAATGCAAGCATCACTGGTGAGGATGCACACCATTGACACAAGGAGCATAGTGTGGACGTGTAAAACTGATTCAATTACTGCAGTGGCTGTACATCGACATAACTTAGGTCAACTTAATTTTGTAGTGTAGTCTTGCCCAAAGAGAGGTGAAATATGCCTTTGGCTTTTAATGAATCACTGCTCTTTCAGAAATACTGTAGTAATATACTTTTCTCAAAGCATCGCATTTAACAAAAGCAACTAAAAATATGCACCATCATATCATTGGCAATCATGTTGCTATTTGGCTACTCTATCAAACAGGCGTGTCATTAGCACAGCAGGCTAATTGCTTGAGATTTCCTTGACCTGCCACTTCAGCACTAAAGTTCTGGGTGGCCAAGTGATTTTCATAATTTTGTCTGTATTTCATGAGTCAGGGGAAACCAAGGTCTCTGATTGCTCTGGTAATTTTCCTTTCAGGACAGATTGCTTGATTTGACATTTTAAGTACAGTATTTTGCAACTCACAAGCAGACAAACTTTTAAAATAAATAACCATAAGTGCTTTCCCCTATTTTTCTTTCTAAAACACTCTCCTGTATCTTTAGAAGATGTATCTTTGTGAGAACACAGCAGCAGATCATGAGAATTGAGTTGCCACTGAGATAAGGTCATGTTATGTAGAAATATGAGCTCCGTAACCTTTGATCTTTCCCCCACTTCAGACTTTGTAACCTTTTGCTATATGTAGTTCAGAGTGAAGTCAGGGGGAACATTTGGATTTGCCTTGGTTTTCCCATTGAGAAAGCAACAAACCATTTTTTCCCACCTCTGAGACGGGTAGGAAACAAATTCTGCTTCTTTAAATAGATTTTGAACTAGCTTCCAGAACAAACTCCTCAAACGTGTGTGAGTCCCATCATACCCAGAAGATATATTAATGATAGACTTTAAAAAAATCACTACAAACGCTAAGACAGAGGTGAGCAGGGATTTTAACCTCCTCCAGGATCGGTAGACAACTGGAGAAGCTGCTGAAGCTCAAGTTAGGATTCGGACTGAGATCACTGCATGGCTATCTCCTGAAAACCAAGGGAGAAATCACATGCCAGACAAACACCAGGCATGACTGGCAAATGCATCTGAGATGGAGGCAGGAGAGAGAGAGAGAGAGAGAGTGCAGAATGAGAAGGGCAGGAAGTGATTTTAAAACTAGGGAGGGATGACCAGATTCTGAAAAAATGGGGGTGAAATGCTGGGTCCCTTGAAATCAATGGGAGACAGAACTAGAATCCCAGATGACAATAGCACCAAGTTCTGTGGGCATTTGCGACTCTAAACCTAGATCTAGACTAGGATTTCACATTCCTTGTTTTTTACAATGGACCAGATGAAATCTTTGGCTTCAAACACTTATGGGGAGGGGAGACTATGTTTGAAACCCAGCTACTGATCAAAAAATGTACAGTTATCCCATCTCTACTTACATTTACATTGGGCGCTTGGGTCTACTTCCCACATAATTCCTCTTGGTTCCTGGGAGTATTCAAAAGAAAACAAAAATAATAGGTAAGAGCAGAGCAAGAGAAATGTTGAATCACTCAGTTAGCTTTAAAGCCAAGAATCTGCATGCATCCCATGGAATTACAGGAGAAGAAATACAGGGAAATGTTTTCCATTTATTCATCTTTGGATTTTTGGGTGTCCAACTTGAGATGCCTTACAAAGGTCTGATTTTTAGAAAACGTTGAGCACCCCTCCACCCCCGAAAACCAGACCCCGTAAAGACTTCCCAAAAATCACTAGTCATTTTTGAAAAGCTTGTGTTTTTCTTCCATCCTACCCCTCCATACAACCCCACCCTCAACTAACCAAACATCCAGAAGACTAGGAAATAGGGTAAACAAAGTGAGCAACCTGAAAATATTGTTAGATCTGCCACAGGATACATACACATCCATCTTCACCCTAACTCCAAAGTGGTAAATTTCAGGAGTGTAAAGAAGAATTTTAATAGTTGGTACAATATAAACCACAATCTTTTCCTCCCCTATCTTCCCCCCGCCTCCACTCCCAGCCACTTGAGAGCAAACTAGACTGGAAACTAAATTGTGCAGCTCCAATTTCCAAAACAATAGGGTGTAATTAGGAGAATTTACTCTCCTGTAACAGGTTGAAACATTCATGTGACTAAATGTTACTGAAATATTGTTTTAGCCCATAAAGCTATATAGCTAGGCCAAACAAAAACACTCATTGTACTGAGTTAAATTAGCAACTCCCTGTTATAATGTGTACTCCTTAATATTACTTTATGCTGTTTAATAGCTTAGCCCTAATTCCATTGAGTGGGCATAGCCAGTTCACTAAGAATATTATTTAAATAACCAAAAACAAAAAGTTCATCTAGGAACTTTAAGTCCATTCTTCCAATATGGCATAATGAACACAATACATGCTTTAGAGTTTTATTTCATAATCACTTTTAATATACTAATTTACATTTAGGGTTAATGACTTATGGAACTCCTCACAGCAGGAAATGTCTGCTTGTAACTTATGGAATACAACCCAGGAGGAAACTGCTGGCTTTTACTTATATTGCTCCAATCTTGTAGATCCACCAGGACATACTTGAGTTTTACCACTGCGTTTTGTAATTGTGATTTAATTATGCTAGGACTGCTGCAAAGTAGCTCACAGCAGGCATTGACAAATATAGCACATCTGTCTTGTGTTTATATGCATAACCAGTGCAGACAATTTTACATGGCATGTGTCAGGGCATGATTCTCCACCCAAATACTGTAGAATGGGTGTTTTATTGCAGTGTAGATGTACCCATAGGGAATGACACCCTATGGGTACATCTACACTGCAATAAAACACCCATGGCTGCCCTGTGTCAGCAGGGGCTCAGGCTGTGCAGTTATACAATTACAAAGTAGGCACTCAGGCTCGGGGTGGAACCCAGGCTCTGGGACCATCCCCATTCATGGGGTCCAAGAGCCCAGCCCAACCCCAAATGTCTATACTGCAATTGTATTAGTTCTGCAGCCCGAGCCCTGTGATCCCAAATCAGCTGACATTGGCCAGCCACTGAGCCACAGATGTTTTATTGCAGTGTAGACATACCCCAAGACTTCCTTTTCTCAGTGTTACAGTTGGTTTCAAAATGGGGAAATGTTTTCATGAATATTTTTGGGAGTATTCCTCCACCCCATTTTTCAACAAAATTAAATTTGACAACAGTTTTCCAACCAGCTGAGCACAGTATACAACATCCATGTGCAATGGCACCACCGATCATCTGTAGGGGTTGAACCTATGATCTTTGGATTTAAAGGTACAGACCTCTACTTGTGGAGATACAAGACCATGTAAAAGAGATTTGAGTTTGGTACTGTCTGCAAATCAATGGATCTACTCCTTTAGCTCAAGCCATACAGATTCATGTCTTTAGATTCAAAGGTCCATAGATGGCCTAACTAAGAGTGCTGTTACACACAAAGATATGAAACAAAGAGCATATACACTGTGGCTGGGAAGAAGGACCATGCTCCTTTTACTGAGTAATATGCAAGTTTGCTGCTCTTGCTGTTATCTTGGTCAGTTGTCTTCTCTTTAGGAAGAATGGATTTAATTATATCACATTTTCCAGTTTTATTAATGCTCAAACAATACAAGCATTATAGTGAAATAATATGCCAAGTACTGTTGAGGCCACTGAAACATTTCCTGTTATTGTGTTGTAATGAAGATTGCAGCAACAGAGACTAGTTCCAAAGGATTGCAGCAGAAAATATCTCCAACACTCTCCATGATCCACTACTCCACAGAGATCTCAAGAATTCAATGCTTGACAATAGTTTCTAGGAATTAACAACTGAGGTGGCAAAGAATGTGCGGAGGAGGAGGACAGGGCAACACTCAAGCATTTCTTTGCTTTCATGGAGCGTTTAAAATTGAAAACAGTATATGACCCAATTTGGTGGAATGTAGAGCTGCATTTTATAAACATATTAGTGCTTTCTCTAACCGAAGTAAAATGGCCAAACTCACAAGCATGTATAATTGACAAGCAGTGCATTACATTCTGAATCAGCTACATCTGGAAAGCAACTACCGTTATGTTAATAGCTGGGTGGCAAACTTCTTTCTGGGATTTGCACCTGTAGCCATGCTCTCCTGGGGGATATGCTCCTGATACATAAACACTTTTCAGTAAAAGGATGCCATACGAATAATGCTTGTCTTTCCCAGTTCAGTAATGGTCTTGTTGGAAGAGGGAACCAGAAATTCTTGCAGTACCCTTAGTGAAGCTTCATACTGGACTATGGAAATACTTATGCTTATTTCAGATGCAAAAGGAAGACATAGCTGATTGAAACATGTTAGCTGTTACAATTTATTCCAGGGCCTTTGGGGTTATATAGGAAGGTTCTATAGATATTTGTTTTGTAATTATATGATCCTGTTATGGACCTTCTCATGCTCCCTCATGGCATTGTTCTCACTCACTGTCCCAGAGCACCCCCTTCTGGCATTGTCATCCATCTTATGTAGTAGGTGACTTGTCTCTCCAGCCAGGTCCCGCTGGAGTCCCGCCCCTCCTGGTGCATCAATGTTCTTAATGTCCTGAATAATATCCTTCACTAGTGGGATGTAGCAAACCAGTGGGATGTAGCTGCCACAGCTGGGGTCTTCAGTTCCAGTCTCTTCACCAAATGATGTCAAACAAAACAATGGCACCAACTCACTGCCACCCCTATAGGCTTCAGATTTCTGAATCTCTTCCAATTTCCCTTTGGTCTCTTGTCAGGACACCCAACCCACAGAGTCATTTCCCTCAAGTCCTGCCCCTTCGCTAGGGGCCGCTTCAGAAGCTAATTCTGGTTCCTACAGCTTATTCCACTCTGTCTGGGTCCTTCTTCAACCCCTCTATCCGGGAGATGAATTCCAACCTGCCTCTCCCCAGGCCTTATTCCTTAACATATTACCCAGGAGCGTTCACCTCGGGTCTCCCATCCTAACTACTGCTCTGAACTCCTTACTTTTTGGCCACCACCCAGCTCCTTCCCAGATGGGTCTCATACTGAATTAAGACTGGCATGCCCTCCAGGTGCAACAAGGTGGGCTAATTGGGCTCTCGGGATGTTTATACACTCCATCACAATCAGCCCATCACCATAGTACCTGAGCACCTTACAGCCTTTAATGTATTTATCCTCACAACAGCCCTGTGAACTATTATCCTCGTTTTACACATGAGGAACTGAGACACAGAGACAAAGGGTAAAATCCTGGCTCCTTTGAAGTCAATGGCAAAACATTCACCTGTTATGAACTGACCATGGTCACGTGAACTGCAGCTGATACCCACAAACCCTTTATTTTATGGATTTGTTATCATTGCCTTAATTGTGTGTGGTTCAGGGTGGTTCAAACCATAATGCTATAGAGATAAGCTTCTGAATATAAACTAAATCTTAGAAGTTTAAATTTGTGTTTCAAACTACACCTTTTTCTAACCAACTATTAATCATTGCATTTTATAATCATGTTGTCCCTCTGTCAAACGGTAACAGATGTTGAGACCTTGCAGGTGAACTTCCTATTGGAGGAGAAATCAGCAAAACAGAGTCTGGGTATATTCTTAATGTACTTTGTTTTGTTTATACATTCATACCAGCCCTAGAACGGTGGTGGTCACAAAATGCATAGGCACTCCCCTCTTTCACCTTCCATCCCAGGATCTAAGTGCTTTCTGAACATCTGTGAAGTAAGCTTCAAAAAATTTTTTGAGATAGGTAATTTCTTCCGCCACAGTTGGGGAACCTGAGACACAGAGTTTAAGGTCCAATTTCCAGAATAAAGTGCATTTGTGTTCCTAAAACTTCGCATCTATTTTGCACATGGTTTATCCGACACACAAGTACAAATCACGAATCATATAATGAGTAGTACTTGTTCATGTGAGTAATCCCATTGAATACTCAATATGAACAAAGATTGCAGAATCAGGTCCCAAGTGTTTAAGAGATCTGTCTAGCCATGTGCACATGCAAAATACAATACTTGCACACACGCATTGCTGGAGGTGAGAGTGGAAAGTGGATGTCCAAGTGCACACACAGGATGGCTTTCTGAAAACCATGCCCAGTATGATATACCTAATGTCACACAGAAAGTCAAATAGAGTAAGAAACAGAACTCAAATCTCCCAACTCCAGTCCTGTGGTTTAATCATTGGGATTTTCCTCTTTCCCTTTGAAACTAAAGAAATAAAGAGGGACTATGTACTAAATTGTTTTTTGTGAAGCCAGATCTTTCAAGGGAGAAGGGATTATTTTCCTTTATCCTTCTTTTCTCTCTGTGTCAGGGCTAATTGTACTGACAATATCTGTCTTTAGGGTGTCGTGCTGCTCACACTACTCATGCAAGTTGTCCCATTGCCATCCATGAGTCTACTCATGGAATCCAGGCATGAGGCGCTAGGCCCTTAATGTGCTTCTGAATAATGGCGTCTACATTGAATTCTTTTAAAGAATAGTGTTAAATATGGAAGAGGTCAATCTGAAACCAACATACATTCCTTACCAATACACAACCATATCAAATTTGTATCTAGGTCTCAAGACATCAAACTACTGTAACAAAGACAGCCCCAAAAGAATCCACGTTTCCAATCCCCCTTTTTACTCGGCTTGCCATTTATAGGGATTACTTAGTCAGTGCCCCACTTTTAAATAGAAGGAATTAAAAAGAAAGTTACTGCAGACGAAATTGACAGAGAATTAGACTGAGAGCCGCGCTCACAAACATGAACGCGAGCAATAGAAACTCATTTAAGAACGGTGGGAGGGTGGGGGATCATGAAAGAGAGCCAGACTCCGTACAGTAGTTCCAGTGTTTGCACTGGCTAAACCCCTTTTATCTCACATTCATAAACACAGGCTCTCTATATGATATAAAACACATTTAGCTGTCATTGAAATGCTGTGATTTATGGAACGGGGTTGTCCCTAAGAGGGTAACAACACTTGATGCTTATTTTGGCAGGTGCTTGACTTCAAACTGCTGAGCAGCTCAAAGAACTGCTAACGCTAATGACAAAAGGTTAATGATTTTCTTTTTTCGTTTGAAATATTTATTCAGTTTATAGGCTGCTTTGTATGTGACCCCAGCTGAAGCCAAGCAAATGTCATCTTGCTTTTGCATTTGGCAAAGCCAGCATTTGGAGAAAATATTATTTTAGTTTCAAACACGGTTAAATAGCCCTCGTCATCACAGGGGTAATGAAGAGAAGTCTGTGGAGATTTGACCTCCCTGTACATGCACATTTAAAAGCTGATAAATAACTAACAGTTCCCATGGTAAGTTTGAAATGTCATGACTGATAGAAAATCAGCATTTAAAAATATCAGTTTGGGATTATTGCTGGATCTCTGTGCATGTGTCACTTTCTTTTTTATATTACCCAGCTCTCTTCAAAACCTTCCCTTTGCCTTACATTTCATCTGGGTCAACAAGACTATCTAGACATCTACAACTATTGTGTGTTAAATGAATCTGTGACCTATATGGCTTGCTAGGGCACTGCTGCAAGTTACCACAGTTCATTTTGGCATTCGCATGATAGAAACAGGTATGGTCAAGTCCAGATGCCATTGTAATCAAAGGGCAAAATTCCCACGAACTTCAATAGGATCAAAATAGGGCCCAGTGCATATAGGTTCAACAATTGCACACGTGCGTTGCTGGAGTGGAAAGTGGACATCCATCTGGATCCCCTATCCCAGCTTTGTGAAGCATTAGAACAGGATTACTCATGACAGACAGCAGAGTAGTCGGTAGCTCCAGTGGGAAACTGCAGGAAGCTCTGAACAAGCAACTCCATTTTTCCCTCTGCCTAAATGCCCATTTACACTTAGGAATAAGGACAGCAATTTAGGGTTGGCTGGATCGTCGAAGCTGAACCAATCCTAAACCTTTCAAACTGAGTTGGTCACAGGCTAGCCTGGATTAATGCCTGCCAAGGTAACTTGCTCTGCCACTCCAGCAACAAAGGAAACATAAGGGCCAAAAGCAATAAACTATGTAAGGTCAAGTGGTCAAAAAGCACCTTATGGTCCCATGTAGATCATTCAGGACCATCAGGCCAAGCCAGCACACGGGATGGAAGGGCTCCAGAGAATACACAAGTGCTGCAGAAAGTGATGACAGGGATGATTCAGTTGGTAGTGCTCTTCCCTCTAAGCCTGCAATGAACATGTTGCATAGAGCCAGGAGGCACTGTTTCATTGGCTGAGTCATGATACAGAGGTCTTGGCTTTAACAGTAGCTAGTAGAGTTAGTAAACTCTGACCCATGGCACGTGACAAGGGGATGAATCTTTTGTAACATTGACCCTATTACTTTTGCCTGGGGTGGGGACCAGGAAATAAAGACTCCTGTGTAGCACACTGATAACTTGTAGTAATTAAAAATCCATGTGTCCAGGGCCAATTCCCTCTGCTGTTTCAATTGAAAATGGTCTTTTGTCATTTCCTATCCTAAACTGTTGTGTAACCCTGATGATCAATGTTAGGTCTCTGTTACGTTCTACACCACAGCTGGCTGCATTTAGTAGTGGATGAAGACATCTCGGTATACACCAGGGTTCGGCAACATTTGGCACGCGGCTCGCCAGGCTAAGCACCCTGGCGGGCCGAGCCAGTTTATTTACCTGCTGACGCGGCAGGTTTGGCCGATCGCGGCCCCCGCTCGCCGCGGTTCGCCATCCCGGGCCAAAGGCGGCCGCGGGAAGCGGCGTGGGCGAGGGATGTGCTGGCTTCCTGCCACCCCCATTGGCCCGGGACGGCGAACCACGGCGAGCGGGGGCCGCGCCGAACCTGCCGTATCAGCAGGTAAATAAACTGGCCCGGCCTGCTAGGGTGCTTACCCTGGCAAGCCGCGTGCCAAATGTGTACACCTTAGTTCACTTATAAGGTATTGGAGATATGTAAATAATTATTGTTTGTGAAGCATTTTGAAATTATCAAAGGACAGGGTCCTCTAAGTGCAATGTGTCATCATTATTACTATGTATGCAATGGAAAGAGTGCCTGTAGCGAAGCATCCGAAGAAGTGAGGTTTTTACCCACGAAAGCTTATGCCCAAATAAATCTGTTAGTCTTTAAGGTGCCACCAGACTCCTTGTTGTTTTTGTAGCGAAGCGAGACTCACCAGTGCGGTGCCTCCTGCTGGTCATCTTGGGAATTAGCTCTCCAGTGTATGGAGCACCCTCTGCAGGGCAGTGTCTCGCCTGCCATTGGCCCCGTGTTCCTCACGGACCCCAGTGCCCTTTAACTCACAGTTCTGCCCCAGCAGTACCCCCACATTCTGGGTCTCCCCTCACAGGGGAACCCCCAACCCTGTAAACCCACGTGCCTCGGTGGCTACTGCAAGTCATCATCTAGCCCCCGCTCGCTGGGGCAGACTGCAGTCTCTAATGGCCACTCATCTTCGGCAAGGTGTTAGAGCCTGCTGCCTTTGCCTATCCCTATCCCTGGGCTGCACCTCTGCAACCCCAGTACCTGCTTTGGCCTTACCCAAGGCCTGCAGCCTGGGGGTTTGCCAGGCTGGAACTCCCCAGCTCCCTTCGCCCTTCCCCAGCACTGCTCACCTTCAAGTAAGTACCTTATTCCCAAGCAACTAGCCCTTCCCACTCCAGGGCTAGAGTGAGACTCCTGCATCCTGTCCCTGCAGCTCTCTCAGAAGGGCCAGCTGGGCCCTGATTGAGCTGGCCACACCTGTGGTCAGCTACTTACTCAGCCGCTCTCACTCTCCAGGGCTGCTTTTAACCCTTGTTTTCCAGAAGTGGGCAGTTGCCTCACTACAGTGCGGTACGAAAACTGCCCATGACACAAGCTCCTGGCTAACTGTATGAAACACTGCAGAAAACTCCAACAATAACAACAAAGAAGCAAAATCCTGGCTAACAGTTATCAGTAGGTCACTCTGAATGCATCCAAGGACAGTGTCTCCTCAATGAGCCGGATAAAAATCCGACATTTTTTGCAGTGTTGTTGTAGCCGTATTGGTCCCAGGATATGAGAGAGACGAGGGAGGTGAGGTAATACCTTTTAAGTTAAGAAATTGGTCCAATGAAAGATATTACCCCTCACCTACCTTGTCTCTCTCAAAAGCCAAAAATACACGTGTACATTAATTATTGAAGGGGAAGTGCCCCTAAAGTTGTGTTGCGACCATCTTCTTATTAACCTTTGACATATGGAAGGTTTGAGACAGGCTGATAAGTGTAATCTTTCCTAGAAAGTCCAGTTAAAAAAAACCTTCAATGTTATACAGACCCAGGGCCACATACACTGCTCTGTGATGATACACAAGGGGGCAAAGGGACTCCGTTATGCCATCTTGATTCACCAGTTGCCTTAGTCCCACCTGCAGCCTTAGTGTATGCCGAGCTATTTACGGGCTGAGCTATGATCTCCTATGGGACCATACTCTAGTAGGGAACTAGCATGGCAGAGGGGGCCATTCCACACATGCCCTCTGCATCAGTTGGTGTAGGAACCACCTAAGCCATTTTATACCACTTGAGAACTCCCCTGCACTAAGGGAATTGTCCGTTGGCTAATTAAGGGACAGAAAAATATCTAAAGGGATTCAATGAATAGTTTGATCACAAACTCTGGTGGGCACCACTTGCGTTCCTCAAAGCTTTACTGGAAAGGGAAGAGGGAAGACTGGAAAAACTTGAAAATTAGGAACAGAAGGACCACCTTACATGAAAAGTGATATTGTTAACACAAACTGTGAGCAGAATTCTGAGGTCTTGTGAGTAGTACAAGAGAGCCTCAAAAGTCTGGAAGGGGCATTAATAGTAACAAGTCAGCAGGCCTTTAGGTTCTGTTTGAGGCAGTTATAATATATGTAAATTTAACATATTTCTTCCCACTCCGGGCCAAATTTTACTCTCACTAACATGGAAGTAAATGGAGTTACTCTGGAGTAAGACAGTGTGAAAGTAGAATTTGGCCCAACTATGTATCTGAATCTCTTCCAAACTTTGCAGCTCAAGGGAAAGCCCAGAGAACCTTCAGCCATCATTTGACAATTCAGTTTGAGCTGCTCAGAAAGTTCTACATGAGGGTAAAAAGTGGAGGAAAATAATCCTTTATACTGGAGAATGAAGAGGAAACACTGAGGTTTATGGTGGGAAGTTACCTAAAGAAATGAATGTCCTGAGAACATTTAAAAGGAATAAAGGTGGTTGGTTGGAGAGGGTGTTGGGGGGAGGATTCTGAATTTTCAGTGCTACTGGAGTTTATGGATTTCTAGAGAAAAACATGAGCAAGGCCACCTTAACCAACCACTGCATCTGTATCGAAGGCAAATGTCCTGGTTGTAGGGCGTTAAGGACATCTGAATAATGTATGGGGATATTGGTGTAGGAATCAAAGTCCATAAATAGGTTGGGCATTAGTTGAGAGTGTAGAAATTGTTGCCAGTCACGAATAGCCAGGCAGCTAATGCTCCAATGGTTAGGAAGAGGTGCAGACATTAAGCCATTTTTGCTTTAATATCCTCAAATCAGAAAATGATTCTTTGCCTACTTAAGGCAAGTTTTAGAGTAGCATTGAATCAGGACCCCATGACCCCAAACCACTTTCTATAATCTGGCTACATTTCTTCTAATTTGTCCATCTGCGTACAAAAAACGACTCTGCTACATTTAACTCTCTGTATGTGTGTGTGTGTGTATTTATATATATATATATAAAGTAGTTCTCATGGAGCCCTATAAATGGCAAATCGAGGGGTGCAACACTCTATATTTGTTTCCTTTTTGAAGGAAGATACATCACTAAATCACTGTAACTAAATAATCCTGTGATATTGAAAGAGTGCAGAATTTACTGGTGCAGTGGGATTACTTTTGTTAAAGCAATAATGCCTCATTTGTTCTTATGACAGAGCTTTACAACTGTTACACAGGCAAGTCCCTAACATCCATCAACATTACTGTCTGGATTGTATTATCTAGGAAATCCCAGAGTCACTAGCCTACAGGTCGAATTAGCTGCAAATTCATTTCAGATTAGAATCCCTTTTGTAAATGCTGCAGTCACTCAGGCTTTCTCTGAGGTATTGCAAGGGGGATGTTATTGAGTTTTGTGTTAATAATTTCTTCCCAACATTTTTTTTTTATAACCCCAGTTTCTCAAAAAGCATTAAGGTAACTTTAAAATAACAGAAGCAAATGCTTTTCTAAAAACCTTCTTGTGTGTATGTCCACCAGGAAAGAAAATATTTCATAGACTGGGGAATAGGGAACACTAGCCAGACTAGATTTTAAAAGCATTTTACAATGTATGGATTCTGTTCCTCATTTCATTAGCAGTTTATAGCCTTATATAGGGCCAGATCCAAGCCCCTGCTATACACTGTTTGTACCAATCTGCTGACACAAAGCCAGACACCCAACCAGTCCCTAGTATAGCAGGGCTCTATGCCAGCTCTCTCTAGTCCTCCCAGCATGCACTTGTCCTCCAGCAGTACCCAGATACCAAGATGTCATGACCGGGGCTTGGGCCATCAGATCTTGTAGTCAGAGCTGCAGTTCAGAGTCAGCAGTCAGTAATCTTGAGCCAAGGGTCAGCGTCAGAGACCAGGGGCAGGGATCAGGAATAAGGCAGGAAGGCAGAAACCAGGAACAGATCAGGAAAGCAGGAACCAGGGAGAAGTCAGGAAAGCAGGGTTCAGGAGTCAAGTGAGAAGGCAAAGTCCGATGTAGCAGCCAGCCAGGAATTCTCATTGTTGCACCAACAACTTATAGTGACTCCTTCTGACTTAAATAGTGGAGCTGGATCAATCGGTGGTGTTGGGCACTCCTCCAATCAGGACTCCCATGGGCAGTGCCTCTGATGGGTCTAAGGTTCTATTAGCCACTAGGCCCCCTAGTTACTAAGAAGCCAGTGGCTGGAATGTAATGGTTGCCTGGAGCCCCACAGCTCTGGGTTCAAGATTTATGGATCCTCACACAGGCATATAGACACCTTTGCCCCCATCTCCACAACTCATGTCTTGTTAGACTCAGTGATCACATCCAATATCTTATAGGAGAGAGAAAACAAATGTAGGATTCAATGCTACAAGGTGCTACATGCCTTCAACTGCCCTGCAGGATCAAAAGGTAGCAGGCAAAGTATTGCCAAGCACAAGTGTTCAGAATTTATGAGTCAAGCTTAGGGGTATGGAAGGGCTTCCATATGAAGAGAGATTAATAAGATTGGGATTTTTCAGTTTGGAAAAGAGATGGTTAAGGGGGGATACGATAGAGGTCTATAAAATCATGACGGTTGTGGAGAAAGTAAATAAGGACGTGTTATTTACTCCTTCTCAGAACACGAACTAGGAGTCACCAAATGAGATTAATAGGCAGCAGATTTAAAACGAACAAAAGGAAATATTTCTTCACACAACGCACAGTCAACCTGTGGAATTCCTTGCCAGAGGATGTTGTGAAGGCCAAGATGATAACAGGGTTCAAAAAAGAATTAGATTAATTCATGGAGGATACATCCATCAATGGCTATTAGCCAGGATGGGCAAGGATAGTGTTCCAAGCCTGTTTCCCAGAAGCTGGGAATGGGCGACAGGGGATGGATCACTTGATGTTTACCTATTCTGTTCGTTTCCTCTGAAGCATCTGGCATTGGTCACTGTCAGAAGACAGGATACTGGGTTAGATGGACCTTTGGTCTGACCCACTATGGCCATTCTTATATTCTTAAAGAAATCATGAGATTGGTTTAAAAATCATAAGATATTTTAAAACAATACATTTTGTGTTCTTTTGTCTTCTATTTTCTGAACCTTTAAGTCACACTCAAATCACGTTTTCATGCTTTTCTCTACAAGCACAACCACTAGAAATTTACTTTGGTGGGTTGGTTTTTTAAGATGGAAAGCTGAAATTTCCAGATAATAACCTGACTCCAGGAGCTTTGGAGTTAAGAAAAACACCAACTATCATGAGACTTGTAATAAAATTGCAAGGGTTGAAATTGCTGGAGATCCCTCCTGCTTACATAGCCACCAAAAATGTGGAATAATAGTGAAGGAAATGGAGGATAATACTGGCCTATTTTTTTTCTCCATGCCTTTTCCCCATGTTTGCTGCAGTATGAAATTTCTTCTGTAAGGAGCGGGGAGCTTTGCCATTGATCACAGTCAGAATAAGAGTTGTCCCTAAATGCTGAGAAACCTCACTTGGTTTTCTGGTGCTCTCTTGTCTCAGACCTCCCTGGGATTATCTGCCACAGCAGGAACAGAAGCCATCATAACATTTTACATGTCTAAAACCAGCTTTGCTAAGACAGAAATGGAGAGAATGTCAGAAGGAGTCTCTGTCAGACTGGAGTGGGATGGATTTGACAGGGTAAAAGGATAGGATTTGCTAATCTAGGCAGGGTGTTCTGTATACACGCGGTATTCCTGTGACGTCAGCGGATGTGGATGAATACTGGTAGTTTATTAAAGATTTCTGCTATTAGCAGTTCAAGTAAGAGATGAAGCATAGACTCAGTGCTTAATTTTTGCCAGGGCTTAGCCCCAGCACCTCTAGGATTGGCAGTTCATAGCCCAGGCAACTCTGGGCCTGCTGTGTCAGGTATGAAAGTAAAAAAATCGCTTGAACCCGCGCACTTAATTGGTTGAGTCCCAGCATCTCTTTCATTACAAGTGAAGCACTGGATGGACTTATGGCTGAAACACTGGACTGAGTCTTTGACAACCCGATTTCAAGTCTCAGCTTTGATGCAGATTTCCTGTGTCACTTGATCTCAGTGTGCCTCAGTTCCTTAAACTGTAAAATGGGGATAATAATTCTGCCTTATCTCTTAGGTTATAAACTCTGTGCGACAAGGTCTTCTCACTTTGTACTTATATAGTCCCTAGCTCAGGGAGGGCCTGGTTTCTGTTGGAGCTTTTAGTCACTACTGTAATACAAATACTGAAACTAGGATAAGATTCTGATCTCATTTATTCTGGTGTAAATGCAGAATAATTCCATTGAGAAGTGCAAGTAAGATCAAAATCAAATTCTGAATTAGCTTGAGCAGTATTTATGCCTCTTTTTGTATTTGCCTTCAAACAAATTTGCAGGCAGGAAACAGTGGATTTAAATCAAATATTAGAGAATATTTTGAGAATATGAACTTTGAACTCATGACCATGAATAGTCACAATAGAATCCTAATTCTTCAAATTACCTTAATCCAATCAAGGAATAGAAACAATACCATGTGACTGATCAAAGGTATCCAACTCAGCTTGAATTTCAAATAGCATATACTAAACTGTTCCCAAACAATCTGCAGATAAATCTATTTTTTGGCAAATAATTTTGAATAAGGGATACGTTTGAAAATTAATTTGGACACTTAACAGAGAGGTTAAATTTATCATATGAGTTATTCAGTCCGATCTAGCAACCAGTCTTGCTATGGGAACATTTGTGATATCACAAATTGAGCATCATATCTTCATTGTAGCATTGCTTATTAGGGGACTCAGATAGGGTGAGGGAACAAGAGCTTCTTTAAACACAAAATCAAAATATACATTGGTAAAAGTTAAGACATTGATATTTCAAGTACCTTAAAGTTTCCAACCTAATACATTTAAAGGTTACTCTTGGTGCAAAAGGCTTTCCTTAAAGAAAGGAAGAAGGACATTTCCTCTCCACACTTGATATATTATTTTAGAGGTCTTCCAATAGATTTTTATCCCTCAGTTCAGGAAAACATACAGGCGAGTCTCATCTTACACAGGGGTTCCGTTCCGCGATTAGCGCGTAAAGCGAAAACTGCATATAGTCAAAATCACATTGAGTTGAATGGTGGGCGGAATCGCCCGCATTACAAGTATATAGTATATAGAGGTATATAAAATCATGAGTGATGTGGAGAAAGTAGATAAGGAAAAGTTATTTACTTATTCCCATAATACAAGAACTAGGGTCACCAAATGAAATGAATAGGCAGCAGATTTAAAACAAATACAAGGAAGTTCTTCTTCATGCAGCGCACAGTCAACTTGTGGAACTCCTTACTTGAGGAGGTTGTGAAGGCTAGGACTATAACAGCATTTAAAAGAGAACTGGATAAATTCATGGTGGTTAAGTCCATTAATGGCTATTAGCCAGGATGGGTAAGGAATGGTGTCCCTAGCCTCTGTTTGTCAGAAAATGGAGATGGATGGCAGGAGAGAGATCACTTGATCATTGCCTGTTAGGTTCACTCCCTCTGGGGCACCTGGCATTGGCCACCATCGGCAGACAGGATACTGGGCTAGATGGACCTTTGGTCTGACCCGGTACGGCCGTTCGTATGTTCTTATGTAAGTACAGTATTAAAATGGTTCTTTTTCTTTTTTTTTCTTTTGTTTTTTCTTTTTGCTGACCGCGTAAAGCTGAAATCGCGCATGTTAAATGCGCGTAAGATGCGACAGACTACCTGTGAAGGACAGCATTTAAGCATGTGTTTAATGCCCACTGTAGTGATGCAGGGTCAATGCGTAGTTATGCATGCTTTCCTGAGTCAGGGCTTCAAACTTCAAGCAATGTTGAGTTAATATGCAGGTATAAATAAATATCTAAGGCCAAGTCTACATAACTGTGTGATTCCATTGAAATTAATGCAGTTACTCCAGAATTACACCAGTAAAACTCAGAGCAGAATTTGGCCATTGATGCAGGACAAAGTCACAATTCTCAGATTCTTTGCCTACTCAGTCATTGTTTTCTGACAAAGATATTTACTTCATAAGCATCAGTTTTGGAACCGCTCAACTGACACATTTTCTGAATGACATAAATCAATGACTTTCTACCCAAGATGGAAATCTCTGATTGTCATCTCCTCTGCATACATACACACACACACACACACACACACACACTTGCAGACACAGAAGTAATGGGTATTTTATTCTGTCATTCTGTGCAGCCAAAGGCTCACCTCTGCTCACTGGGGTCTTTACGTAACCTGACCTCCAGAAGCCAATTACATCTGTTTTCTTTGTGCTCATGTGTTTCTAGTATTGACACCAACTCTGCTTTCAACAAAGGGTGGGTTCCCATGAACTCCGTTCTTTATTACCAGCTGGTTCTTATTAGAGATTAACCAATAAAAAATGAGTAATACAGTCAGCAGCATGTTCCTACATGTAGCACTTTTCCATGTGTTTCAATTTACCAATCGACCAGTAAAGCCCTTCCCTCCAATGAACTGCATTCCATACCTCACATTTTTTTTTGCTTATTTTGATAAATGTAGCTTTTAATAGATAAAAAGGGCAAGAATCTGGCTTGTGCTGTCTACTGTTAGCTGGAACATTGATGTTGGTTAGATGAATCAGACAATACTGCTTGATCTTTTCTCTGACAGCTTATTATTCCTTGGTTAGCGGGCTTCTAAAATTTCTTTCACAGAAATTCCCTGTCATTGTGCTTTGTTAAAACACGTCAAAAAGTAACATCCCCACTTTTGGGGCTTGTTTTGCTTGCTTCCTTCAACAGCAAAAATTAAAAGAAACATTGTAAAATGTTCAGCAAATCCCATTGCGGTTGGGGTTTTTGCAGTTTATAATGCTTATCCAGCATCAAGCGTTCATGTACAGCATTGAAGGGTTGACACCTGAAAGCTGCGTCATATAAAATGGGTCTCTCCTAATATACACTATTGTGGGGGAAAGGGCAAACTAATGGATCCCTGCAGTTGAGAAAGCGGAGGACATACCTATGAGCTTATTCTTTATAACTACATCTCCTGTCCTGCCAACACCTACACTTGCTTAACTTTAATCACTTACATAGTCCTAGTGGAGCAAATGCTCATGTGCTTAAAGTAAAGCACATGCATAAAAGCTTGCAGGACTGGGGCTTAAATCCTATTGTTTAACATTAGTGGTTAAGGGCCTGATCCCAGTATCATTGGCATCAATGGGAGCTTTACCATTGATTTAAGTGGGCAAAGGATCATGAGCTAACTGACTAAGGCCCTGATCCTTCAACAATCACGGGCACTACTCGCTCATGTCTGTACTCTCATAGGCAAGACACGATACACTGACAACAATAGGAAGGTTGGAAGGTGATTGGTAGAGAAATATAGGTGTTGGGTATACAGATTTCACAACATGCTGACTGGGGTAAGGCCAGGTCATCTTTAGGCAGGGGTGCTGGAACAATGTTTATAGTGGAGGTGCTGAGAGCCATCGAACCAAACTGTAAAGTCTGTATATAATGGAAATCACTTCAATCCAGGGAGTGCGGCAGCACACCACGCATCCCTAGTTCCAGCACCTATGTCTACAGCAGAGGAAGTTTATGAGCCTTCATCATTTGTGTTGGTCTGAAATCTTTGATCAAAAAACCCTCCAGTAAAATAAGGGCTAGTAGGTGCACACATGGCAAACATCTACCAACTTGGGACCAACAAGAGCCTGATGAAGTTGGTGCTCTGATTAAACATAGCCGTTCATTAAAATTCAATAAGTTTTGCTTTTATTACTACAACCCATTTTTAAAGTAAGCAAGTTAGTATTGGCATTTGACTAAGGATTTTTTTTAAATAAATGTGTTCCCTATTTTTAATTTTTCACATCGATAGTTTATGAGGAATACCCAGTTTCCCTTTCCAGAAGGCAACGCCGGTGGCATGAATTGAGATATTAAACCCCTTATTTCTCTGAAATGGTTACAGAACTTCCCTCTTCGACACAGAGCTCGGAACTTGGCTTCATTATCACTTTTCAGCAGGAGAATGAAAATACAGTAAATCTTTCCATTAAACCAAGCTGTTGAAAAGGGGGCACTTTATTGTTTTAAGGTAGTTCAAAGTAGGCTGAAAAGCTCCCTGTAAAAACAGGCGCGAGCTCATTAAACCCCCTAAGGTATAAATGTGCTAACTCAATTTTTTAGTACCTCTGATTTCTTAGCTGCCACTTTCCCATTCCATGCAGAGAAAGTTCAGTACATAGGAACACTGACTCCACAAAGTCATAGAAAGTTCACCATGTAAAATATGGTGACTGGCATTGATGTCTTTCAGCTATCAGCAAACTAAAGACTTTCCTTGGAATTTCATTAGGCAAGTTTTTACTCTATCAGTTCCTCATGATTCAAGTTATTACATGAATACCAAAATAATTAGCAATGTCTGGCCACCTTCTATAAAGTATCACCCAAATTAGAGTGCTAATTCTCACATCAGTCCTGCACTATTTGCTGAGGATGTGATATTCACTCTGAGACTTTGCAGCTATAGGCCAAAAAATTGGATCATCCAATTTAGTAGTAGATACAACCGTGGATTATAGTTAATTGTATTAAAATAATGATTAAGGCCCAGATTCCGGAAAGACTTAAGCATGTATCTTTATATCTATATACATGAAGTGCGTTATATACTTTTATTTCACCAACTATAATACAACTCTGCTACAATGGGTCCTCCACCTTCAGAACACAATGGTATCAATTCCATTCAAGGGATGTTCATTGTAGCAAACAATTTTTACTTAAAAATTAATTAAGCCTTAAGTGAAAAATAGAGAGAACTGTAGAAAAATCATTTCCAGAAGGGATTTTTTTATACATAATTGAAGTAAGATTCTGGATGTGTGTGTGTGTGTGTGTGTGTGTGTGTGTTGACTGATAACATTTTGACAATGATAAGTGAGGCTTTAGGAAATAAATACAGCCTGGATTATTGAAGTCTTTTCAGCAGTGTAGCCTCCAATTCAGTGGAAGTAAAAAAAAATTGCCTTTTTAGAGTCACCTAATCACTCTAGAAAGCTGGCTGTAGTTCAAATGATGTACGCTTAGAATGTCAGTGTAAATTATAGATGTAAACCTTTCAGACCATGCTGTGAGGAATCATTCATTGGTGGGTTTTTTAGTTGAGAAAACGTTGACCCTTAAGCTTCTTATTGTATTACTTGTGTGGGTTTTTTACAGGCAAGGAAGTAGGAAAAAAATATTAAATTAATAGCAGGCAAAACAGATGAGAGGCACATAATAACCGATACCTTTACTGATGAATCAGCAAGTAAAAAGGAGGGTGACCTGACTGCAAACCGTGGCACTCAACACTGTCCCACAACCCAAAGAACCCCTGGAGCTCCCAGTTAAGCAACAATCCAGCAAAAAGCTTAAGTGCATCCTTAGGTTTAAGCATCAATGGCTATTAGCCAGGATGGGCAGGGATGGTGTCCCTAGCCTCTATTTGCCAGAAGCTGGGAATGGGCGACAGGGGATGGATCAGTTGACGATTACCTGTTCTGTTCATTCCCTCTGGGGCACCTGGCAATGGCCACTGTCGGAAGCACACGGGGCTATATGGACCTTTGGTCTGACCCAGTATGGCCGTTCTTATGTTCTTATAAGCAACCCCATTGAAGTCAATGAGGTAACTCCCCTACTTAAGCTTGTGCACATGCTTGAATACCTTGCTGTCCTGGGCTGTATGGGGGAGAATAGGGACCAAAATAATAGCAAACCAATATAAATAGTAATATACTTCCATGCACACTTAAAATCAGAGTGATACTGAGGAGCCCCAATAAGGGATCCTGTTGCGCTAGGTGCTGTAGAAATTCAGGACAAAAAATGGCCCCACCCCAAAGAGCTTACAACCCTCCCCTCCCCCCCTCCCCCCCCCCCCGCAAAAAATGGTATCTGAAGACTTAAATTGTGTTAGTTTACTGAGCAGTTTTAAAAGTAAATGAATGATGTGGGCAGCTGTTTTTGCCTAGCTTTTTTCATAGAACAGCAATCAAAAAGTATTTCTTGTACACAGGCTTAAGAATATTAATGATGATAAAAATCAAAATGCAGTAGTTATATACATCTGTATTATTCGTTGAATCTAAAATAAAATAAAACAAAACAAAAATCTTGCCCACTCAATTCTAAATACGAGGGAAAGTCCTTCAGATTTCAATTTTGGGTTGAAAGTCACAACTCCATTGGCAAGAAATTAAATATTTGTTTAAATGGCCAGTATTATTGCTGAATCTGTAAAAATACAATATTTTGTGCTCTCACTGCTGGTTTTGCACGTGCAATCGATTAACAGACACGGTTCTCCATGTACTGATTACGCTGGTGTCAAAAGATGACTTGAACTGATGTGATAGGAAACAATTCTGCTCAAAAACAATCTAGGTGGGAATTTCCCATTGGAGAGAGCAGAGGTTGGGAGCAAGTTGAAGCCGTGTTAAACTGAAGTGCTTTTGAAAATCCTACCCTGCTCTGTGTGTGTGTAGATTGGGGAAAGGAATCTAAATGTCAAAAGGCAAATTTATTTTCAGATACAAGCAATGAAAATAGGAAAATAAACAATGAATATTAAAGACGCACTAATGCCCCCTGCTTGTTAGTGCTTTAGGGAGGTGCACAGCCTCACACAGTGGGAACTGTGCGACACAATGACAGCTCTCTGCCCCCTCCCCAGAGATGTCTGAGCCCTGTGGGGTTTGGTTTGTGCCTGAAATTGAGAACTTGAGCCCTGAAGTTTTGATGGGGAGACGGTTCCAAAAAACCAACTCCCGCAGATGTGCTCAGAAGCCTAAGTCTGGAGAAGTCCAACATCCAGGGAAATAGCTGAATCCCCAAATGGTCTTTTACAACCACATTCCCTCAGCAAACCCTGGGAGCTCCAACTTAACTTAGAGGTCTCATTCCACTTGCTCCACCCTGCAACGCCCTGTTGAGAGGAAAATATTCTTCCTAGCTGCTTCAAATGAGCAGCTGCTCTCTTCCACACCCACACCAGTGTTTAATTTGTAATGGAAGAGGTGCAGGGGCTCAAGCAATTAGGTGCCGGGGTTCAAGCCATTTTTTGACATTCATAACTGATGCAGCAAACCCAGAGGTGCTGGGGTGATGAACTGCCAAGTCTAGAGGCTCAGCCCTAGCAAACCCTGGCACAAATGAACCACTGACCACCACCAAAAACTTTGTTCTCACAACCCCATCTTTTTCTTTGCTGCCAGGACTCCATTTCTCTTCTCTCCTGATCTGGCCTCTACAGGTCAAATCGAGGTGTAAGGAACTCCAGCCATTAATGGAGTTGCCCTGCTTTCACCAGGTTTGAAGTTCTCCCCCTCCTAATGCTGGGCAGGAACCAGATTTTTCATTTTGCTGGAAAAATCCGTGATTTCAAAACGTTTTTCATTCCAAAACAGAATGAAAACAAACTTTTTTCGACATTTCCCACAAAACAAAATTTAAAAAAATCATTTTGGTCCAATCAAAACATTTAGTTTCAATAAAATCAAAATGTTTTGTTCCTATTTTAACCTTTCATTTTTTACATTAAATAATATAAAATAAACAATTTGAAATGAAGTGGCATTTCAAAACAGAAAATCAAACCTTTTTTCGGTTTCTCTTTCTAAACGAAATGTTGTCGAAATCCACATTTCCATGAAATGACATCATAGCATTTTCTGAGGGAGAAATGTGCCCTCCATAATTTTCCGACCACCTCTACTCCATCGTTGTGCTTTCAGAACTTTTCAGAACTTAACGGCCTCTGTCAGAGGGTTGTTGGCCCTTTTGGGCCCCAGTCCCATCTATGACTAATCAGCTGCCTCCTAGCTGAGTCTGTGAGGCAAGGGATGGGGCAATAGTGTGACTATCACCTGGTCCTAACAGAAGCCACCAACAGCTCAGTTGCTGGGGAGAACTGCAGGAGGTGCCTGCAGGAGACCCTGGGTCAGGGGAAAGAGTCTGGTTTATCCTGCAGGCACCTACCTACGTCCTGCAGTTCTCCCCAGCAACTGAGCTGTTGGTGCTTTTGTTAGGACCAGGTGATATTCAAACTATTGTTTCATCTCTTATAAACCAGACTCTTTCCCCTGACCCAGGAACTCCTGCAGGCCATCTGCATATGTAATCCTGTATGGAGCAGGCTAGGAAGGAGAAGGGGATGAAGAGGCTTGCCTTGACTCCCAGGCTGATGGTGGAGTATAATCCTGCAGGGAGTAGATAGATCCCTGAAGAAGACCACAGGTTAAAGGGAAGGGACATGACTGATGTGTTGAACTTGTGTAATTTGAGGAAATTAAGCCGAGTCCCTGAAGAGAAGGAGACTGATACCCTCTGGCTAGAGAATGTTCTTTGATGCACAGGCCCTGAATTAGTCCACCACTTTACAGTCTCCCTTTCCTCCATAAAGGCATGACTAAGAGTCCATTGAAGTCAATGGGACTACTTCCATGGTCTTTGGATCAGACCCTAAAGTTGCCTCTTACTGCTGTAGATTCTTCTCTTTCTACCATTGTGGTCTGGGCTTCAAGCTCCATTGGTGGCTTCCTGCCTCTTACCTACTTCTACTCACCACACTAACCCTGGGGCATAAATACGGCTCGATCACACTGGCCTCAGTCAATGTTCCTATTGATTTCTATTTAATATGTCTTCCGCCCCTTCTTGCAAAAATTCTCAGTCAATCTGCTGCATACGGTTTGCTGCTGAGGGCAGAAACAAACTGATGATTGAACCATCTCCTTTTCCTGTTCCTGCTTCTCTATGCCAGTTTTGGAACACTGGTATAAAATAATTTATTCCCATCATAAAATGTCAGGTCAACAATGCTTAAACCTAACAATCATGCATGACCTTACTGAGATGATCTTATATATAATAATTATTATTGAATATTAATATTATAGTAGCACCCTCTAGAACATAGAATAACTGCTCCATTTTGGAAAATGTATAAGTATACATTATACATTTCTTAAGTATAAGAAAGACAGTCATTGGCATAGACTTTAAGGCTGGAAGGGATCATTGGATGATTTAGTCCAGGGGTCGGCAACGTTTGGCACGCGGCTCGCCAGGGTAGGCACCCTAGCGGGCCGGGCCAGTTTATTTACCTTCTGATGTGGCAGGTTCGGCCGATCGCGGCCCCCACTGGCCGCGGTTCACCATCCCGGGCCAATGGGGGCGGCGAGAAGCAGCGTGGGCGAGGGATGTGCTGGCCGCGGCTTCCCGCCGCCCCCATTGGCCCGGGACGGTGAACCGCAGCCAGTGGGGGCCGCGATCGGCCAAACCTGCCGTGTCAACAGGTAAATAAACTGGCCCAGCCTGCTAGGGTGCTTACCCTGGTGAGCCGCATGCCGAACGTTGCCGACCCCTGATTTAGTCTGACCACCTGTATAACACAGGCTATAGAATTTTTCAGTTACTCCTATACTGAGCTCAATAACTTGTGTTTGACTAAAGCCTATCTTCCAGAAAGGCATCCCATCTTGATTTGAAGACTCTAAGAAATAGAGACTTCACCACTTCTTTTGGTAATTGGTTGCAGGGGCTAATCAACTTCACCCATAAAAAATTGCTTTCTATCTCATTTAAATTTGTCTGGATTCAGCTTCTAGTCACCGGATCTTTTCATGCCTTTTTCCGCTAGTTTACAGAACCTTTTAGTACCTCGTATTTTCTCTTATGACAGTGCTTATGCACTGTAATCAAGTCACCTCTTGTACTTCTTTTTGATAAGCTTGACAGATTGAACTCCTAACTTCTCTCCCTATAAGACATCCACCTATCAGCATTTTTTTTTAAAGGAAACCTTTTTTTAAACAACAATCTTGCAATTCATTTTTAAAGTCATAATATTGCCCACAAATAATGCGCAAAAGCGACCCACCTGGGTATCTTCAACTATGATTTAGCCTCAACTGCTCTTCCCCATTTAACGGAGATCCTTTCTTTTTAAGCGAGAGAAATGCCATCTGGCAAGAGAGTCTTGTGAAATGAGATCATATTGTTTTACAAGAGCTTTCAGGAACCATTTGCCAGCTAGTTTCGATTGTCTGTAATTGTTCTGCGTGCGCTTTCTGTCTGGGTTAGTGCTGATGGCTGCAGCCGTGTCTGCCTGCATGCTCACTCATGTTGGGGAGGGTGATGCACAGCCATTACTTGAGGGAGACACTGTGTGACATAGCTCCCCAGGACTCCCCAGCCTCTGTGCTCAGCCTGCTGTTGCCAGCACACCAGAAGGAAGACCCCCTCTGAACAAAGCTGATACAGCAAGGACCCTTCCGCCATCAAAATTCTGTCAGCCCCCTTGGACCAATCAACAAAGAAGGCCCTGAGACAGCTGTAAAAAAGGAAGGAAAACTACTGGCGCCGGCAGAGTTTATCCAGGGTCACCCCCACAGCTGAAAATACGAAACACTATGCCATGTCACACCGGCCAGAACCCGGGGAGCGGGGGGGCTGGGTGTGTGCACATGGGGGTGGGGAAGCAGTACAGGGGAAGTCGCAGACCATCAGAAAATAAATCACCTCACATTGCCGCTGTCACTCTCAGCCCCAACTGGTTTTGACAAACAAAACTTCACTGTCCACTGACAAGAACAAATAAACTAACTTGGGAGAGACTGAAATTCACAGGGGGACTGAAATATTTACCTTGATACCTTATATGGCTAATAACCACTTCACCGCTTCACAGTCACTGACAGAATTAAAAAAAAAATTACATAAAATGGTTGAGGCTTTTGACTGGTCCAACCTGTCCTGGCAGAGGCATCAAAGTAGGATTAGAACAAGGTTTTAATTATACGTTGGTTTCCCCCCCCCCTCCCAAATCTCTTGCATTTGATTATGGAGTTCAGTTGAGTCAGCCAGATATTGCAGCTAATATAAATGATTTCATTCAAAGCCCCTCGGCCAAAGGTGCAAGGAGCATTTTTAAATTCTTCAGTAAACTTTTTTGTTTGTTTGTTTGCTCCCTGACTTTTTCAGGCAGTAACCCCTTGCCTTCTTCCTTCACAGTCTAGCAATCTGAATTTCTAAAAGGTACAGTTAGCCTTATTGATCAGTAATCCATGCACAACAATTGCATCGCACAAATAAATAAACCACACATGCCCCTTCAGAGGTATCACATTTAGGAAAAAATATCGATCATTTATTGGATTTCCAATGAGTCTCTTTCCATAAGGTGTAGATGTGATGGGCCTTTAGCCAGAAATAGAACCAGGGAACTCCAGAATCAAAAGCACGAATTGCTATAGCTTAAGCTAAAGTTCCTTAGCTGGAACTGTAACAGTGTTGTATCCTTTATGGATCAGGCACAGTGGGTTACATGCAACATGTACTTGCTCTTGGGTTACATACCTCAACGGATCAAAGAATACTCATCCCAGGTGTCTGAGGCCCACAGCAATTCAAATCCCGAACGAACTTTCACTTATTCAATGGGCACCATCTTGCTTGACTAGGAATTGAAATAGAGTCTGCCGGCAGTAAAAGCCTGATCCAATATAGCATGAGGTAAAGAGCCCATCTCACTAAATGGGCTGTAACAGACTTCCATTCTCTGTAGATTGCACACAGTGGGGGACTGTAACACACACTCACCAGTGGGTCACATGGGCACCAAGATCAAGATTTTTCAAAACTAATTGCCTAAAGAAAGGCTCCTAAATCCATGTTTAGGTATCTAGGGCGACAATTCAGGAAAGCACTTAAGCCCATGCTTAAATCCAATCCTATTCAGGACTACACTTAAGCAAATGCTCAACTTTAAGTAAAAAGAACAGGAGTACTTGTAGCACCTTAGAGACTAACAAATTTATTAGAGCATAAGCTTTCGTGGACTACAGCCCACTTCGGATGCATCCAAAGAAGTGGGCTGTAGTCCACGAAAGCTTATGCTCTAATAAATTTGTTAGTCTCTAAGGTGCCACAAGTACTCCTGTTCTTTTTGCGGATACAGACTAACACGGCTGCTACTCTGAAACCAACTTTAAGTACTTACTTAAATCCTACTGGCTTTAAAGGGACCAAAGCTTAAGTGCTGTCCAAAATCAGGATCTTTCCTGAATCAGGGCCTCAATCAGTAGTCTGATTATCAAAAGTGCTGAGCACTCACAAGCCACTTGATTTAAGTGGGGTCTGCTGGGGACTCAGCACTTTTGAAAAATCAGGCAGATGCCTAAATAGGGACATAAGAGCCTATTGTTCAGCTCCTATTTTTGAAATCTTGGCCAGGATCTCCAGCAGAATCATGCAAAATACTGTAGTTCATCTTGAAACTACGGGAAATGCACATGGTTTCACATTTGATTACAAACTGAAAACTCAGACTAGATTTGTCGTCACTTTCAGGGAGCCCAAATTTTAAGCCAAACTGGTTATAGTTTTGCATCCAACAAACTATCAGTTTTGAATGGTTTTGACAGATTTAAAACTACAAAACCTGTCTTCACCAAACAGGGACACTCCACCAGAGTAGTAGAGCACATCATAGAATGGACCACCCACATACCCTGAGAGCGTCTTCTTCAATACAGAAATAAACCCCTCTCTCCTACCCACACCCCTAGTCGTCACCTACCACTCCCCACAGAAACCCATACTGCGTATGATCAAACAACTACAACCCATACTCAATGGGACCCCATCCTGAAATAAATCTTTCCTGAATTCCCTCTTCTGGCCTTCAAACAACTCCCCAATCTCTCCAAGCTGACCACCAGAAGCAAGCTCCCCACAGACCAGGACACACCACCTCAAAGAGGCGCCAGATCCTACCAGAACAACAGATTTGACACCTGAAGACATATCTCCACTGCTACAATGATCAACACTCCCACAACACAACTTTCAAGATCCATGGGGCTTACACATGCCTATCACAACATGTGGTGTACCTCATCCAGTGCACTAAATGCCCCAATAACAACTATGTGGGTGATACCAGACAATCACTACACTCTTGAATGAACTCTCACAGGAAAATGATAAAAGATAAAAACACCATATCACCTGTGGATGCACATTTTTCACAAAGCGATCACTCTATATCTGACCCATCAGTCCTCATCCTCAAAGGAAATCTGCTCTAGACTTTCAAAAGATGAGCCTGGGAGCTTAAATTCATAACTTTGTTAGACACTAAAAACTAATGACTACAAAATGGTCCCTCAGAATATGCGCTAACTCCTTATGCTAAACTATCTGTTTGATCTTGTATTTATCTGTGACACTCTGAGTACCTTTCCCAGACCTGAAGAAGAGCTCTTTGTAGTTCAAAAGCTTGTCTCTCTCACCAACAGAAATTGGTCCAATAAGATAGTACCTCATCCACCTCATCTGTCTAGGTGAAAATAACCCATTTCCAATTAAGTTCAATTTTGAGATTCAGGTTCGTTCAAATACACAGCCCAGTGTGGAACTTGAAGAGTGTAAATGCGCATAAATCAAAATCAGAGAAAATGTTCACATCAACACCTGATTTTGTAAAGCTGTTGAGAGCTACACAGTGTTAATGACTGGGGATATTTGCATAAGAACAAGCACATCATAGCCAGGAAGGATGGTCCAGAGGTTAGGGCACTACCATAGGACTTAGGTGTACAAATATCTTTAAAAAATCTGGCCCTATAAGTGACTTATCCAAAGTGACACAGATCTCCTAACTCCCAATGTCTGCCTCAGTTCCCCATCCGTAGAATGGGGATGATTGTACTTCCCTACGACATAGAATTGATTGTTGGGGAAATTATTAGATTATCACTAACACAGGGTTGTGATCATCTCAAATGGGAAAATAAGCAGAAGGAATAGACAAGATTCTTAAGAAGCAAAGTTTTGTTTTCATGTAAATACCCATAATACATAAAACACGAAGGAAAAAAATGAAAAGCAGAATTGATGTGATATCCTATAGGAACATCCTACAGGGCCGTCATTAAGGTTCTTATTCAGGCAGAAGTTCCATTGAAGTCAAGATTTGACAAGTGATAATACTGGCCTCCCTGCAAACACTTACTGTCAGGTATAGTGCTTGCTGTGGTGAGTAGTATCGTCAACAAGGTTACTCACAGTGGTGTGCATTACTTCTGGTAGTGAGCATTTGCACGATCAGGCCTCTAGCTATTAAAAAAAGGGACCATTTTATGGTAGATACAAAATGCTTGGGCTAAGTGGAAATTCTCCAACCACAAATTGACTCATCTTATCCTTTAAGGTGGGGTGGGGGAAGGAGGGGAGAGGAGTCTTCCATCTGCATATGGAAGAGAAAATTTGGAATCAAGGTATTTTTGTGTTTATTTCTTCTCAGACCTTTCTCCATCAAATATTTTTTTTAAAATCACCTCTCATGAGCTTAGCCTGTTCTATCATTTTAAATCATGCATGAACTGTAACCAAGTTACCTCTACCCCGAGCATTTCACAGTAGGTTATTGTGTCATTGTACACTGATTTGTTGTGAAAAGTTCCAGTTTATCTTATTTCCATTAACAGCAGAAAAGAAGCAATTATTGTTTTTTTGGATAGAAAAAAATAACCAGGCTTTCTTTCTCTTTTCTTCCCCCCCAATCATCGAATAAGGCTTGATTGACTTCACATCCAAAACTCTGTTGCTGATGCACAGTAAAATGTTGTAAACAAAACACTGGAAGTTTGTTACAGCTATTTGTCATGTTTTGTCATCTTAGGTTATAAAAACTTCTTATGTATCTGCGCAGTGCTTAGACCAATGATATCCTGATTTATAGCATCTGATGAGCTGACCGATATTTGTAATCGGGGAAACCTTAATTCTATAATTTTCTAATTTTTGAGTGCTTGACTTTGCAGCCTAAATGACATTATTTTAACTTGGGTGTGGTATATAATTTCTCTATGTTAAAAAGCACCCTTTTAAAAGAGATTTAGAACCAACAAGTTGTAGAGATAGCCAGTCAATGTAAACATATATTCTCCCACTTCCATAGGTTTGTTAGTTATTTGTTGTTAGAGATGGGTGAAATATTTCAACCATAACTTTTTTGGTGAAAAAATGCAGATTAAAGAACACCAAAATATTTTGTGAATTAATGTTAATTTTGCCAAATTGTTTTGGTTGAAACAAATTCTGAAAAAAAAATCAGAATCTTTTCTTGTCATTTTTAACAGAAATATTTAGATTTTTTTTTATTCAAAGCAACTTTGTTTGGAAATTGTCATTTAATTTTTTAAGCATAATTTAAGAATGCTTTAAAATGTTAAGTGCTCAAAATCAAAAGTTCAACCCAAAACAATTACTGATTTTTTTTTTCAGAATTGCCAGCAAATCAAAACATCCATTATTCGCACAGGCCTACTTGTCATGCATTTTCTCCTTAGGCCGGGACCCTGCAATTCCCTGTGTGTTGGCCCACCACTACAGATCACCACTGACTTCAGTGGTGCAGTGTCATGTCAATATGAAGTGAATTGCACCACTGGGTCTTTGACTGCAAGGTCTTTGGGGCAGTGATCATATTTTCCTATGTGTTTGTATCATGCCCATCCTGAATGGAGCCTTTGGGTAGTATTGTAATATAAATGAATATACATCTGCTTCTCCAGAGCATAGCAGTACAGCCGTGAGTGTGACCTGGTCTACACTGGGGGGGAGGGGGGGAAGGGGGATCGATCTAAGCTATGCAACTTCAGCTACGAGAATAGCGTAGCTGAAGTCGACGTATCTTAGATCGACTTAGAATTACTTACTTTGTGTCCTCGCGGCCCGGGATCGACGGCCGTGGCTCCCCCGTCGACTTTGCTTCTGCCTCTCGCCGAGCTGGAGTTCAGCAGTCGATGGGAGAGCGATCGGGGATCGATTTATCACGTCTACACTACACGCGATAAATCGATCCCCGATAGATTGATCGCTACCCGCTAAAGGGAGTAGATGGCTCCCATCATGTTGGAGCAGCAGATCCAGTTTATTCTCATGAGGGCCTTGTGGAAATGGCCTCGACATGCTGACAGTCGCATACATCTCATATACCATGCGCATTAGCAGAGATAATGCAGACCTAGCCAGCCAGCTAGAAGGAACCAGCTCTAAAACTGGCCTATTTTTCCCCTTGAAACTTCTGTTTGAAGAAAATAGCTTTTCAATGAGGGCTCTCTGGAAAATGGGTCCCCCTCTTTCTGGAAAAATTTCAACAAAAACAAACAAAAATATTTGTCTAATATTTCAGTGGAAAATTCTGCCTTTACATTGAAACACTGACACCGCCGAACCCAAAAACTTTCAGCCAAAATATAGTAACCCCTTCCCCTCCAAAATTCAGTGAAAAATGATGAAAACAAACAAACCAAACCCACCCAAATTTATTACAGAAAACAAAACCCAGTTTTTTATCAGTTCTATCCAGTACACACCACATTCTGTAAGCTGTTTGCTTAGATTTAACATTATTATTTAATATTTGAATCAAGTTAGCACTTGGAGGCCCCAATCAGGAATTAGGCCCAGTTGTGCTAGGTATTGTACACACATATAATGAAAATATAGTTCTTGCCCCCAAAAGCTTACAGTCTACGACTTTTTTTTACAGTACTGTGGTGCTTAAGAATGACAGTATCTGTTATGCAAAATATAATTGGACTACTACAGTGATAAAAACTGAATAAACAGAAAACCAACAAGTACGTCAATGCAATACTAACTGGTACTCATGAAACTGTATCCTCTTTGGGGCAGATAAACATGTCTTACTCTAGGATTGTATAGAGAAATGGAAATTCACCCTGCTCTAAGTGATAACAGGGTGCTGCTACTGATGTAAAAGAGTTACACTTACTGCCCATAGCACCAAACAGGGTCATTTGGCCACACAGAGATCTGGATGAAATTTAATCTGCAACGGGGTTAAATTTGAAAAACAATACTATGCCTTCGTCTAAGCCAGCCTGACACTTTCCTTCCATCGCTTCAGTTTTAGCTCTGATTGACAGGGCCCTGGGGAGTTAGGAGGTTAGGCCTCTGTCAGAGCCACGGCCTGGTACTGGAGGTTTGGGGCCCCAGTCTGATTACTTGTACGATCCAATTGGGAACCATCTTTCAGCTCTCACTGACAAGAATCCAAGCATCCTTCTGCCTCTAATTTTTCATTTCTATCATTGCCAAATAGGATGAGGTTGCTAGGTAGTTGGGGGGGGTTTTGGTTGCCCCTTCCTTTTCACCCCGATTCATTCTTGTCATCATATATCCACCTAAAAAATCCCTCCTACAAAGCTGTACAGTGGAGAGTGTAGATAGTCCAGTTTTTCCAGCATAAAGAAACATAATTGTGCCTTTAAATTTCTCAACATAGGGGCTCCTTTTTTTTTTTTGATCAGGAAGCCAGGACAAATTCCCAGGTCTCACCGCAAAAGAAACTTGCCTTAAATCATCAGCTTATACAACAAAAGGCAAACGTAAGGTAATGAAGACATTAATGTTGGCAGCCCACAGCCCATGGTGCAAGAGCTCTTATTACTTCTATTCTGGTAGTTCTCCAGGAATTGGTGCCTCAGTGTGCTAGGCACTGTACATGCTTAGAAGAGAAAACCTTTTGTACGATACTAAAGTTAGTGGAAAAATATCAGTCAACCTTTTTGTTTCTGTGCCTACTATCTATTTTTCTGTATTAATCTATATTGCTATGTCCCAAATGTGTATTTTAGTCTCTTTTGACTTTTCCCCCATGCAGTTCAGGATGGCAGTTGCACAGTTAGAGTTGCAACATACGTTTCTACCTGTAAAGGCCTGACCTTACAAGCATTTATGCATGTGCCTAAATTTAAATGTGTCTGCAAGTTTGACACAGAAATGCATAACTCGGGTATGAATGATGATTGAAACCTTTATTCATATTATTTTGCTTAAGACAAGGAACAAGATTTAAATGAATATACCTATGGGCTGCATTTTTTTAGAGGTCTGCAACATTTCAGTTCACAAGTTCTTTTAATAAATAACAGGCTTTTGTGCGTGTGTGATTCTTGGGCAGAACTTTAAAACTATACTCCTCATTTGGAATATTTCTGATGTCCCAGTATATTAAACTATTTGCCATCTATTTGAGCTTTATTTAATTTATACATTCTGAACAAGTTTTGGAAACAACGGCCAGTTTTTGAGAAGCCCTCCAAAGTTCCACAATTATTACCAAAAAAGATGGAGCTCTAAACATCTGGAATTTCAAACTTCAAAGTTCTTATTCATAAATTTTAACCATCTCAAGGCATTTCCACCACACCTACAATTTGCCCAGATATGTTTTAGGGCTTGAGATGAAGAAATACATTTTGCTTCAGGTACATCAATGAGTTAGAATTGTGGAGGGCAATTCTGTGAGACAAGATACTTTGCAACTGTCTAAAAATATGTCATGTTTGGAAAACAAAAGCCTCTTCTGTGGTCCCTTTAAGAAGAGAACTACTCGAGTGGACCAAGAGGATTGGCTCAAGTTGTTTCAAAATTGGGATCAATTTTTTTTTTTAAATGTGAATCAGATTGCTTAACAGCAGCACAATTCTTTTCAGTGTGGCATTGTTTTGCAGTCAGATTAAGTGAGCAGATTAGAATCCTTGCCAGGGTTAGGACCAGGTATGTCAAGATTTGAGCAAACAACACTGGGTATGTCAGTTTTCCCCAGAAATCTCCATAGATTAACTTTGGGATTGATGGGTTTTCCATTGTATTTAACACTGACTGCACTACCAAGTTTCACAAAGCTTTCAGTCATTCCAACGTCCTTTAAGCTTTAATAGGTGGTATTTCCTATTCTGACTGGTACAGTGATCATCTATAGATCATCAGCACATGTTAAAAGTCTTGTCTTGTCCCTTGGTCTTGAAGGTGGAGAAAAATGTCCATTGTTTTCATGTCACAGGCAATATCATAGAATATCAGGGTTGGAAGGGACCTCAGGGGGTCATCTAATCCAACCCCCTTGCTTAAAGCAGGACTAATCCCCAGACAGATTTTTGCCCCAGCTCCCTGAATGGCTCCTTCAAGGATTAAACTCTCAACCCTAGGTTTAGCAGGCCAATGCTCAAACCACTGAGCTATCCCTCCCCTCCAAATTGTGCACTCTGAGAAAAACTACAAGCCGAACCCACTTAAAACCAAGACATTTACTTACCTTGAAATATTTATTATTCCTTTCTTCAATATTACTTCCCTAGGATCATCTGTCTCCAAAGCAGAAAAGTGCATTCCAGATTATCCATGATGTTTAAAACACTGCAAGACAATGGCACAAAGGTCATTGTTTAGGGTGAATTGCATGAAGGCTCATTGTTTAGGGTTCTTGAGCCTTCATTGCAATTCAACTGGTAGTTCCCCCAATCCCAATACTTTCTTGCATTGTAAAGTGCTTTCTTTTCTCTTCTGTTAAGTAGACAATGGGAAAATGTGTTTTAACATTTGCACTGGAAGGAGTGGTACAAGACATGTCTTTATGAAGTTATGTCACTGGGACAGAAGGCAGGTGAGAAATCAAAGGGTTAAATGTTGCTTAGGGTTTTGGTGAATTAACACATTCTTTCACATTTTTTGTGTTTCTTGTTACAGGACCCCATGGGCCTGAATGAAATCCCTGTGAAGCCAATGGGATTCTTTTCATTCACTTCAATAGACTTTGGATCAGGCCTTATATGGCATGTTTTATTTCTGCCTCCTGTTCCTCTCAGTTCTTCTTACTGATGAAAATAAGATTTAAAAAATGTAATAAGTCAGCATAATACCAATCTCTCTCATATATATATATATAAAATCCCACATGTATATAAATGGAGCTAGGGAAAAGATTGCAGGATTATCTCGTAGTTAAGCCATAGAACCAGAGTCACCTAGTCCAGCTCTGCCATAGGCTGTGTGATCTGAGGCAAGTCATTTTAGGCTAGTTTTGAAAATCAGACATGCACAATTGCATGCACCTAATTCACGTGTGAAAATGGCATGGGCGCAAAGGCACCAATTGCGTATATACATCAGAGGCCAGCGCCTCAGTTAGTGTAAAGCGGCATCGCTTGGTCGAAGTCAAAATTCTCCTCTCTGATTTGCCCTGCACATTTGTTACCCAAATCACACTGTCTGATATTGGTGGGAGCTCAGAATATCAATCTCCCTGCAGCTTCACATTCGGCAGCGTAGGAAAAACAAGCCAACCTTCCAGCCACCTCCCTGGCTGTGCTTATGTAACCCACACACCTCCTGGGTGTGGTGTTCTGTCGCATCTAATGGCACCGAGACCACTTGAGAGAGAGATAAAATGAGTCTGCTCTACAGCTTTAGCTAACAGGCCGTTGGCTTTTAGCTCATGTGGTAGAGGCTCACACACTAAGCTCCAGAGGCCACAGGTTTGATCCCGCCCGCCCACCACCAGGGTCTGTCGGTGTTACATTTACATGTAATCATTATGTATGCACATCATCACCCTAGAGGTTTTCTAAGTCAGTGGTTCTCAAACTAGGGCCTCCGCTTGTTCAGGGAAAGCCCCTGGTGAGCCGGGCCAGTTTGTTTACCTGCCACGTCCGCAGGTTCGGCCGATCGCAGCTCCCATTTGCCGCGGTTCGCCGCTTCAGGCCAACGGGGGCCGCAGGAAGCGGCGTGGGCCGAGGGACGTGCTGGCCGCCCTTCTAAGTGATAGGTGATGTGTTGTGCTCAGAGGAATAAATCAAGGAGCCATTGCTCTTCCCAGCCCAGGACTTGCACCCCCATCCTGCTCTCCATTGCATTTTACAGGTATTAAAGGGAATATACATGAAACCTTACATTTTGCCTGCTTCCTTTTTCCACCTCTATGTAATTTGCCCCCTCAAGGCAGCTCCTACTGTAAGATTTAGAAATTCTGTATTCATTTTCAAAGATTTCCCTTTGATTTTCCTTACAGTCTACTGTGTTTTTTAAGCCCTTCTAGGATAGCTGCACTGGGGCAGGAAATTCTGTAGTCCCCACTCTGTCTCAGGAAGAGGAAAGGTGAACCAAAGGCCTATTAGCACTTCCTTTTCATTTTCTAGCCTTTGAAAGAAAAAAAAAATCATCACACACAAAACAATACAAGGCACTTTCATTTTATTTTATTGACACAATGCAGCATAACAGGTTTTGATGGGCAGCCTATTGCCAGGAAGACAATTTGCCAGCCTAAAGGGCACAGGGTATCTCTGGACAGAACAGACTGTGGGAAGCGGACGCAATCGTTTGATTCATGCACTGAAGCTGAAAGCTCAGACTGAACTAATACCTGAATCAAATTATTATGTGCAGCTGAAAAAATTGTGATCTTGAAACCAGATTGCAATGAAAGGTCAGTGACAATATACAAAGGATCCTCCCTGCTCTAATATAAACATCTGATGAAACAAAGACTACTTTCTCTGTACGCTCAAGGAGCCTTTGCATTTCTCAGCAAAGGAACATGTACAATGCCAGCAAACTTCAGAGCAGAAAGAGGTCAGCACTGACTGGAATTGGCTGTCCACTAACCCTTTGGGCACTTTGACTTTTTTCCTCCCTAGCTGTTTTAAATCTCACCTCACTAAGCATTTCAGTACAGCCGATGGTAATTCAAAAGGACTGTTTGAATAAACAAACAGCTAGCCGCATGGTGATCCTCTCAGCATACATTTTCCGTGCAGTGAAAGCAGACAGCTCAACTTGATCCTGTTCTTTCACAGGTTTCCACTTGGACAATGTAGCAGTAGCTAAACCTTCATGCCAAAGCCAGCAATTACACATAAACAAACCATTGTGAAGGACGCAGTCTGGACCAGATGGAGCCAGGTGTTAATATTTCACATTGCCTAACAGGAGATGCAATTTATGGCTGAACCTGCAAACTCGTACTCAATCACTGAAGTCAATGGGACTACTCATTGGAGTAAAGATGACTCACATGAGTAAAGTTCTGAAGGATTGAGCCCTTAAAATGCAGTTATAGTTGTAAAAGGGACTATGTGAAAAACAACTCCTTCCTACGTAGTATGTCTTCCTCCACCATGTGTTCCAGTCATATCAGCTTTCTTTACTGCCCAAAAAATGGGCTCTCTTACTAGACACAGAGATTGGTCATGTGGTTAAGTGTCACCCCCACCCTCATTCATATGCTGGAGATCTGGCTTTGATCCTGGCTTCCTGTCTGCCTCATTTCTCCATCTGTAAAACGGGGATAATAATCCTTCTCCTATTCTTTGTCTGCCCTGTCTATTGAGATTGTGAATTCTTTAGAGCAGGGACTGTCTGTGACTGTGTTTGTACAGTATCTGGCCCAGCGGGATCCTAGATTTATTTGAGCCAGTAGGTGCTACGTTACTACAAATTGGTAATTCTGTTAGCTCTGCAGAGCTTCTGCAGTTATATCTATGTCTGAGTAATTCGCTTCTGTCTCTGACCGCATCCACAAAATAGTCAGCCATATTTGACTGTAGCATTTTTAATGGATATAAAGAAGCAGAAAAAGGAGAGTGATTTAAGCTTGGTTTGAGTGACAAGAATATAGGAAGTGGTATCTTGCTTGGGAAACTCTGGGAGAGCAGAAAGAAAGAATCACATTAAATCTGTTTTCCCCTCAAAATGGGGGTCATTTTTCATTTATTACTAGAGCTGTTTGAAAATGTTTCCATCTACACGCTTTTAAAAAATAAATAAATAATGGCATTTTTTTCTGCAACATTTTCATTTTGTTTAAAATTATTTTTTTTGGCGGGGGAAGGGGGCAGGACCCTGAAAACTTTTCAGGTTTAAAAACCAAATCTAATTTTTTTTTTCTCATCAAAGCCAGAACAGATGGGATTTGGAGGAAGAAAAATGGAGGCCTCTTGGTTCAAGGATGTGGTGGAATGCACACCCCACACAGCCCTGATGGGGTGAAAGAGGCCCTGAGAGGCCAATTAGGTTACCTGGCATCCCCTTATAGGAGGGGGAGGGGAAGGATTAATTGAGAGTGAAGCCCTGATTGGGAAGGGCTGGGCCAGCACTATAAAGCCAAGAAGCTGAGAGCAGAAAGAGGATGCAGAGGAAGGATTTTGTGATCACCCCTTGGAAGGAGGGAGGTTGTCAGGAACAAGGAGGATAATGGAGGGATGATAAGCACTAGGATCCTGTCCTCCAATAAGGAATCTGACATGAGGCTGGGAGGGACAAAGGCCACAGGGAGGGAGTAGAGTAGACTCCCATGGTAAACCCAGATCCAGGCAAGAGAAGACCGAGAAGCTGGCTAGGAAGTAGCCCAGGGAAACAGCAACAGGGATAGGGACTGAGGACCTGGATTGCTGGTTATAGGGTCTCTGGGCTGGATCCCCGGGCAGTGGCTGGGCTTGGGTCCCCATCAGCCATTGGTTTAGTGGCACAGAGCCCCGAGCTGGGGTTGAATCTCATCTGGAGACAGCATTTGGACAGTGGTCCTGCTGGATTTTGTAACCTGGGAGGGGACAGATTAAATGGTAACCTGGCCTGAAGGCCAAGTTACTGGAAGAAAGACTATCCCAGAGCAAGCAAAGAGCAGCAAGGGGCCACCCGATGAAGCAAGAGCTACATTCCTAGACCTAGATGTAAGGAGGCACACCAGCGGTGAGTGACAGCCTCATTGCAGAGGCATTCTATCCCCAAAAAGGAGCAAGAAAGAAGAGGCAAAGATGGGAGTGGGAGATGGAAATGAGCAAGGTAGTGAGGTGAGCATCATTGGTGGGAAACAAGAGGAATGTGATAAAAGGCAAGATGCTGGACATTATGCCCAGCGTGACATCCTACAGGGGAAGCCAGTGGTGCCAGTAGGTAGTGAAGCAAGATGATTACATCTAGACTATAAGTGCCACCTCGATTACCCTCAGGATTTACAAGCTCCAGGATGAAAGGGCCCAAGGCTGCTCATGAACTTGGGCCTTTGGAATGGCAATTTGCTGGGCTTACTGCCAAGCCACTTGGCCAGATGTTCCTGACTTCGTTTGAAAACCACCATCTCAGTCAGTACACATCACATCAGTGCAAACTCAAACCTGATTAAAGGAAACTTTGGATTTTCCACTTAATGAAGAAAGGGTGAAAGGTAGGAATAGACAAAGGGTTGCTCTGTGCCAAGAATGAATCATGAAAGTTAGTGTCTTTATTCAACTGACTACAACTACTGTAAAACTTCATGTAGGTCACAGGTAATCTCAACCACTCTGGAGTGTGGGCTTAGTTCAGCTGATCATTCCAAAGTTCACATGGTTCCCCAGGGCTCCTCCTAACTTTTCAAAATTCTTGAGTCAAGAAAATCAGGCTAGAAATCTCACAAGAACAAGGTCCCCATGAAAGAGTCCCAATACTAGCTGCTTCCATCCCAAGTACCTTTCAGAAAACTGCCTGCCTTGTGTGCTCTGGCTCTAGTGGAAACCACACATACAAAAGCATGAAAAAAAAAGTTATCCAGACATTTCAGAACCACAACAAAGTTAGTTTCAGCTTCTCTTAGAAAGATTGAGTCAACCTCCAGGAGAGTTATTCTTTTCTTCAACCTGCTCTCTCCATCCCTACTTCAGACATGTCTTCCAGTGTTTGGGGCTGGATGTCCAAGTCTCTTCACCTCTCTGTCTACTTCCCCTCCTGCTTTTTGTCTAATTTGAGAGGCGTTGCAACTCTGTCATGATGGAGGAGTGGCTGGGCCAAATTTGCTACCATAGGCTTATGAAGAGGGGGGGCAGTAATCCAAAGTTTTGCCTAGGGCAGCAGATTGTCTTGAGTAGCCTCTGATCTATATTGTAAGTGCTTTGGGGCAGGGACTGATTCTTACCACGTGTCTCTACAGTGTCTGGTCCCAATCTGTTTTGAGATATTATAATACAAATAATAAATATAATACTACTACTACTAAGGCAAGAGCTGCTTGGAAATGTTGGTCCCTTTGACTTCTAAGTTGTAGTGTAATTCATAACAGGCCAGACCATTAGCTGGTGTGACCACACTGGAGGAATGCCTATTCACAACAGCTGAAGATCTGGTCCACTGTCATCATATCACAGTTAGAGGCTTGCAAAAATATTCACAATGAAATTTGAATCCACTCAACATTTGATCCCCCACCCATTTCATTCTGAACTTCAAAATGGTCCCATTTCACTGAATCTCTCCCTCCCCTCTCGCTGCCACAAACAGCATTTCACAATTTTTGTTTTTTGCTGGAAAATAGGTCTTTTTTCCCCCAGAGAAAATCAATTTATTTGTGAGCAGAAATTGGCACTAGAGAAGAGTGGGTGTGAAGTAAAAATTGGCTATTTGAATTGTCACATGATCTCAGATCAGTTCCTATTATATACTTAATCTAGGTTTCATTCAGTGTATATTCAATTATAGACTGAATAAAGATATTCTGATTTGCAACTTGAACTATGTAAAACAACTTCAATTTTAGCTTGCTAAAGCAGTGAGGTGAGTAATTAGGAACAGAAAGAAACATTATCTCCATTTGTTCTGCACTTAGCGGTATTACCATTCTTTTTTCTTGGTCTTTTCTTAGCCTTAAGCAATAAGACATGACACGATGCACATGATTACCTGGCATTTAATGCATGCCTCAGGTGCAAAGGGGAATGACTTCTTCCACCTGAGAAGTGTATTAATGTCCAGTAATATATGGGTAAGACAAGTCTCTCACAGGAGACTATGCAAGAAAGAGCTGTAACTCATGTGTGAGATAGGAACTAGGGTTCATAACTCACTGGGTTACCCTCACCATGGACCTTATTCTTCTCTGAGGCCAGTATGAATCAGGAATAGCTCCACCGAAGTCAAGAGGAACTGTGGGTGTTCAGCACCTCTGCAAATTAGGACACTTTATTTCGGTGACTAAGAAGGGATTTACCTGCCTAAGCTTAGCTTGAAAGCTTCGGCTCAATCTAAAACCCAATTTAACTCCTATGCCTATGATGAAACAATGTGATGAATATTAATGGCATAATTTAGAGTAGCGCCTCCATCTGACTTCTATTTGCACAATTCTGCACAGGCATACATAACCCACTGCTGAACATGTGTTACAGGCCCACCTCTATACCAGTCTCCAGAGGATGTGAGTTGTCATAGACCCTGGGTATCAAATCTTAGATCTTTATCTCAAGCTGTAGCAGCTTATGCTTTTACTCTGGAGGTCCCTGCTATGCAGTGCCAGTAGCTCCACTAAAAAGAGTGTGTGACAGAGGAGGACAAGGGTGTGAAAAAATCAGACCCTAAACATGCTTTTAAGCCATTTGAAAAGGTCTGCAAGGCTGAAAAGAGGTAAAAATGTGTGTATGAACATAAAGGCCCAGAATAACTAGCCTTCACTATGAGGTAAAACATTTAATGATTTCTCCCCCGCTCCTGAATTTTTTTCCAGTGGGGGGGAGGTGTCTCAAGTTGGGCAACCCCCCAAGTGCAGGTGTCTCCAATTCATGACCACATTTTGAAAACTGAGGCCTCACTGACTTGCCCAAGATCTCACAGGAAGTCAGTGTCAGTTTAAAGAATAGAATCTACATCTCTCGTGACTTATAGCCCTGTGCTTTACGTACTCAGCCATGCTTATGTGTTAACCACTTAATCAGGAGAGCATGGATGTGGTTTATGTCACTTTCTATTTACTCTATGCAGTGTGATAAATATTATGTAGCCTAAATGAAGTAGGAAAGCAGATGAGATCATGTCAGTTATTCAGTGCAAGTTAAAAACGACTGTAGGATCACTAAAAGGCATTCAACAACCCGTCAAATGCTTTTGTTTTTGGCAGTCAATAATGGCCAAAATGATACTAGAGGAGTAATTTATGGAACCACTTTGTCCTCAGCATGCACATGTGTGATGTAAACAGATAGATAATAAACAGCAGCTGAGGATCCCCTTTTCACACAGATGGGAGCTTGTTTGAAAGCGTTCTTGCTTCCAACTGTAAAAACGTTTTGCATTTTTCGGCTTAGGACAATAGCCCACATATTGGAAACAACTTTAATTATCCTGGCTGCCTCAAGACAGGGGAGGAGGAGAGGGGGGAAGGAAGCCCATGTCATTTGTGATAGTTTAAACCAATTGTTAGAAATTAGACAATGTCAGTTCAGTTTACTACACACTTTTTATGTAAGTAGTCAACGCTGCTATTAACAGCTGAACTTCAAAGTTCTGATGAAGCAGGAGTCTTGAGGTCTGTGCAATGTTACTTTTCTTTTTTCTTTTTGTCCACGTAGTCATTAACAAGAGATGGTTTACATGAACATCAAGTGCTGATAAGGAGGTCTGAGTATTGCTACAGAAATTGCTCAGTAAAGAGCAATTTATAGGAAAGCCAAGTGTAAGACATTAGTCATGAACTATTAGGGGACATTTACATTTTACAGAAGGATCTTTTGAACTCAGTTGGACTTGAACTTAATAAAAGCAAATTCCAAGGGACTGGTTTGCTGTATATTGTCCAACCCATTAAAAATTATATTGGTCTGGAGGTAATAATAGCAATTCAAATTAACCAAATGTCACCAGTAGTTTCTTTTGTTGGAAATACAATTGTTCAGAATGATCAGAATTAAACTGAAGCTTAGAGATGATTGAATAATGGAACAAAGTTATTCTCAAATCAATTGGGATAAATGAAAAAAATATCAAAGGATTCTTCATTCTGCTGTGCTATTTTTATTCAAGTCAGTGGAGTTCATAGATTCATAGAATTCTAGGACTAGAAGGGACCTCGAGAGGTCATCGAGTCCAGTCCCCTGCCCACATGGCAGGACCAAATACTGTCTAGACCATCCCTGATAGACGTTTATCTAACCTACTCTTAAATATCTCCAGAGATGGAGATTCCACAACCTCCCTAGGCAATTTATTCCAGTGTTAATTTAATGTAAAATGGGAGTAATGGAGCAGAGAACTAGGTGCCAAGAATAATTATTTGGTGGATACCAAACTACCATCTATAGAGCTGGACGGGTGGTGAAAAAGTTATTCACAAATAATTTGATGAAAGAATGCCAGAAATTCAATTGAACATTGGGCTGAATGATTTGACCAGCCCTAATTACTGTTGAAATCCTCTCTCCAAGGACGTGTATAACAAACACGGTAACTCCATGAGGTTTATTTATTACCAGGCTGACACACAGACTCTGCACAAGGAGCACTGAGGCAAATGGGGTCTAGGTATTGAACCTGAGCAGAAGATATTTTATCATACAGGTGACAGAATCAACAGTGAATAGTTAAATGCTGAAGCAACAAAACAAGTATTTCCGATCACTTCCATATTTCAACAAAGTTATAGGGCTAGATTGTCTGGTGCCTCTTGTGTTGCCATTTATAGCAGTGCAAAGGGGGTACACAATGCTATTACATTGATCTAGTAGCATTTCCCACTCTTTTGCGCTAGCCTAAATGGTGCAGAGGAATAAAGAACGAGGCCCACAGAATTTACAATATGAGCAATCTGTGAGTTATGGATGGGGCATATTGCTTACAAGAAGCCTTTCATTGAGGGCTGAAGCCCTCAGATGTGACCTACTTTATACTGTTACACTAGGCTGCAATACACCGAGAGCTTGTCTTTTGACCACTGTTTGATTCACTTCTGGATATGCACAAACACAGGTTTGGATTTTCTGTGTGACAGCACCTGTTAATTGTCCAGTTAGGTATTACCTATTAAACATTTACTGCCTATTTCCTGTACATGTCTGGTGAGGCTAGCAGGAAATTTAGAACAAATTAAGCAGCAGCTGTAATCCCTCACACTTTTAACTGCCTGCAATATTATAAAATATTAGAAATAGATGTCACAAAGAGCAGACGGATTTCATCCAGCAAGCCTCCTCTACACTCCCAGTCTGCCTTGCCAACCAGGCCCAGAAGGTTCAATTACTCAGCCCATATCTCTCCCCTTATGATCTCTGTCTCTCCACCCACACTTTTGGTATGTTTGATGGGGCTCTTTCATCCCCTCCCCCCCACCACCACTGTTCCCACACAATTTCACATGTGGTCTGAGTGGGGCACTTCCTGCCGTTAAAAAAAGCAAAACCAAGACCCCTGCAGAAACAGCCTGTGTGCAGAACACCCAAGTTGACAGAGTGTGAGAGAGAAGGCCTAATCCATACCAGATGAGACTGCAGTGGCCTACCAAGCCAGGCCAAACACAGAGCAGAATACAGAACAATTCCTTTTTTTTTTTTTTTTTTAAGTGGACACTTCAAAACACTAGAAAAATATTCCAAAGAGCATGCCCCTAACTTTAAACCGATATTGTTTGGGTTAAATTGCCTACTATGCAATGTCCTTTCTTCACTTTCAAAATAAACCATAGGAAGCATTAATGCAAATACTATATAAACACACATTCATTCCTACATTTTAAAATCTGCCCTAGCGCTTGGGCCCAGTTCCTTTTTGTTGCCGTTTAATTTGATGTGAGAACCAGATGTATCTTTAAATTGCAGACTTCACAACCTTCTTACATGTAAACAGGAGAATATCTGATCTATATCTGACAGGGAAAACTACAAAAAACAATCATCTAACTACACTATTTTCTTCTCACTTTGGGGTATGTTTATCGTTTTAGTTTCAATTTTATGCACTTTAAGAATTACAACAAATAAAGAGATGGATTTAAGCAAAGAGCTCAAAAAATCTGCCTTTGACTTTGAATTTTATGTGGCCACTTGGAATTAGTTATGAACTGTTTAACACTCAAATCTGGTATCCAGGGGGGTGAATCGTAGGTAAAAATCTGAGCATATTTTTAGGTAGACTAGGAAGGGGGGAAAAAGGAAAACAGCAAGTAGGGACTGAAATTTAAACCAACTGATATTTTCTTTGAATATATTAAAGTACATTTTAAAAGTGAATCTAAAGAATCAAATGCATGATCACAAACTGCAGATGTTTACAGGATTGGGGACTTCAACAGCAGAGTCCAGGGAAGGGTAGGGACGGTTTTATGGCCTGCAGCATGCAGGGGGTCAGACCAGATGATCATAATGGTCCCTTCTGACCTTAAAGTCTATGAGTCTATGAGTCTATGAGATATGATTTAAATACTGGCCCAGATTTTGATATCAGTTGCAATGGTGTAAAAATGGAATAACTCGAGCTTAATGGTTGTTCCAATTTTATGTCATTGGAACTGGAAACAGAATCTTACCTAATTATATTCATGCCATTTTCAGTATTTTTTTAATTTTTTTATTTGAAGGATATTGTAAAAGAGCTGATCAGGAAATAATTTTTATTCCCATGAAAACAAAAACGGGTTTGTTTTCATCAACATTTTTCTTCTATAGTTTTTAGGTTTTCATTAAAACAAAAAATCCCCAAGCCTCAACATTTTTCAGCCAAGCCTTAATATTTTTTTTGACAAAACCCCAACAAATGTAGTCAAAATTGACATTTCCCATAGAAATTTCCATTTTGATGAAAAAGCTATTTTTTCATGGAAAAAACATTTTGAATGACAAATTTTAAACAGCTGTTCATTATATGCAGTAAATGAAATGGCTGGTTTGGGGATTTTCCCTATTTATTTGCAAAATCACATCTATTCCCATTCATATGTGTACACATAGACATAAAATATAAATAAATACATATATTTACAAATAGTAATAAGAACAGGAGTACTTGTGGCACCTTAGAGATAATAAATTTGTTAGTCTCTAAGGTGCCACAAGTACTCCTGTTCTTTTTGCGGATACAGACTAACACGGCTGCTACTCTGAAACAAATAGTAATGTTAGGCTGATAGCCTACAAGTTGCATTTTTTCTATATCTTGAAAGAATTTCATTGCCAAAAGTGGACATTACATCACTAATGAGATACTTTGTGTTCTAGGACTTTGAATAGTCTACTATACCATTGGCTCTTCTGGGGCCCATGAGAAAGTCTTTTGGAAAATACAGGCACGACACACCAGTTATTTCAAGAATTGTCATATACAAAAATGAAAACATTCAAGTCATCTGTGTGTGCCAACTGAGAAGAAAATGAATAACACACACACACACACACGGAGTAAGGTTTTTAAAGTGGTCATTTTTGGCTTAGCTCTGTTCCCTCTGAAGTGAATCAGAGTTTTACCACTGGCTTCAATGGGAACAGGGTTAGGCCAATGCTAAATGCTTTTTCAGATCCCTCCCTGGAGGCTTAGATAAGCTGTGTATATACAGCTCCAAAGAGAATAAATTTATATATTGTTCCTGATTGCACTACAATCATCTCGTCACATTATCATGAGGATAAATTATCCAATTAACAGAGCATACTCAATAAAATACTGTGTCGACTCCTTGGCAAAACTCCCATTGACTTCAATGGAACCAGGTTTTGGCCTACCATCTTTTGGGGCATTGATCCTTCAGGTCCTTGAACTGTGCACAGCTGGGTGTGCAGGGTTGTTGTGTTCCATCACAAACGGAAGGAAAGGTCACACGCATGGGCTCCAGTAAGGTTCAATGCTATGCATAGCCCTCTGCAGTCAGAGGTAGAAAGTTTTAACCACCTGTGTGTCTGCTCCTTTAGTACTGAGTGCCAGGATAGAAAAGGGCACACAACAGCCATGTCTGAAGAGATATGGGGTGAAATCTAGGCCCTGCTGAAGTAAAGGGCAAAACTCCAATTGGCTTCAATGGGCTAGGATTTCACCGCAGTCTTGTGCGATCCTTAGCTATGCACTCCTCTCCCAGATCTTGCTCCTATATGTAGGAGGGATAAACTTTGAGTCCTAAATTAATAAGGGTGCTGCTGGTGTGGACCTCTGTTTCCCCATCCTCCCCTGGTCAGTTCATCACTTCTTACCTCCTGCTTTCCCATACAAACCTCCGCCCTGAGCTGTGTGGTAGGATCAAACCCACTGTGATTACTCTAGTGCATGCCAAAAATGATGCACTCATGCAGCACATTAGGTCAAAAATCCACTTCTCTGAGATGTGCTTAAATACATATTTACACAGTAATATGCCCGATGACAGCTTCAGAGCTATTACAATTGAATGGGTGAACAGTACACATTAAAATATTGCCTCAATAAGTATTTAACAGAGACAGTAATGACTCCAAAAATCGCTTTCCCTCTCTCATTTCTTTTGTGTTTATGGCCAAAATGAACATGAAAATCCCAAAAGGAAATTCAAAAGCAGAGTGAAATGGTATTAATCATGCAGAATGATGCCCGGGGGATGGTACAGGCATACTCCCCACCTCCACCAAATAGACATCTGGCAGGAACAATGCATGAACTGAGCAACTCTGATCCACCACCGCAACTTATTTAGGCACCCTTAATGGCTTACTCTACAGCAGAGGTTCTCAAGCAACGGTCTGTGGTACACTGGTGGTCTATGGTAATTTCGAATGTTACATGATTCTGCCTCTCCCCCGTATTTCCAGGTGTTTGAAAGAGAACAGCTGGGATGGGGAGATTAAAGTAGGACCAAAAGGAGACACTAGGCCAGACCCTCCGCTGGTGAAAATCAATTTAATTTCATTACTTCTATGCCAATTTATACCTACTGTGGGCTCTGATCCAGTGTGGTTAACTTAAGGGTCAGGGGGGGAAGAGAGAGTACATATCTTGCACTTAACGACAGATAGAATGCTCAAGTATTTGCCAAACATTACTTTTCTGTGTAAGTAAATGCCATAGTTGCACAGAAATGTTGTGCGATCTCAACTGAAGGGGATTGCTCCATGTGTTGCATGGGGGAGCTGGCCCCGAGTCTATCTTTCTATTTAGAAGTGGCCTACACTATGGAAGAGTTTGAGAATCTCTGTGATGTGGGTGCCCAACCCTGCAGCATTACTCCTGTGAATACTGGAAGACTTCACTCCTGCAAGCATGGTGCTAGGGTGACCAGACAGCAAGTGTGAAAAATCGGGACGGGGGTGGGGGGTAATAGGAGCCTATATAAGAAAAAGACCCAAAAATCGGGACTGTCCCTATAAAATCGGGACATCTGGTCACCCTACATGGTGCAGAATTGGGACCTCTAAATATCGCATTCAGATTTTCATCCCGGCCTTTGCTTCTGTGCCTAAAAAATGGTAGGTATGGTCTTGTTCATGAAATGTAAGGACACCGCTGAGTTAATGAATGCACTTAAGTACCTGATGTGCAGGCACAGTAAAGCACTTAGGACTGGATCCTATACCACTGACTTCAGTGGGTACACGATCAAGCCTGTAGACAATTAAAGGATGTAAATTACACCTACCCACAAACATACTCTTACTCTTATTACAGGAATAGAATAGAACAGAGATTGTGGGCACAGAAAATCTGGCCAACTATATCTACATGTGTGCATGCATACCATTGGTCCCACTTCTCTTACCACTGTTTATTGTGCTATTCTACTTTTACGTAGAGAAAGAAAAAGTTCACTGGCAGTTGCCCTCTCCTATGAACAAAACCCTTATTCTACATTTTTTAAAGCCTGCAGCTGAATAAACGAGAGAACCTGGCCTTTCTTTACAGGCAAGGGCTGTCAATATTATATGATGCTAGAAACACAAGGGGAAGTGAGTCAAGGAATGAAACACCAAGATTTTCTGTTTCGAATACCAAATGTTTGAAGCCAGTGTTAGGCCGTGCCAACATACCGAGGAATGAATGCAATGTGAAATACAATCCTTTCGACAAGCTGAAAGACACTGGGGCTGGATCCTTGGAGTGTTGCTATTAAAAGCCCATTTGAAACTCTGCATTGCCCTTTGGGAGGATAATAAGCAAGAGAAGTTTGCTAGTAAAGATTATGTTTAATGCTATGTTTAGGATGCCTGGGCAAAATGTCAGAGACAACACAACACTACAGGTTTTTCCCTCTGTTTCAGCTTTCTGGAAGCGATTTCCCCCCCTTTTCCTTTTTTTTTTTTTAGCATGAATAACCAAACTATCATCAATGGAATAATTAATCTTTTTTTTCCCTGGGATTTCAAAATGCAGCATCTTATTGAATAACCTTCTATTTAAATGTAACCCAGATGCTGTTCCTGCAGCCATCCTAAGCACAAACCATGAGTTTTAGTTCAGGTCATAGCCAGTTTAGTTATTTGAACTTCTTCAAGTGGCCTTGCATCCCAGCTCTATCATTAGTCAGGGCAGTGGCAAATAAGGCAGATGATGGTCACTTTTTAAATTGAATTGTAAAACTCTGCAGAAGCCAACAAAGGCTGCAGAGAGCCACACGTTTTAGGGAGCGATCAAATTCATCCGTTTCAGATCAGCTATGTAGGTAGATCTAGGGTTTATTTACACTCATCATTATTCCCATTAGCTAGAATGTGGCTAGGTAGCTAATGATGACCGGAGCACATGAAAGTCCATATTCCGATGCTTTACTCATGTTGAGAAGCATGTTGCTTTGCAAATAGTCACATTGAACTCAGGGTGACTTTTTTATAAAAATGAGTAAATGTATTGAAATCTGGCCCTAACAAATCTTTTGAGTATTCACACCAATTACTGTATATATACACATACTGCTTATTATGTAATTTACGTGCTCTTTATTATGACCACACGTGTGGTACATACGTGTACGTGCACACACACACACACACACACACAGAGGCCAAAATATACAGCATACAAATTCCTTTATGCCGTAATCTAAATTTCGAAACATGATATAAACCGACAAAGGGGAAAAAAAGCAGAGGGAGACTGAAAAATATACAAAATATGCATTAGAATGGACAAATAGGTAGCCTTTATATGTATCACTCATTCAGAGCTCTAACACGTGTGGTGAGTAATGTGGCTTTGCAAACCAGACTTTATAAAGCTCTTTCAAGCTGATGTACCAATGTGGCTCAACCATGTTCACTAGGACCACCCTGGGGCAAGAGGATAGGCTAATTCCCATGGTCCATTCAGCCTCTGACTTCTCTGCTGACACTGCTTAGTAGGGAGAAAATTAGGCCGCGGTAATTTAAGCAGTTAGACGCACATATGCACATATACGTGCTTGTGCAATGACAGGCCTAATTTCTGAGAACAGTTATTGTAATTATACATAAGAAGCTGCATGTATAATTGGAAAGGGTCCAGAGAAGAGCAACAAGAATGATTAAAGGTCTTGAGAACATGACCTATGAAGGAAGGCTGAAAGAATTGGGTTTGTTTAGTTTGGAAAAGAGAAGACAGAGGGGACATGATAGCAGTTTTCAGGTATTTAAAAGGGTGTCATAAGGAGGAGGGAGAAAACTTGTTCACCTTAGCCTCTAAGGATAGAACAAGAAGCAATGAGTTTAAACTGCAGCAAGGGAGGTCTCGGTTGGACATTAGGAAAAAGTTCCTAACTGTCAGGGTGGTTAAACACTGGAATAAATTGCCTAGGGAGGTTGTGGAATCTCCATCTCTGGAGATATTTAAGAGTAGGTTAGATAAATGTCTATCAGGGATGGTCTAGACAGTATTTGGTCCTGCCATGCGGGCAGGGGACTGGACTCGATGACCTCTCGAGGTCCCTTCCAGTCCTAGAATCTATGAATCTATGTGCAAATGGCATCTTATGCATCTAAATTCACATTTTGACCACTCACATTTTGAGATAACCTTTTTTTAATTGAGCTCTCATTGCCAATTGTTATGGTGGTTTAATGAATTGGCATATGGTACTAGGAGTTGAACAGAGAACCCCATTTCACATAGGCCGCCACAGAGAAAACATATGGCAACAAGTTTCATCACTACTAACCTGGTGGTTTCAGCTCTTTACAAGATCATAGGTGAGAACCTACCTACCAACCCTTGGTGCCACCACCAACTTCCCTATACATGTAGAAAGTTCATAGCAATTGTTCGGTTTAAAGGTGAAAAGGCTAAAGCAAGATCAGCCCTTTTTTTTTTTTTTTTAGTTCAACTTATAAGACCAACGTGACTATCCTGGAGCTTGACGCTTGAATTTAAATGTTTTATGGGACATAGTTTGCTCTCATCTGGTGCTCCTCGTAAAACGAAGAAGAGAAGTGGCTGCATCCATCCATCCACTTAAGAATGCTTCCTTCCCTTTTATCCATCTTTTTACAAGACCAACGCTATCTCTTGTTGTTTTCTTAGCAGTGGTCTGGTGAAAGAGAAATAAAATATCACATGGAAAATAAGATGCAAATGCTGTCACTTAAGAAAGGAACTAAAGGAACTTCTTCCTTTCCCTTTGCCAGTATAGATTTGCTGCAAACTAGCTTGTACCATGGAGCTGTTTTGGGAATCAGCAGATCTAGAAGCACGTGCAATATTTTCCAATTTCCTGATGGGTTCCATTTAATGTAAACATTGTTTAACTTTTTAACTAGGTCATTAAAAGTGTTGGCAAAAAGGTGCTGCTCATGTCATTGAACTGCCTGCTGCATCGCTGTGATTACTTGTCAAGGCCATCTTAGTACTTTTGCACTCAGTTAAGAAGTTCCAAATGGTTGATGCTGAACTGAACACAATGGGTTGAGGTTTTTTTTTTTTTTTTTTTTTCTTTTCACAGTTTATACTGTGCAATAAAATTCACTTGCTGCTTCCTTATATCAGATGAGCTGGGTATAATTAGTGCCCATGAACATTTGTCCATTGGCTTTTATTTTATTTTATTTTTTTGGCAAGAAGAGAGTCTGATATTTGGAACCTGTTATCATGATCAAAAGAAAATATATTAAATGTTAAAGCCAATAATTGTTGGGTTTGTAAGGCATTTGGCTTTCCATTTATAAACGGAATGAAAAAAAATAGAGACTTTATCCCAAAAGAAGATTAAAATCCAAGTGTTCAAACAATAACCTAATTACTGTAATCCATTACCGTGATGGAGTGATTTCATCTTCACTGTCCAATGAAACAAGACTCCCAGCTACTGAATGGCCAGGAACAGATGGAGGGGTGTCAGGAATGATAAAAAGCTCCGGAGTATAAATGTTACAAATAGGTTAACAGAAAGGAGTGGCGCCATGCACATCATAAAACCCTGCTAGGCTTGTCATGTTCAGAATAAATCTTGATTTTGTAATGGAATAACTCTGCAGCTCCCTGCATTGGGTTTCACAGGTGATTAGATCACTGATGTATGTGGCAGGATTGGGGGCATGGGGAGGGGAACCTTACAGGAGAAGCCTTAAATGACCTCCTTTAGCTGCTCTTTGATAATATGAGGAAAGTGTAGCTAGCTAGCAGGATGTATATCTGCAGGACAATTTTTTTCCATCTCCATATTTGGGAAAGCAATCAGTTCAATCCGAAAAACTCACTCAGGGCCTGCCTGGCAAGCCTGATCCTGGGCCCTCTGGGGAAGAAGGTCTGATGGGTGAACAGGCTTGCAGCAGCAAAAGTCACCTGTCATTTCCTGTCAAAGGGGAGGCAATCCTGCCGCTTGCTGAGACCAGCCACGGAGGGGGCATAGATTGAGGAATCAGGACATGCACTGATTCAGCACAAACCTCCTGCCGACTCCGCCAGACTCGCATGGAAAATACAGCAGAGATTAAAAAGTTCCCTGAATGGTTGAATCCCAGCGGGAAGAGCTCATCTCCTGACTGCCCAAGATGGCTCCCCACTCTCCTAGGCTAAGCAGATCTCAGATGCAGGGCAGTCTAGCCACCATTCACTCCCAATTTCATTCAGAACGTGGAACCCACTTGTTAACACAGCATTTCTTTGTTGTTGTTTTTTAGTTCACTATTTCCAAACTCTGTCATGCAACAAAATTGAACCGTTTACTTGAACAAAGCTTCCCTGAGACACCAAACATGTATGAACAAGTGAGGAATCTCCTTAACTATCCAGAAAAACCATTAAACTTCATTTCAGGCCATGCACCTATTCATTTTTCTTTACTCTGTTCCTTTTAACACTGAAAATACCCCATAGCTCTTGAAATCCTCAAGGTATATTGGCAACACAGAGGTCAGTAACTTGATCTCAGTGCTAAAAAGACACTAACAGTTCTTGAGGGTAAAGGAAAGTTCCTTAATGATTTTAGCAGATGAATCAGAAGAGAGGAGGGAGGGGTCAACTGGCAAATCCCATACTACCCAACAAAAGATAACCTTTGACTTCCTCTGACTCTCTGAACTGTGGTGCCAGCAGAATCCTGAGTCCTTGTGGGACCAATAAATCCATGGGTGTTCATATCAGAGATCCTATATCCCGGCTGTAAAACATGAGAATCTGAATCCAACCCAGTTGTTAAAAATTGTTGATAAACTCTCTGGGCTTCATTTACTAGTAAACTGGGATTTAGCACTGGAAAGGATGCTATACAGAGTTCACTGAACAGCGTCCTTTTAAAAAAAAAATCCAGTTTCTGTGCTGGATAACCAAAACAACAAGTTTTAGGCCAAATTCTCTCCTCAGATAAATGCCTGCAGCTTGTGGAGAAGTCAATGGGAGTTGCAAGTGTTTATCTGAGGGCAGAATTTGGCATTCAGAGTCGTAATTCAGTGTATTCGGGCACTAGACCTGCTGCTGAAGACATTAATATGAGAAATACACAGCCGTCCCTTTTAAAATGAATTCTATTGGAAGAAAAATTAGAAGATAAAGCAAGTGATGTTTTGATTATAAAAATCAAAAGATTTTGCTCTTTTTCTTTTCAAGAGCAGGAGGTGGGTGTGGGTGCTCTGTGGGATTTTTGTTTAAATTTTCTTTCCTTTTACAGAGTTCATACATATTTGACGTGAATATTCCAAAATACGTGCTCTGATTAGCCATTAGCATGACGTTTATACTGTGGTATGGTGAGTATTTTTTTCTTAAATCTTTAGTCAGCTGCGGACCAAAGCTTAAAGTTTAGAGAAAGAAGACCCTAAGGATTAGAACACAGAAATCCTGCATTCTTTTCTCAGTTCTCTCCCTGTCTTGCTGTATGACCTTAGGCGAGTGGCTTAACTGGTCTGCCTCAGTTTACTTCTCTTTGAAATTAATCACAATAGTATTGAGAGTTTTTTCATCGGGGCCTGATTGAGAAGATTGTGCACATAACTGCTCATGTGCAAAATACAAGGGAAACTGCACACCCATTTTTTGGGGGGGCATGATTACCATGACTGCGCACACAAATTCCTGTGTGTGCAGATGGACAACTGAATGCATATCTGTTCATTTGCCTGCATATTAGTGGATTTATATAGATCTATATCCTATGTATAATATATGAATTGTTTAGGAGTTCTACTATAGTTATTTTACTTTATTAATATTCATAAGACTAATATGAATAATAATGCTGTTAGTTTGGCAGCCATTTGATTTCAACTCTTCCAAATGGTATTACACCTATTATACCTGCAAAGCTGTTTTTCCTAAAACTGACAGACTTAAGACAAAAATAAATAAATACATAAAGCAGCCTCTGCTCTAGTGAGGGTTGTCAATTTTGGTTTTGACCTATTCCTGGAGGTTTCATCACCTGACATAATCTTTCATTAAAGATTAGTCTTCAATTCCTGGAGACTCCAGGACAATCATGGAGTGTTGGCAACCCTAGCTTTAGTAGGAGGAGCATGGTGGCAAAAGAGTTTATTAGCAGGAATTTCACCAAAGTTTCCAGTTGGTTTACTTTGTGCTTTTAAAAAGTTTGTAGATCCACAATGCGGCCACCCTATGATTGGTATCTTCCCTGTACTGCTGACATGACCCAGCATGCCCTATTCTAGAGATACCACTGATCACCAGTAGTACTGTTCATGGGATAAGGAAAATACATTTTCATTCAATGGTGTACATCTCTCTACAGTTTTCTTTTTTATTGTTCCTATTTTATATCCTATTGAATAGTTTCTTGGCTATCTGTAATTTCTTATAAAATCAGATATCAATTTGTCTCTTCCACCAGTGCAGTGATGACGTGGAGCTTATCAGTTAAAGGCTTAGAAATGCATTATATTAATTGAGGAATTTTGTAATGAATATAACAGAAAAAAATAGGAAGAAGAAGAAGAAGAAGAAGAAGAAGAAGAAGAAGAAAAGATCAATGGTCATAGTTATTTACTTTTGCACTAAACCTAAAAGGAAATATTCCATGAAGAACTTTTTCCTGATGGCAAGGGGATAGGAATGTTAAGATGGCAGATAGGATACCTATAAAAAGTTATATTTAAATGATAAGTGTGTGGGAATATGGCAGCAGAAGGAAATGGTATTTTAAAATGAATTATTGTAAGAAACAGGTTTCCTAGTTCTTTTTTAAAAATGTTGGTTAATCAAGATTGATTAGCTCCAATACCTTGCATTGTTCATGTTTAGTTGTGTGGGTAACAACCTCAAAAAATAATTACTTCAGTAATAAATAATAATAATAATAAAAACCCAGCAGCCCTGCATTCAGCGAACAATCCTGCAGTAACATACTGGAATGGAGAGCTCAGAGCACCGCTCCAATAACAAATTAGTTAGGGTGTGCAGCCGAATACTCCTGAGCTACCCAACAATAACAAACCAGTGTGTGCAGCCCAAAGCACTCAAAAACAACCCAAGAATAACAAACCAGTTTGCATGCCTGATGGGAGAAAAGAAATTCGGCAAGGAAACAGATTTCAGTTTGAATTGTCCAAGAGGTTATTATTACCAACCATGTTAAACCATTGATGTTTAAATTAAGAATAATACCTTTTCAGGGCCCATTCCTGTTCCCATTGACTTTAATAAGACTAGGAATGGGGCCAAAGTATGCATAAGAAGTTCTTTCAGTGCTGAGGACATACTGTTTATCAGTGTACTACCTGTAACTAATGAGTCCACTATGGCAAATGGAACTATTTTTCATGTCCATTTGTTAAGGGAAATTTGAGGGGGGAAATGGAACCTGCTTAATTCTTGGCCGCAAGATTGGACTTGTAGCAACCAACTACCTAGTACTGAACTGAACAAGGGCTAGAAAAGCTAGAGGGAAGGTAACACCTCTCTTCATAGTTCTCCTAGTGTGCAGAGATACCCTCCAAAAAATGCTTGTGAGCTGAATAAAATGGAACTGGGTGCTCTATATAAGAAACCTGAACCAGTGGGAGCCTTCCCCTAAAGCCTTACTTCAGGAACCTCTCTCTACATATATCTAGATATACACACATTATGTTTCTGCGCAAACTGGTGGGTTACAATTTTCAAGTCCAGATTCATGGTGTGGGCCTCTCTCTGCAAAAATTCTGAAACAGTTTTTAAATCACACCCATCTCTGAGCTCCTGAGAATTCTGAACACAGCTCAACTCAGAGAAAGTTCAGATCGAGCCATGGATGTGAACTTCACAGTCTCAGGTAGAATATGTATATCCCAGTCACAGTAAAATTGAATCTGCCATAGGTGGTGTTTAAGATGATGCAATATTTGCAGAAGAAAATCTGAGCTCTAATCTGAAACATGTTCTTTAATATTCAAAGACTTCAGATACTCTGATACAGCCTTTTGACTTAAACAATGGCCAATTGAACCATTACTTCATTTTTCTTGTAGTGTAGTCTGACTAAAGGAAAGCTGGAAAAGAGCGCCAATGGAAAGACTTTTACAAGGCTTCTCTGTGAGGAGATTTGGATTGGAAAGGGATGACTAATAAAGCCTAAATTGTGTAGGGTTTTTTGCTTCTTCTTGGTAGAAATAATTTCTAGAGTCACAGGGTATGATTCTGATCTCACCTTGGTGTAATTCCATTGTAGTCCGGTGATACTCCGGATTTACACCAGTGTAACTGAAATCAGAGTACAACCCATAGTTTTAGGGGTTTTTTAATTATTATTTTAAACCTCCCACACTCCAGAGACCTGAATGGAGACAGAATTTCACACACGAATGGGATGGGAATGAAGCAAATAGGCCAAAGAAATCATATGGAATATCAGCTTTACTATTGAAGATCAGGAGTGTTGAGGAGGGATTACCCCCAATTAATCAGAAATCCCACACTTCAGTTGCTCAGAAGAGTGATTCCTTTGGAATTTAGATTCATGGTGAAGGCAAAAGAGGGTTGAACATTAGCAAAATACCTACAACTTCCATTGGCTGCTGCTTTGCTGGCCAACCATGCCAAAGGAGTTTCCTCCCTGACAATGAACAGGAGCAACGAGTGAGCCAGTTCTCCCAGTGTCAGAAATTATCTAGATTTCATAGCCATCTTGATGTACTTAGAAGATTAATAGGGCACAGAGATAAATTTTTCCAAAGACTTTGGGATTGCAGGTAAGCCAAGAAGCACGAGAACAGATAAAATTATTCTATATACTGATGAAATATCAGATCCTAAGACTTGTGTATGAGAGGGAGAGGTATACTCTAGGTCAGTGGTTCCCAAACTTGTTCTGCCGCTCGTGCAGGGAAAGCCCCTGGCAGGCTGGGCCGGTTTGTTTACCTGCTGCATCCGCAGGTTCGGCTAATCGCGACAATGGGAGGCAATATAAACCCCCTAAGACTGACAGTTTGAAAGGAATTGTAAGTTATCCCAACTCCTCATTTATCATGATTCCAGGAAAGCTTTTCAAACCTTTAATAAAGAGGTGGTAGATGTGTTTTCATGGCTGGCCTGCCCTGCCACTAAAAGCAGGTGATAGATGGAGTTAGAACTCTTCTTACTGCTTTTCTTTTTGGGCTTTGCAATGCAACAGATCTAGCTTTAGGAGCTTTTCTGCTGTCCCAGAATGTAATTTACATCGAAGTAATGATCAGCCTCATTCCTGGGTATGTAGGATCTGGGTCCATTAACATTCTCAACTCCAGGGAACCGGGAATCCCAGCCAAACCAGCAATAGCTGTGTGATCTGCTGGAATGAGCACAGGGATAGGAGCCAAGTAGTCCTCGGTTCTAAGCCTGGCTCTGCCATTGACTCATTATCTGGCCTGGGGCAAGTAACTTCACAGTCTGAGTCTGAGTTTCTCTAGGTGTAAAATGGGGATAACTATGCAAACTCACTTCCCTCACAAGGGATTAATTAACTAATGTCTGTACAATCCTTTGAACATCTTAAGTGCCAGACAAATGATTCAACATATTGTGAGCTCCACAGAAAGCCAGGTAAAACCAACCACCGGGCAATGCTGAAGATGGAAAAAATGTGAGGTACAAGTTTCCTTGAGATTCTGATCATTCCTGTTCCTGGGCAAAAAAGCAAAGCCGAGATTGTTATCTGTGAAACTAGAAACCATGCATTACTCTTCTGTTTATTTGCAGATTGTTATTAATTCAGTGCTTTGCATTTTCAGTTTAAATTCAGTGGCATTTTAACAAAATACATGTATATGTATATGTGCTAGATGGATATGGCTTCTGAGGATATGCAGAGACAGAGGCGATGCACAACATGATACATTAACTTTTGCTTTCAGCAAATATCAGTACAAAAAAAATGACTTCTTTGCCACATGGAATATATACAAAAACCCCAACTCAGTCCTTTTTCAAATAAAAATTTCCTAATCTCACGCTACGGTACCAAACACACAAATATATAACAATGGATGGAAAGAGAATAAGGTTCCTTTGTATGACTGTTGGGTTAGAAAGGAATGATTGGAAAGCCTAAATTGTAACATAAGAAAATTCCATCTTAGGGATCTGATGACATTTTAGATGAGCTCTGCTCTTGTGGTTTACAATACCATCATGCTGTAGATCTAGCTGAAAATGTATCCTTATATGAAATGTTTTCATAAATATTAGCCATATATTATTTTCTTCTACCATCGTCAGAGCAGTTTCTTTTATCGTTAGATAAAGGGTACAAGTTAGAATGCTTGTTTTTGCCATATTTTTTTAAATCATTATTATTAATGACAGGTTTCAGAGTAGCAGCCTACATCTAAATTTTCAAAAGGTACAGTTGGAGCAAAATATAGCCATTGGAAAGCTATGTCAGGAACTGCAAGATGTTACAGATGCATTGATTTAGTCAGGCTGTATGACACCATCTGCTTATGAAAAACGTCACAAAAATGTGGTCCTTTGAAGGCACAATAATATAAAAAGTGACCTTGTCTGGCATATAAAATGGTCACTGAGAACATCCCACACTGCATGGGTGGATTGTAAAATGTATTTTCTTTACATACCATTTACATTCATATTATTCAATTAGAGCTTGATCAAAAGGAATTGAAATCAGAGAGCCTTTCCCCTGACTTCAGTAAACTTTGGATTAGACCCCTAAATTGTAGTCCAGTAAATCTAATCTAATTAATGAGTGGATCAAAAAATGGAAAGTCTAAAAAAATCTGCTTTGTTTTAAAAATACACAGTAAGCAGCAGTACCATCTTAAGAAAGACAGAATTTGTCTGCAATTTTATGAGCTTGCTTGATTAAAAGGAATACCAGAATAATTTTTTTAAACATTGGTATGATAGAATGTTTGGACTTCACACACACTTGGTAAAAGTCTACATGATAGATCAGAAGCCCGAGTGCTTCCAGAGTAACAGTACATATGTATGTGTTGAAACTGTTGTTTCTGTTATCTTTTTATTGCTACTGGGAAGCTTTTGGTGGCAAAGCAATAAAGCTCTTGCCAGCTACATTATTAGTCTCAGGCTAACATCTGCAATTACTATGGAATAAATGGTTCGCATCCCATATGAAATATATAAAATTAAAATGAGGAACAGATTTCACTATTTCTCTCTCTCTCTCTCTTTCTTGCTTCTCAAATTCTGTGATTTTTTTTCACGGAATATTTGTGTTCTGGAAGAAATGTAAATCGAAGTGCCCATTTACAATTCGTGACAGGTGAACCTCAAATATAGCTTGCAGGTTCTGCTAAACTACTAAAAATTCAGATGCTTATCAGAAATCTATGGAAAACTTATTCAAACCTCAATAGAAAGCAGGATCAAAATGTAATGAAAGGAAGCACTTATGAGGTTTCCAGTACTTTGTGCAGAATGCTGCCACAAAGATCATTCTCTTAGTCAGTTGCTTTAACCACATCACCCTTCTCTTTGAATCCCACCACAGGCTCCCCCCTTCTCTAGTACATCAAAACACAAGCTGTTTGTTTTTGCTTTCAAGACCCTTCCTGGCCTATCCCCACACTGCCCATCATCTCTCATTCGCTATTGAAATGTTGACACCCACCTTCAATTTCTGGGGCTGGTACAGACATTGGCAGATGTTGTGCAACCCTCTCCCCATATCTTTGCCAACCCCCTCCTCCTATGTGGCCCCAGACTAAGGTCTAATTTGTGGGAGGGTCTTGTATAAATCCCTTCAAACCAAGATGGATATCAGCCTCACGGAATATATTACAAATCACCTTTATGTAGTTGCCAAGTCCTGAGATCGGGGCTCTGGGTTTCTCCGTTGTTGGTGTCATAAGCTCTGATAGGAATTCTGACAATGAGCCCTCTACTTGATTCAGTGGAAACTTTATGAACCCTGGACCTGTATTTAATATTCCTGATGCTATCATTGCAGGAGAAACAAACTTGGGACTTTAGACGCTTACCACTTACAAAGTGTTTTTATGTCTTCAAAGCACTGTGCAAATATTTAATTAATCTTTAATTTAAGTCTTGATCGGTAAAAGCTTTTTTGCATTTTGACTTTAAATAAGCTAGAGTCAATGCAGGTGGAAATTGATTAAGCCCCCAACCAAAAAAAATAATAATCCCAGTTTAATAAGAATCTAATTCGGAGCATACATTTGGTTTAGCAATGAATGAGCATTTTTTGGTAAATGTATTTATTTATCCATTTTAATATGATTTCCTCTTTTTTCCTTGCATAAAGACAAACAAATACATTCCATCCCGAGTTCAAATTATATAATATAGGTAGAACAGAGGGGAAAGTTACATGCCAAAGCCAAGTTGGCCAATTAAACAAAACCCCACTGTCAGGGGGCAATAGAAGTGTCCAATCCTTTCATCCAAGTGTTTACAGCTTATTTCTGAAATATGATTCTAAATGGATAATGTAATGCACAGCAAGAGCTCCGTGCATATGAATACTTTCCTGTTTGTGATTTTTTAAATCATAACACTCTTTGAAATACGAAAATGTTCAGTCTCGACACAATCAGCGTAGATGAAATGAAGCCAATTACCACCATTTCACAGGGCTGCAGCAATCCTGGAACCTGAACAAATAATTCCTTGCTTAAAAGTACAGGCCTCAAATGTTCAAAATGGAGTGACCAAAGCAATACACCTAAATTAGTACAGCCAGATCTGCAGAAATGTTGGGCACCTATCATTCCCCGACTTTGACTGCAGTGGAGGTTCTAGATTCTCAGTCCCTCTTAAAAAAATCAGAATATTTAAAAATACTTAAAATGTAATATTAAATTAATAACATTAAATTTTATATTTAAAATAATTTTTAAATAAAATATGTTAATATATTTTTTAAAATCAGACAATGTACAATATTCTAACATACAGGACTGTAACATACATAGACATTTTCTGGGTGTCATTTCATAATTATAAGCTCACCAAAATGGGTATAGGATAATGACCTAAGCTGTCAAGAAGGTGCAGGGGAGGCAACTGATGCAGTAGGTGATTTTAATTTATACAGAGGGGCTTTGGGAAAAAGTGTATTTATAGGTGTGTAATAGTGGCATGGATTGTATAGCTCTTAATGCTACTTCCATACGTTGTATTTATTTCCTGTACCTTTTCCTAAATCACCTTAATTTTTCCACTAACTCGGTATTTGACATCACACCCAACTGGTCTGCAAGGGATGCTTCAGACTTCCATCATTTGTGATTATCATATTTTTGTCACTGTTTTAGTGCTAGAATTACACATTAAATTGTAGATTGTCACGCTCAGATCTTAACAGTCCCAGTTTTGCCAAGTATCCCTTCCTCAATCCATTATGTGTTGTTTGTCTTCTGAGAACGTAAGCTCTTCAGAATACCGGGTTTGTGTCTTCCTAGGTCTTTGACCAGAATCTAGCAGTATCGCACTCTTTGGCTAATGGAGCACCTGGCACTACTAAGTTTTAAACACTAAGACTAATACCCAGATACCAACACGTAGCTAAGGTGCAAATGACACTTGCAATAAAATGAGGTTCCCAAACTTGGGCCCATAATTTGGAAGTTTGGTTGAAGCCACTTTAAAAATCTGACCCCAACTGCCCATCGTATATCACCAGCCATTTGAACTGAGATAATAAATCAAGATGTTTTCCTCTTTTGTCAGTTTCCTAGTACTCTTGCTATTACAGTGCACAAGCAATTCATGCTGGCAGAGTTTGCTCGGAAATATTTTGGAACACTGAAAGCGCAGGAATGCAGCCATTAGCATAGAAACACGCATATACATTTGGGACTGAGAGCTTTTTGGGTGCATTCAGTACATTTTTAATAACTAGCTCATTGGCAGGACTTTCAAAAATTGTTGGTCTGCTGCACCACTAAACAGAGAGAGCTAATTCCTTTCCATTGAGTTTGTTATTGATTGTTTTCGCTACTTGCTTCGCTCAGAAAAGCATTACAAGCCAGTCTCCTTAATAACTGAGATCCAAGACGTTTTCTCATGTTGAAATGTTTTGTTCCGACCAGCTTATATAAAATGTTATGCAAAATGGAATAGAGTTTACCATTAGGAAATGTTCCTATTATTCAGTCAGAATTTTCATTTGCTTAATTTCACCTCCTAAATTTCTCCTTATGACACCCAAACAATTCCTTTCCTTCCTTCATGTTTTACAACATTCACATACATGCAGACAGTCATCACATCCTCTCTTAGTCATAATTTGGCCAAGTTATACATAGTTCTTTTAATCTTTTCTCATAAATCAATCCCTCTAGACTGTTCATCATTGTTATTGCTCTTCTCTGAATTCTCTTCAGTTTGTTGATATCTTCCCAGTATTGACGTGGTCATAATGGAACACACTATTATATGTATTGTCTCACCAGTACCCTGTTCAGACAAGTTAACACCCTCTTTGGCATGATATTCCATCTCTGCCTATGGAGCCTCTAAATCGCATTTGGCTTATTTTTGCTGCCATATCACATGACAAGTTCAGATCAAATTCTCTGTCCGTTCTCTGTCTTTACATTTCTTTCTGCATAAGTGTGTTTGGGTTCTTGATTTGTATTAACTAGCTGTTTTCTTTTAGGACAAATCACATTTTACTTCCTGTCAGGATTTCTAGCTTCCATGTTTTATTCCTGTGTCTTCACTGATGCTTGTAACATTTCTCATTCATCTGCAAATGTAATTAACATGTTTGCCTCTTCTTCCAGTTTATTAACGAATACATTAAATAAATCTAGACTTAACTTCAATTCCTTTGGAACATCTCCCCCAATCTGACATGCTGCTATTTATCTTACCTCTTGTTTATAACACTTTAGCCAGCTCGGAGACCACAGATGAGTGCTTATATCCAGACGAGTTGAAATCAATCTTTCAACATTTTATGAGACTACCAAATGCTTCACTAAAATCTAGACAGATTTGCCCAGATCGCTGGTGTTGTTGTACACTGCACTGTTGGCCAATTAAAGCCAGCACATCTGCCATAGGCGGGTCAATCCATTTCAGGGCGATCTTCTGGCGGCATAGAGCCAATCCTGAGATTTCTACAGCACTACTCCTCCCTGCTGCCAACTCTACTGAACTCCAGCTACCAAAGCACCCCCTTGGGACTGTTGGCAGTGGGGTAATTTAGGGCCGTTGTGGGTGGCTCTGTGTTATATTAAGATACCAGCTCAGGACAAAGGGAGCTGAGAATCAGAGAAGAGGAAAGGCCAAGTGGGCTGGGCCATTATGTCTACTGGTGTCCTGTCATATGCTAATTCAATAATTTGTACTTTTATAATTTTATTTAAAAAAAAAATAAAGAATAAAGTTCATCTGGCATGACTTGCTCTTTGTAATCCAAGGCTCATGTTTCCATCATCTTGTAGATGTTCACAGATTTGTTTTCTCTATTTGTTCCAGGGCAGATGATATATTTATGTTGTATCTAGTGAGTAGTACAACCCATGGAGACATATAGCAATCAATGATTATTGACATGCCTTGAACAGCATCTCTCCTTGGCAAGATGATTTGAAAATGGCATTTACAAGAGGATGGGGAAAGATTCTTTTATTTCCTGGAAGGAAATTGCAACTGCTCTGAAGTCAGCATATGTCTGGCTGTTACACCATCTAAGGTTCTGACTTTGAGAGCCAACAGTTAGTAACAAGGCAGATGCTGCAGTGTGAACCAAAGTCACATGTCCTTCAAGGAATTTCACCACAAAGCCATTCACATATCTGACGTTAATTCTCATTGGGTCAAAACAATAATAGGAATAAGCGATTCTTTCAGTTTCTGTTTATTTTTTCCCAGGCCACAAAACCTCCATCTATTATGTCATTTAAATTAACCAAATAACAAATGCCTGCTTTCATAACAAGGTCCCAATGCTGTTTCATAAATAACAGCATAAGAAATTACAGACACAGACTTTACCAAAAAGAAAAAAGAAAGCCAAATTCAGTGTTAATATTTAATATTTGTCATATGATTTGATAATGCAAGAAATGTGCTTCTTCATACTTGGTGGCTCTGAAAGTAACATAGCCCATTGAACTCAACATAAAGCTGGCAAGGAGGAGTTCTCATGTCACCTCAACCAGATTCTGACTACGTGGCCTTGGCTAGATCACTTGACCTCTCGACCTCTATTTCTCCATCTGTCAAATGGGTATTTAATTACTCACACGGGTGTTATACAGATCAGTTTGTTTACATAGTGTTCTGGAGACATGGAACTTGATGGACCTTGGGTCTGATGTAGTACAACAATTCCTATGTTATCACATGTATTTAGGGCAAGATTCACCAGTATGCGCTGGCTGCTTTGCGCTGATCTGGAGATGTATGGTCACCCTGAACCTGGTTTCACTGGCTGGTAAAACCAGACTGATAACTGATTTGCACCAAAGGCATGGTGTAAAACACTTGGAGCATACCAGCAAATCTGGCCCGTGTTTTATAGTTATTTGCATTTCTGTGGAGCTCATTACCTTAGTATGTGAGCACCTTACTATATTAAAGATACATCAAAATAGCCTAGGAAGTTGGAGCTCTGCTTTCTGCCGAGGCAGATTCCTTTTCCATTGGGTTCTTTTAAAATCACTAGATGACCCCTGCCTCCATAAACAAAAGTGCTTGGGAACATAGCATGATAGGGAGCAGAAATAGAATTGGTCCCTGTAATAATTGTTCTGTTGTCCACTCACGGCCTGGAAAATGAAGGTGTTTTTTTAAAAAGGGACCCAGTTTTCGATTGGCAGCCAATGCAGAATCAGGTGGTGTATCCATATGATTCAGCTCTGCTTCAGAGATGGGCCAGTCAGTGCAGGACTCACTGTTTAAGAGTTAAGCACTGGTTCTCTGCATCAGTCATGCTGGATAGTGGGTTTTCTCAATAGGTCAAAAGTATGGCTGAGCAAACATGTTTTCAAAAGAACGATGGGGTTTGAAGAACAACAAAATGCACTGAGGTTTATTACTTTTTAAATAATGCCCCCTTTGAAATGTTAAGGTCCCACTGTGTTTGGAGAGGATTTAATACCCTTTTGCTCACAGTTTGAGGCACATCATGAGCTTTTTTGTGTTATTTCTCTTGTGCACATTATGCAATTATGGCCCACCAAACAGGGCTAACTGGGTAAAGGGCAGGGAAAGCATCATGACAGAGACACACTTAGGTTAGGGGCCTGCTGTCCATTTGCCTGTTCTAACACAACATAACCATCTGCCATCTTTTGACTCCAGCCCTCTTAAGTAGGGAGCATTTTGCTGGAGGGAAGGAGAAAAGATGTCTCTAGTTTTACTCCATGCCACTGCCAGAATGCAATGCAATGTCAGTCAGCAAGAGTCCAACCCTCAGCTGCAGCAGCCATGGTGTCTAGTTGGGATAACTGTCAAGGGAAAGCATCCTTGTAATGCGTCCCTAATTCTTTATTGACTTTGAGAAGCTGAGAATTGAAGGGCTGGGCAGTGGGCTCAACCTGAAATACAAATAAGAGACAATTCACAATGATGCCTGAATAACCATATTCTTCGAAGGGAAAACAATAGAACAATAAACTACGTACAAATGGGCTTATACATATGGGGTTTCTAATCATTGTTTTCATATAAACGCATTCTACCCAATTGAATCGGAACATCCATGTCCAGTTTCCAAACACTTTACAAGGTTACATTTTAACCTGGCTCTTTGCATGCAGTTAATTCAAATGCTTTCTCCCCTCCTTGTTCATTTCTTAGTGGTTGAAGTCAGTAGGATCTCAGTACATCTCAGGATCAGGCCCTTAATGACTTGGGACTTGCAGGTTTCAGGATCTTTCTGCGTTTGGATGCATTGTGGAGTCAGGCATCCATGGCTAGTTGTCCTTCTAAATTCCCCTCCTGGTGCTATAGAAAAGCAAAGCAAAGAGCAATAAAATTCACACACATTGTTAAGTATGTAATCTCAGGGCAGGTCTTCACTACTGGGGGGGTTGATTTAATATACGCAAATTCAGCTACGCGAATAGCGTAGCTGAATTCGACCTATCGGAGCCGACTTACCCCGCTGTGAGGACGGCAGCAAAATCGACCTCCGCGGCTCCCCATCGACGGCGCTTATTCCCAACCCCGCTGGTGGAGTAAGAGCATCGATTCGGGGATCGATTGTCGCGTCCCGATGAGACACGATAATTCGATCCCCGAGAGATCGATTTCTACCCGCCGATTCAGGCGGGTAGTGTAGACCTAGCCTCAGTGGAGATGAGATTCTTTCAGCAAATGAAAGGAAAAGAAATACACTGAATATGAAGTGGCAAGCTGTGATTTCTGTGTCTCTGCTAACTCTGTTCATTTTAATTTTACATTATCCTCCAAACCTACTACTGTCTTATTGGTCTATTTCATCCCCCTATTACATCCTGTCTGTTGTGTAGATTGTGACTTCTCTGTCTTCTTTGTTCTGTCGAGGATCAGGACCCCAGGTTGCTAGGGACTGTAAACATGAGTCCAGAGATGCTTTTGTAATATTATTAATATAGAAGAAAGTGTCTGCAAATTCGAGATTTGAACAGGTATTGCAATGAAAAGGAGGGCTTATCAGACCATTTGGATGTTTTGCTCATCCACAAATCGGGTCAGCTATTTTGCTCTTACAGTTACCACAGCTGGGTGCAGGGACAATATATTAAACAAAGCCAAACTGACGTTTCCAGAAGAACGAGTTGGTTGTAAGGATTAAAGGGAAGAGAGTCACGAGTGACTCTGGTTGTATGTGTGTGTGGGCAGTTTAGTGCCCTGCTGAAAACTTGAGTTTGTATGGCTGCAGCGCAGTTGCTGAAGAATGTGCTTCTTGCCACTGGAGATGCTTTTCTACTGAATAAAAACTAAAATAAAATGGGATTTATTTACTGGTGCTGGAATGGGAGGTTGCCGATTTCACCCTTTTTATCATTTACCTCGGAATCCCAGCACCTAGGTATCCCCTAGGAACCCCAATAATAGACCAGGACTAGGCACTGTACAAACAGAACAAAAAGACAGTCCTTTCCCCCAAAATGCTTCGGCTTTAACAATGTAGGCACCCTTTACTAGAGGGGCCTTTGAACTTTATTGGGAGTGTTCCAGGGGAAAAGCCTGTGTGCTGCAATCTAGCCTTAGAGACAACTCCTCCCACGATGCCTTGGGGAAAGAGGGAGAAACTTCCTGGTGCAGGGAGATCAGGCGGTGGACTCCATTGTGGGAAAAGTAGTGAGATTGCTGGTGTGGAGCTCAGTCCATACCAGGAGCTGCTCCTAGGAAGCCAGAAGCTACTGCTGGGAGTCTGCTGGGGCTTTGATCGAGCAGGGAGCCTCAGAGGTTGTTGGTGGCTTCATTGGAGCCAGGGCTGGCTCCAGCTTTTCTGCCGCCCCAAGCAGAAAAAAAAAAAAAAAAAGGCAAGCGGCGGCACTTCGGTGGCAGCTCAACCACGTCGCTTCTTCTGCGGCAGTTTGGCAGCGGGTCCTCCCTCTCTTCCTCTTCAGCGGCAATTCGGTGGCAGCTCAAAGAGGAAAGAGGGAATGAGTGACCCGCCGCCGAATTCCCGAACGTGCTGCCCCGATACCAGACAGAGTGCTGCCCCTTTGAATTGGCCGCCCCAAGCACCTGCTTGCTACGCTGGTGCCTGGAGCTGGCCCTGACTGGAGCCAGGACAGAGACTGTTGCTGTGCCTAGAGCTGACTGCGGTGGGCCTGCAGTGAAGGACCGTGAGTAACCCCCACTCTGGTTTGGGAGAGTACTTGCAAGGGAAGGGGCACCGCAGAGAGACAGAGTCTGAGGAGCGGCAGAGTGATCTTCCCACCGAACCAGGACCCAGATTTGCTGATATTTGGTGGAGCCAGCTTAGGGTGACCAGATAGCAAGTGTGAAAAATTGGGACGGGGGTCGAGGGAAATAGACTTCTATATAAAAAAAAAAAAAAAGTCTCAAATATCGGGACTGTCCCTATAAAAATCGGGACATCTGGTCACCCTAAGCCAGCTCCAATCGTCAGCGGGTTTTACAGCTTGTTGCTTTGGCTGGACCGATACACAGACCCAACAGCACTTTAAAGTCAGCAGTCCAGGCCGGTACTGGCAGCTACTTTTTACTGGTACGCCGTACCAGCCCGTACCACCTTACTTTCACCCCTGACAAGAAACAACAGATGGATACAGCCTGACAGATAGGGGGGTACAGGGAAACAATGAGACAACCTTGGTCAGAATGATAGGCAGTGCTGTCTGCACAGCAGCACCCCAGAGATTGTCTTTATTTATAGGCATCATGGCAAAGGAGAATTTAAAGTAAGGGTTTGGAGGAGGAGGAGGAGGAGGAGGTAGTTTTGCTGAGGTTTATAGGGAACTTCTCCAGGGGGGGCCAGGAGGCTATGACCCCTCCCACTTTTTTCCGGCCATAAGGACAAGCGATGAGGGTGGGGAGGGGCAAAGAGGAGTGTGAGGGAGGTGAGTCTTGGAGTGGGAGAGGCAATGCTGGAGCAGGGCATTGGGGGAAGGGAAGGTGCAAGGGCAGGGGTTTGGGGAAGGGGCAGCTCAGGGGCAGGGTCTCGGGGGAAAAGGGGTGACGCAGGGGAGCAGGGCCATGATTCGGGTGCCGGTGGGCCCCTCAAGAGAGGCAGCATGGGAGAAAGCTTACTTGAAAATGTAAAATATACGTGATGGAGGCTGGTATCACGGACTGACCGAAGGCAGGAATCGACCTTTTGACATGAATGAGAGATGATAGGTAGGGCAACCCATGAAGGGCCTTGAAAGTTAAGACAAGCAGCTTATGTTTGATGTGATAGAGAAGAGGGGGCAGGCACTGGTGGGATTCAAAGAGAGGATTAACCACTACACATGGACAGTCAATGATCACAGCACCATGATGGGGATACTCATGTTTCACTTCTCCTCTAGGTAGCTCCTCCCATATTTGAACTTTTTACCACTAGGAGCACCTGGGCTAGGCCCACCTAAACCTCAACAACCCGGGACTAAATCTAACGAACAGGTCACTGATTCTTAGTTATTTCATCCCTAATGAATTTGGCCCTACTGGCTACACTTCCAAATGACTTCTAGTTGTGGGTGCACCTATTTGTGGGAGCAAAATCTCTTATTTGTGCGCTACAATGAATGCTAGCATTTGCAGATGCAAACTGGATGATTGCACAAACAAGAACCTCTCTGCACCCACAATTACCCTGGTTTGCAGAGTTCAGAAGCCCAACTGTACTGACAATATTTATGGTATCTGCCAATAAGTGCTCCTAAAAATGCATTAAGCTGTTGCCCTAAGCAATGTATACTCTAGCCACCCTTAAAAAGTTTCTTCCATTTTGAAAGATTCTGCTGATCTGAGAGATGCTCCTTATACCAGTGGTTCTCAGCCTTTTCCATAATGGATTCCCTTCTCCCATTAATTTCTCCATACCAGGACACCTTTCCCATCTAACCAGGATCTCGGCAGGGGTCCTTCACATTTAACCATGTGGGGAGGGTGATCACAACATCAAGGTTGAGAATCCAAACCCTATAATAAGATGTAGAATGCTAACAGCACTGAATCTCTCTCAAACCAGAAGAAGCACTCACTATATTCTTCCCTCCTCTGCTTGTTTGAGGGCGATTAACACTCTCAAGAATGAGGTTGTCTCAAAAGGAAAATTATTGCTTGAATGACAGAAGCCCCTCAGTCAGGATTTGGACCCCACTGTGCAAGATACTGTGAAAACACATTTCCTTTCCCAAACTGCTTTCAATCTAAGCATATAAAAAAACAAACGCCTTCAAGAAAAGAGTAACTAGATTAGAGTTTTCCCATGTTGTTCAGTTTGAAAAACAATCACAAGAAGAAAAATAAACGGTAACGCCGAATCAATGAAAAGGAGAAATAGGCTCAAAAAGTATAATATTGGGTCTTGACCCTTCAGTTCATTGAGTATTCCTATACAGCTCTGGGCTTCCTCGACTCCCAGCGAATTGAGTGGGATTTGAGGTGACTCTGCTCACCACAGGAGTTTGTTCAGTACCAAGCCCTAAATTAACTTTTAAAATAGTCAAGTCAGATTCTAGGTGAAAAAGTTCTTTTTTTTTTTTTACATCCTCTCATCAATCCATAGGGGTTAATTTGTTTAAGAGTTAAAAACTTGTGTCATACACAAAACCACTGATAAATATTAAATCATACAGAAAAAGATAACATTACAGCATAAAAACAAATCCTGCATCTATAGTCTAAACAACTGAATGGCTATAATCTTTCTATCTTATAAATTAATAAGATGCAGATCCTTATGAAAATATAGAATCCAGTCCTGTAAGCACTCCACTGGTCTGATCCCATATAGTCATAGACCTCAATGCAAGTTGGATCAGTACCTATCTGGAAAAGTCCCATTAAAATCAATGGGATAGCTACATACACATGATCAGAACAATAATGCACTCAAAGCTGTCATTTCATGTTTAATCTACTTTACTTAATTTAAACCTATCAAATTAATACACCTCTTTGCAGATGTAGAATCATAAATCAATATACCTCCCTTGAAATTCTTTACGGAATAACTGCTTATGTTTCGTTTTTATAACCCTGTAAATAAGGATTGAAAAAACACAGGGTCTCACTTACTGACAGTAAACAAAATGGAAAGAATGGGACGAGAATCAGGACATAATAAAAAAAACAAACAATCCCCCCTCCTGGGATGGACATTTCTAAGAAACAAATAGGGGATAGGTTTAGGTTTTAGAATAATCGGGTGGGATTTTCATATGTAGTCGAGTGATTTAGGAACACAAATCCTATTGAAAGTCAATAGGACTTGTGCTTCCAAATTAGACACTTTTGAAAATTCCACCCATAATTATCCAATTTTGTATAGATATAAAATAGGATTTTAATTATAATCCTCTTTTTAAACAAAAATCAATAATTTATCAATGTAAAATTCTCACTAAATGCATTCTTCTTGCATTTGATATTTAGTTTTAAGTGTTCTAGAAATTACTTTTAAAATAGGAAATGGTAAGTAAGAATTTTTTTTCAGTGTCTCTTGTAAAAAATAGAACAGCTAAATAATGGGGAAAATGGGAAATACAAAATAAAGTTGAAATATTTTAACCTATATGTTTATTGCTGTAAAATGGTACAAATAACAGTTAAAGTTATAAATATAGGTTCATTACAAAATATAATATAATAAGGGTTTGTGATCATTAATAAATATGATATAAAATATAGCAAGCGATTTAATAATAATGATCTTTTTAAATCATTATACAATGACTTTAAGAGGGATCAGGTGTATTTATAAACCAGGCTATAATACAATATAAATTATACTTTGTACTGCAGTAACATACCAGTTATTAAATTTAAGATGTACTATGGTATCATTGTTTATTCTTCAAATCTAGAGTCGTGTTTCAAAGGAAGACTTTGCAGGCTTTGCTATTTGATGTATTTTTCAGGTTTCATCTAAATTGGCTTTTTTAAATGTTAATGGTTTTAAAAAAAAGTAGAGCTAAAGACCAGGAACAGCCCATATTTCTTGAAAATTCTACCAATCGAAAAATATCTGACCATTATCCCAACACATCTTTTTAAATAGCTGACCTGGTGTTCTTTTGCTTGTTAAAGAAATATAACACAGAAATCAGATACTCAATTTTTTCTTTAATCTCACTCTCAAGGTGCTTGCTCGGTTGATAAAACTCAAAAGTCAATAAGCCCTCAGTCCAGCAATGAAACTTCATACTGTAGATTTCAGTTCAGTAACTCCCCCCAAAAGCTTCACATTTCATACATGTTCATTGCTTTTACGGCACTGAATTTCAGAAGCAGACAGAGAAAAAACTTTACATCCAAATTTGAAAAACTAAATATGTTACAATTGAGGAAGTTTGCAATAAATAAATAAACAAACAAAAAAGCACATACTGTACACCCAGGAGAACTGATTAATTGCTGGCGAAAAGTTCTTAGACATTCAGATTTCCTGAGGCTTTTCCACTCTTTCTGTGCACCACTCACTTATAATTACATCTGGGGCCATTCCTTCCTATTCCACAGGATAAACTGGAATATACGAATCAGCAGCTTTGTCTCCTGCTCTTTAAACACTGGAGACATTGTAAGCTGACAACTTTTTTTCCTGTTATGAAATTTTAATGATCTTCCAAGTCTCTCAAAATTAGATTAGTTTTGTTTTGGTGGTTTTTTTTTTTTTAACTGAAACAGACCTGGCTTATTTATACTACAAGTTTTATAACAGCAAAACCAAAATCAGTGGAGTATGACTATATACATACATATATATATATACATATATATATATAAATAAAGTCAAAAAAATGTTCTCTTGATTTACTGTATCTCTTGCTATTCCTGATAAACTACTGCTTGGAATATATCTGGTTAGCACCAAAAATCAGGTTGCACTATGGGGTCAATGATCATCTCTTCACAGGACTACCTTTTGAAAGGGCATACAGTCTTTGGAGTGGGTGGCCTCTAGAGAGAACTCACAGGAGATATCAGGAGTGACTGTTCCTGGCACACCACCAAGTTATTGGGCAATGATCCCTTATGGAACAGCTTTGCGGTGAAATAGCCCATTCAAACCTGAGATAACTAGCCTCTGAATGACAGACACTGGCATGGGGAGGGAAAGTGAAACAAACAGAGAAACTAATAAATATCAGGTATCAGAGGGGTAGCAGTGTTAGTCTGGATCTGTAAAAAACTACAAAGAGTCCGGTGGCACCTTATAGACTGACGAAGTGGGTATTCACCCATGAAAGCTTATGCTCCAATACGTCTGTTAGTCTATAAGGTGCCACAGGACTCTTTTTAATAAATATCAATAGCTTGGCCATGAGGCTCCCTATTTTAGCACTCACTGATGTGACAACAGTAATAACTTAAAATAGGTGGCACTTTTCACTCTAAAGAATTCCAAATATGGACCAAATTCTAGAGGAGTAGAAGAGAAAGCCACTTCACACATGCACTGAACTCACTCCATTAACCACTGAAATGCATCTACCTCTGGGGTAGAACATAACTGGAGTATAAGTGTCACAGCAGCATAGAATTGTTCAGGCCAGGAAGCAAAGATGAATTATACATGGCCAATTTGTAAAAGCATGATGTATTTTCTCAGACTAGATACTTGCCTGGACAACAGAGCTAATACCCATAACCCTCAGGGAAAATACCACGGGGTATTTAATGAGCATAAGAGATCGGGTTCTTGTCTCTCTCTCTCTCTCATATCCCAGAGGCTCCAGGAGAACAGCACACTCTAGCAGCCACCCATAATCCGTTTTTACCCCCAGTTCTGGATTGCTCAGGGTTCAGTCTGGTCCCCCTGATAAAAGTCAGCAGCTTTAGGGCCTCTCTAATTGATGACCAGGTGCCTATGGTCCAAAGAGGCCATTCTGACCAACAGGTTTTGCTAGGATGAAGATATCCCAGCCAAGCTCCCTTTTTCTGCTGGATATTCCCCCTTTACCAGAAGCTGGGAGGAGGGCTTGTGTAGGAGCCGCCTCTACTCCAGCTGCATATTTCCTTGAACATTATGGGGGATCCTTCACCAGCCAGATAAGCTGGAATCAGAGCTACTTTGAACCGCTGGAAGGGCTGCTTCGCAAGGATGTGTCCCACCTTTCTTCAAATCAAAACAGATGGCTTTTGAACAGCTGCAGTACAAATACCTACCTCCTTCACAGGGGGGCATTGTGAGGATTAATTTGTGACTGTTTGCCCAGCTCTTTGAAGTGGAAAAGTGTGATATAGAGCTAAGCTTTGTTATTATAAACACTCGAAGTACCCTCCTCCAAAGCAAGGTGTTGGAGGAAAGGGAGCATGTATAAATGTCAGCATTATTCATAGCAACAGGGGAAATCAGTGATGGAAATCGCAGACCTTCTAGAATTTGGCAATTTCTGAAGAGAAGAGAAACCTTTGGAAATTCACATTCCATGCCTAAAATGTCCCTAAGACGAGACAGATTGACTGCTTTGTTGGCAATTGAGTCATCCCCACACCGCCTTCCTTGTCTGTCCATCTATAGAAACACACTGAGTGCAAGCAGTAGGGTAAGATAGAGGAGGAATACGAGAGTGGACTGTGTGTCATTGCCGAGCGGTGAAGAGGGGCAGCATGGGAATGAGGTCTGGGCAGGGTTTGGATATGTCCATTTATCAGTCACTGTACTCCCCCAGCCCGGTGCAGTATGCTCACTGAAAGTAGACATATTTCCTCCCAGCTATTAGAGACGGGAAAAAAAGACAAAGTAGGCCATCTTACCCTTCCCTCTGCCAATGTAGAACTACCCATCTCCCTCCCTGTCTCTGGAGGTATTCATTGTTGGGATTCTGAGCACATACATAAGGCTGACACTTTAGCCACTAGACTACATGATCTCTTGTCAAAACAGATCAGTGGATTTTCCATGCCCTGGACTCACTCTTCTAGATCAGCAGGATTTACCACAGTTGCAGCTTACCAAGAATGGCTATGTCATTGTAGCAGGCTCCATTTGGGGGCCAGCAGACCTAGTGGTCAGACCATGGCCACACAGTCTCTCCGAGTCTTGGAAATCTGAGGGGCCCAGTTAGTCCTGGTTAGTCACAACCTGCCCTCCCCCAGGATCTCTCAGGCAGGGCAGGGAGGATCCCGGAGCTCAGGCTCCAGCCCAAGCCCAAACATCAACATTGCAATTTTACAGCTCCTGACACAGCCCAAGCCCCGTGAGCCTGAGTCAGCTAACACACGCCAGCCACAATCATTTAACTACAGTGTAGACATACCTTTAGTGTCCAGTTTTCCCCCCGAATCAAGGAAAAGGGGAGAACAGGGATGGGGTCAGGCTCCTGTTTGAGTCTTACTCCCAGTCCCAGTCCTGCCCCTTCTCTGCCTCAGCAACTAACACTGTCTGCCTTCTTTCAACCAGTCTCTTCTTCCCTCACCTGACTGCCTGAGCTCCCCATTAAACCAGTCCTCCACAGGGAGCATACCTGGCAGCTGTTGAGGGATCGGGGGCTTCTTGGCCCAATAACACTCCACCACTCCTTTAACCTTTGTGAGGGTTGCGTAAACCCCATCAGTCATGTAGGGAGAAATTCACCACCGAACAGAACTCATCCTAAGGCTCTGTGCTCCTCTTGAGCCCTTATGGAAGTATTGAGAGGTGCGTAGGGTCTGGAGCAGACCTCCTGAGTTAGGGTGAATGACACCCATAATAAGCAGGAATTAACTGGGGATATTTCCTCTGCCTTTTTGGGGGGAGGGAGGGTGCATCTATCCCCAAATAGGTTGGCATGCAAGGGGTGAACCTCTAAAGACAATACATCTTGGGAAGCTTAGATGTCTTAGAGTATCACACATTCGGTGCCAAACTCCGTTTTCTGCCCCTCACTGGATTTTTTTTTTTTAAAGCCCTTACAAAATAAGCAGTAAATCATAACAGATTAAAAACATTGCTGGGCGTCTGTCCTACCGCTTGGGATTTTGACTGCTGTGAGCTTATCAAACAGGTCTGGCGCTACATGATGGGACAAATATGACATGAACTTCACCCCTGAGGTCTGCCATCTTCACATAACAAGGGCATATATTCCACAGCTGGGGAGCTGTTATTCGACTCGTACTGTACCACAGGTCAGAATTTATGACTTTGTTATTATTATGTTTGTGAGTTTTATGGCCACACTGCTCCCGCAGGAACCCAGAGCGCTTTTGCTAGGACATGTCAGTCAGACGTTCGTAATGCACTGAAAAGGAAGCATTGAAAATGCTGGGAATATCCTGTGTAACACTGTTTCTCATCTCTCTGACCCTCAGGTAGGGGCCAGACTTTGTTTGCATCCAAAGTGGGAGGAAAAGCTGATAAAGTGCATAAGCGGGGGGAGGGAATGGCACCGAACCCTCAGCAGCATTATTGGCCAACACCTCTGCTGGCTCTGTTTGTTCTCTGACACATGTCCCAAATTTCCTGATCATAACAGTTATTACGATGCGCTCAGTGTTTTATTACCCTCTGATGTGAAGCCAGAAGCTTCACAATGGGAGTTAACCTAACGCTAATGAGTTTAACCACTGCCGCTGATCTGCTGACTCCTCAAAGTGTTAATGCCTTTGGTAGCACAGCGTATTATATTTTTACCCTAGCACAGTACATCAGACTACATGGTCTCTATCTTGCGGCAATCTACCAGCAACAAAAAAGGGTCACACTTTGTACTCCAGATGCTTTGAGCTTTGCTGAGAATGGACAGTGGCAGGTTAAGCAGAGCTGCAGTTTATTGTTCCCCAAAGATAATGGAATGGATGAACCTCACAGGGGCCAGTTTTGGGAACCTATCAGACTCTTTTGGGGGTTCACAAATCCTGCATGACCTCGTGAACTTTTCCCCTGTAATCTAAAGCCTAGTATTTGCACCTACAGACGCCCACTAAAATCAAGGCCCAGCTGAGCTAGGCACATGGCCAGATTTTCAAAGGTATTTAGAGTCCTAAAGATGCAGATAAACACCTCATGAGATTTCCAAAAAGACATCTAAATGCCATGTACATCATTGGAGTTCGCCATCTAGCCATAGCAGGTACTTTTCAAAAACCCACTAGGCATCTATCTGCAACGTTAGGCTCCTAAATACCTTTGAAAATCTAGCCCACAATCCCCACACCATACAATCTAAGCAGAAGACAAAGTGTTCGAGGGGAAACAGAGTCGGGAAGTGACTTGCCCAGGATCTCACAGGAGGCCAGGGAAGTAGAACCCAGGTTTCCTGACTCCTAGGCCAGTACCCCTATCCACTGGACCACACTGCTTAACATAAACTCATGGTTTCTCTTCCTTTTATTCCCCCAAGGATGATTCACTTTTTGTACCAACATGTTTTCTAACTAAGGAAAGCCCTTTCTGTGCATGTGAGATAGGACACCCTCCCCTGTGCTCCCTTGAAAGGGAACTGAAAGGATCCTCAATGTAGCCAGGCCAACCTAGCAGAGGGCATTCAGCAAAGGCTCATCTCTGCTGCAGTTGGCTCCCCACCCAAGTTAACTCCCCAGACCTGTAATGGGTCTGTATGGATCGTGGTCCCTTTGTCTTTCCTGGCCTGCCCTAAATCCCATGGAGTCACCAGCATGGGAAGACAGAGTAGAGCAATAGGAGGCTTCAAAACAATAGTTTGTTGGGCAGTGCAGAGGAGGATTATGGGAAGAGGAACACAGGTCTCGACCGTCTCCATTTCATCTCCCCTGGAGATGGGCCAGCTGATATTTCCACTTTGTAGCTGTCATCCAGGCTAAGTACTGAGTGGAGAAAGGGGCAGCTGGCCCCTTCACTGACTCTCTGGCCGCACTCAGTTAAGAATTGGGTCATTGGAGAAGGCATTGCCTTTCCTTTCATTCTCTGGTGAGGCCTCGCCATCTGCCATGTACAGAAACGTGGCGGGAGGAGCAGAAACAAACTTTGCATGCCGGGAACCAGGAGGTCGTAGTGAGTGGCTGCAGAGACGGGCTGGAGCCACTGCCTGGAGATTCTCCCCTCTGGTTTGGAGCTTTGGTCTGTGGTTGTAGCCAAGTGCTCCACTCACAAGGTAGCAAGGTCAAGCTTTCCTTAGAATTCTTTTCTCTCCCCATCCCAGCTCCTTCGTTCGCAGTCTCAAGTGACACGTAAAACCAATCAATCATATTCAAATTTAGCTCAGACTTTCAAAACTGATATTGTGGTAGGTTTGATGTTCAAACAAAGACCATATTTTACAGCATAGGAAGTTTGATTTTTATTAGAGTTTAGATGCACAAAATGTATGTGCAATTCAGGGGTGAAAGTGGGCCGGTACGGTAAGAAGCTGGTAGCGGCCCGTACGCAGCCAACGTTAAAGCGTTGCTGCAGCAAACGATCCTCCTTAAAGCTCTGCCATGGCGCTTTAACGTCGCTGCCCCTTTTGGCCCCACCCCCCTGTCAGCAGCCCTGTCGGTAGGGACCCTCCTTGCAGGGCCGCCGGCGGGGGCGGGGAGCAAAAGGGGCAACTGCCCCGGGGCTGGCAATTTAAAAGGGCTCGGGGCTCCTGGCTGCCACCGCCACTACCGCGGCAGTGGCCGGAGCTCCAAGCCCTTTTCAATCACTGTCGGAGCCCCAGGCACCACAGGCCAGGCAGCACGGATGGGCTGGCTGGGGAGGCTGACCCACAGCCCCGCCCCTTGTGCCCGAGGCCCCACCCCTTCTGGGGGCTTGGAGCCAAGCCCCCGTAGCAGTAAGGGTTTAATATTACTTTCACCCAGGTGCAATTCCACACCTCCATTACATGCACAGTTATGACAAGTGGCTGTACACAGTGGTTAACTGTGGGCAAATGTATCCAGTTAGCCACTGGATGTGTGCACAAATCAGGGACTTGCACAGTAACTGTGCACATATAGTGCATAAATTGGGCATGCAGTTACACAACCTTTTAAATATCCAGCATATAAAAACATACCTATACACGCACAGTCCCAAATATTATCCAGTGCCAAATATCGTACTATACCATATATGCTGTTTTATAAGCATGTTTGTTTTTAAAATCTTAATGAATGATTTCCTTCCCCACCTGTCCTTAGAATATATCTTCTCAATTAGCAAACCCCAACCCCTGCTGTGGACAAGTGGAAAGGGACACTGGCCATTCAAGGCCAAAGCTCTTTGTCCTTCACTCTAATAAGGAGGCACTGCAACAAAGGAATCCAGAATTGCGCTTAATTTTTCCCCCAGGAGACAGGTGTTGCTATTCCTCCAGCACCGTGAGCTTCTGACTGACACGGTCATCATTCTGAACCCTTGTCTGTTCTTTGGTCTTTGCATTCTGCTACTCTACACCAACTGTGGCGTTTCTTTCACAGGTGCTCAGACCTTTGGTGGTAATTATATCTACACAGCGATGGAAGCTGAAGTTAGCATAACCTCTCTCCAAATCCCTTTCTCTGTCATACTCTTTGGTACGGATTCTGAACATGAAACCTGCATGTTTTGGAATACCAAGCAGAAGTTAGGTAGACATACAGTAGCGAGATAGACTGGGGTGCATCAGCTGCTCTCTCTTTTTGCCATTCATCTGCTTTGTGGAACGAAAGCCTCTTAGTTTCTCCAGAAATAGGGAAAAAACAGTTAAAGCATTTATAGCAAGAAGTGACTCAGGGACATAGGCAGCACAGAGGTTTTACACAGACTGAGCAATGCTAGCCCATGACAGCAGCATATGGGATCCATAGGATGAGAAGGATCCAAGGATAGAATGGCATTGATGAATAAAGGGCAAAGGAAAGAATTTGCTGAGGAATCATTGCTATGACTGTAGGTGGGGAGAACAGAATTGGAATCCATAGATTCCTTAGAGCCTCCCACGTGTGCCATCAATTCACACAGCGGGCTTTTATGAGGTGAGACGAAATGCTGGAAGGCATTTCCTTCAGCCTGTCAAAAAAAGACTAACGTGAAATCAGCAAAGTGAAGTGAAGGCTGCTATACAGCCAGAGGTGTAATGAACAAAGAATAAGTGGTGTTCTTTGAAACTTGGCTGTTCGATTGTATAAAGTCCTTGTTGAGTCCCAGTCATGGGAAGAGGGTTAAATACTCTCCTTAGAATAATAAAATCTACTACACAAAAGAGCCTTACCTTCAGCTTAAATACCAAAATGTATCACAACACTGGGAGAGAGTTTCTGCCTTTTGGGAGCCTCTAAATTTACAAGCCAAAAGTTTCAAAAGAAAATAAAGGCAGAGGATAAATTCTCCCTTTCCCCCTCTGCTACAGCAGACCATAGCATTGTAAAAGTAAATCTTTGCTTTTCTGACAATGCAGGAAAATTGTATATATAAAATAGATTCCCATATATTCATGCATTTAATCTTAACAGATCCACTATTCTATAAGCCTCGTAGAATAAGAAAAATACAGAAGTACTATTCATGTATAGGTATGTTTATTAATGCATGCAGTGTTGTAGCTGGGTTGGTCCCAGAATATTAGAGACACAGGGTGGGTGAGGTAATATCTTTTATTGGACCAACTTCTGTTGGTGAACGAGACAAGCTTCAGAGCTTACACAGAGCTCTTCTTTGGGTCTGGGCAAGGTACTTAGGTGTCACTGCTAAATACAAGTGGAACAGATTTTTTAGCATAAATAGTTCACCTTGAATGGTCCCTTGTAATACATGTTAAGTGGCCAGTTAACACCTCTCCCATGATGGTGGTGGTGGGGAGGAGCAGGAGGGAAAAACTGGGGTGGGGAGGGGTTAGTGGGTTATTATAGATCGTTGTAATTGGCCATAAATCCAGTGTCTTTAGTCAGTCCATATTTCTTTAGTATCTAGCAAATTTATGAATGTAAACGTCCAGGCTTGTCTTTTGAAGGTGTTGTGCAAGTTTCCTTTGAGGATGAGGACTGAGAGGTCAGATATAGAGTGATCACTTCATGAAAAATGTTCACCCACAAGTGATACCGTGTTTTTGTCTTTTATTATGTACATTTTATATATATATTAGTTATACAGGGCAAAGTTTGAATGTTTTTAAGCACTACCACCAGCTTGTGGGTGTGTAAATTAAGTAATGTCCTTTGCGGTGTTTAAATTGCTCCCTCAATCTACATCCAATGTAGTTTATTATATATGAGAAAGAGCACTCTTCAGCAGTGAAGTTTGAGCTGGCACTATTTCCATTCTAATATCTCTCCACACTCACCAACATTTTCAGTTACTCGAAACTTTCTGAACAAATTCCTTTTCATCTGAAAGTTTCCATTCTTTATCTCAATCCAAAGGTGATATTTTATTGGTGGAAAATTGTTTCTAAATCGATTTAGCCATTTTGAAGTTACATCTGGTTGAATAAATACACTTTCCCCACTGTAAGAATATTTCCCTGAATTTTTCCCTAATGGATACAGTGATAGATTTTGGAAAGAATAGTCGAGTTCAGCGGGTCTCAAACTGTGGGTCGGGACTCAGTGGGGTCACCAGGGCTGGCATTAGACTTGCTGGGGTTTAGGGCTGACACCAAAGTCTGAGCCCCCACTGCCCAGGGCAGAAGCCCTCAAGCTTTGGTGCCCCCCTGCCCGAGGTGGTGCGGCTTGGGCTTCGGTCCCCCTTCCTGGGGTTATGAAGTAATTTTGGTTGTCAGAAGGGGGTCACGGTGCAATGAAGTTTGAGAAACCCTGGTCTAGTTGATACTAAAGGAGCTAAATTAGAGAACAGCAAAGAGATTAAAGGGCGTATTTATGACTACTCTAGAGTACCAATGTGTATCCATTAAAAGTAGCCCTTAAAGCAGTGGTTCTCAAACTGGGGCCACTGCTTGTGTAGGAAAGCTCCTGGCGGGCCGGGCCGATTTGTTTACCCGCTGGATCCGCAGGTTCAGCCGATCGCAGCTCCCACTGGCCGCGGTTTGCCACTCCAGGCCAATGGGGGCTTGCAGGAAGCAGCGCAGGACGGGCCACCGCTTCCCGCAGCTCACATTGGCCTGGAGCGGCGAACCACGGCCAGTGGGAGCCGCGATCGGCCGAACCTGCACATCCAAAATGAATATATGTAATTGTGCAGACATTGGCAGGTGCAAAGAGAATCTGTGTGCATTGCGTATTACCCAGTGCAAAAAGCTAAAACTTAGACATGCAAATGCTAGTTCACACTTTCATGAACTTTGGTTTTTTTGGTCTCTTTTTACATAGTTATCTCCACCTGCCCACTTTGTTGAATACAGTTTGAAAAATTTGGAAAAGTTGTATAATATTTAGTAAAACTAGGTAATTTTAGGCAAAATTCCTTTTCTCCCTCTCCATTGTGAGTTACCAGGCTTGTCTCCCCACACAAATTGCTCAGGTAAAAAATAAAATTATTTGTATTATGTAAAAATAGGGAAAGGGCCATGAGGTTCCGATACCGTCTGAATGCTTCTCGAAATTGATCCATCAACATTTCCTCAGTTTAACCATCACTATTGTGTAATAGATTTTCTGTCTTTAGTAACCCTTACAGAAATTTTCATCTCAAGCAAATGGATACACAAATGTCTTCCCTGAGCCCGAATTTTCACTTTGCCACCAAATGACAAAATTTAGAATTTTCTTTTTGCATGCAAAACCTTTTTGTCCCTAATGAACAACGTCATAGAAACCAAATTGTACCATTGTCGGCCAGAAACACATTGAAGAAAGTTACTGGTTTAGATATATTTTGTTAGGCAACTTTTTTCCTTTCTGTTCTTTTCTCCAGCAAACATATCAAATGTGCCTTTAAGAAGCTGTTTTGAACAAGTAACTCAGTGTTTTAGCGTTTATTCTATTTTTCCAGCTGAATTTAAAATTTTTATAAATGGCTTCATTAATGTCAATTTGCGGATCTGTGATTTGTTAAGATGTAGGTGGTCCAATTCCTTAAATATGACTGTACATTTGTTCCATTCCACCACTCTGAGAAATGCTTCAGTGGGATAGAGTCTAAGGAACTCTGGCTTGCCACCCAATTTTCTTTCTGTTTTCAAGAACAGCTGTGTCACAGAAATCTCTCCCCTCCATTCGCCTTGTTCAACTTTTATTCTGAAATCCTACTGGATTCGCTTCAGGGAGGACAAATATTCTCTCCACCTTCCCTCAGAATTACACGATCCTTTAACCTTGGAACAATCTTTGGCCACTAAAAATAGATGAAACTCCAAAGCTCAGTAATTGATTCCTTTAGGGCCGGGCTCTGACTAATTTCCAACTGTGTTTAAAATCTTTGTTCTCATAGCATATGTACCTCCCTCCCTAAAAAAGGTGACAAGACACACAGAGCGCAAAAAACAATCTGATATTGAAATATTAAATAGTAATTTATAATTGCCAGACCTTTAAGAAGAAAGGCCATGCATGGAAGCTCTTTTCATATGCAAAGCAACAGCAAATTATCATAGAATTACAGAATCATGTAAATGATTCCTGCCTCTGGAAATTTCCATTATATGCATCTGACGAAGTTATGCTCCAATACATTGTTAGTCTTAAAGGTGCCACAGGACTCTCTCTTGCTTTTTACAGATCCAGACTAACACGGCTACCCCTCTGATACTTGAGAATCATGGAAGCTAGAAATGGAAAGTCTATTAGATCATCTAATCTATTTCCTTGCCAATTGAGGATTAATTCCCCATAGAACAATCTAATTTTACATTTCCTAAACAATAGAGCTTTTACCACTTATCTGACAAGACTATTCCATAACCCAATACATATTGGCATCAATACATCAGGACATTTTTTCTGATATTCAAGACTATATTTTTCCTTTTCTGAATTTCATTCCATTCTTTCTAATTATGGTCCCTGGTGCCACCAACATGGATTCCTCTTTATCTTGGTATTTTGCAGTCCAAATATTTGAAGACAAACTAATGGCTAATTTGCTACCTTCTATCGCCACCAAGTCTTCTTCAGCGTTACTGTTTCTAGGTTTCTCCAATCCACTGATTATCAATTTTGCACTATGTTTGACCAGATGTATTAACTGTAATCATTTAAAAAAATTAGTTTCTTTTTTTTTTTAATTTTCTGTCCATTTTTCTACACTCTCTAAGCCAACTGTGGTTAAAGGGGCAGCAAGTAAAAATTGGGGACAGGGTTCTGAATTAGCATCATATGACCTTGGACAAGTCATTTCATCAGTCTGAACCTCAATTACCCTGTCATAGCAGAATAAATAATGCTGACCCATCTTTGTAAGGTAATTTGAGATCTGCAGATGAAAACTGCTGAGGTGCATGGGGTGAATTCAAAAGTCAGTGTAGACAACTGCACCTACAAGGGGTTATATGCTTGGTCCTGGTGACTCACTCAACTCTCATTAGTAGGTCCAAGTAGCTATATGTGCACCGCAGCACCACATCCCAGGACCCTGCCTCGGCTGGCATGATACAACTAGTGAGGGTAGCTATCAACAACCACCGTTAGTGGAATGGCTCATCTGGTCCTTCAAGTGCATAATGTCTCCTGCAACAATGCCAGCAAAATAACTTCCAACATATATCATTGACTGAAAGGTGCTGGAGCAAGTTAGTGGATAGCTTATGAGTGTATTGCAGATGCATTGCGGTATATTGGTCAATCACAAAGCCAAGGAGTCATGGGTGGACACTTGGCAAATATTGGACCATAGAAACCACATGAATGGAAAGAGAAACAAAAGCATGCTGGCTTGGTCATCATCAACCGGACAAACAAGAGCCGTGTTCACTGCTCAAAAACCAACGCAGGGGTGAAAAGTATGCAATCAGAACACAAACACAAACACAGCAACATGCATAACAGGCAACATGATCAGCTTGAAGATTAAGACTGTGACGTTGTGCAGCCTATATGGTTTTATAAAAACATGATAAGAAGTGAATATAATGTAACTGGAATAGTTTTATAAAAATATGATAAGTGAATATAATGTAACCGGAATATGCTTCATGCAAAAGGTCTCTTGTAAGGTATCATTACAAAGCTTATAATCTACTGAGTGTGATCATCCCATTTGTATAAATGTACCACTCTTGTATCTAAAACTAGAAATATGAAATATAACTCTGAGGGCCTATTGTAATTATGTAAAGTGTGGGCCATTGATAATGGGAGTCATCAAGATTCCAAACCATCAACAAGGACCATTGTCTGCAGATGGCTGTTAGTCTTCCTGTATATGTGTGTGCTGGCAAGTGGGCAATGAAGTCTTGCAGTGACATGTGATCATGTCACCTGAACTGGAATCCATCTTTAACCTGGTGCTTTTCCAGTGGGGAGGAGGGGGAAGGGTGGAAACCCAGAGGGACAAAGGGTGCCCACCTTATGCAAAAGATATATAAAGGGGTGGAAGAGAACAGAGGGGGAGGAGGAGCCATCATGAAGAGTCCCCTAGCTATCACCTGAGCTGCAACAAGAGCTGTACCAGGGAAAAGAATTGTGCCCAGTCTGAGAAAAAGCTTACTGAAGCATCTCTGAGGGTAAGATTATCTGTATTCAGTTTTATTAGACATAGATTTGCGCATTTTATTTTATTTTGCTTGGTGACTTACTTTGTTCTGTCTGTTACTACTTGGAACCACTTAAATCCTATTTTCTGTATTTAATAAAACCACTTTTTTCCTTATTAATTAACTCAGTATGTATTAATACCTGGGGGAGCAAACAACTGTGCATATCTCTCTATCAGTGTTATAGAGCGCAAACAATTTAGGAGTTTGCCCTGCATACGCTTTATACAGGGTAAAACGGATTTATTTGGGTTTAGACCCCATTGGGAGTTGGGCATCTGAGTGCTAAAGACAAGCACACTTCTCTGAGCTGTTTTCAGGTAAACTTGCAGCTCTGGGACAAGTGATTCAAACCCTGGGTCTGTGTTGGAGCAGACGGGAGTGTCTGGCTCAGCAAGACAGGGTGCTGGAGTCCTGAGCTGGCAGGGAAAACAGGAGCAGGGGTAGTCTTGCATATCAGGTGACAGCTCCCAAGGGGGTTTCTGTGATCCAACCTGTCATAAAGACATTTATCGGAACATAGACCATAAGAACACTGTACCAGGAAGGAGCACTTGGAGTAATGATATGCAAGTTGAAAAGATATCACGCAGAAATTATCAGGTTATGTGAAAGAAGATGGGAAAACAAAGGTCAGCACAGCATATTGATGTAGGGAAGAGAAGATGGTGGACACCAAGATGAGTTGCATTGGTGCTAAAGCCAAATACAAGCTGGGTTCTTATGGCATTTAACCGGATATCTCCTTGTATGTTGAAGACGAGATTGAAAAGTAAACTTGGTGTGGTCATGGTAGTACAAGTATATATGCCAACCTTAGCAGCACTTAAACTGATGAAATTTATAAAGATCTACAGAACAATACAAGAATGTTCAAGGCAAGATACGTTTTTGGTGATGGGAGATTTTAATGGAAAAGTTGGATTGGACTGGAATTCCTGGGCTAAAGCAATCAGCTGATTCAGACTTGATGAAGAAAACAAAAGAAGAGAAAGGCTACTAAATTTCTGCCTATGTTGATTTCAAACATGCTATTTCCACAAAGAAAGTTGCAGAGGAAGTGGACTTGGATATCACCTGGTGGGCAAATGAAGAACTTTATCAACTTCACTCTTGTGAATCAGATGGAAATCAAGTGTGTTGTCATGCAAATCATTTGTGGTGAATATAGGATCAGATCATAAATTAGTGCTGGCATCAGTGAGGTTGAGAGCAAACAAAAGAGTGCTGAGAACTAAGATCTAGGACATTGGAAGAGGCAGAAATCAGGAAAGAATACAAAGAAACCGGGGGGGGGGGGGGGGAGCGTGGAAAAAATCACATCTCTGGTGAAAGAAAAAATTAACAATGAAGAGAAATGGAACAGTGTGAAAAATGGGATTATGAGAGTGGCTGAATAATTGTTGGGCTACAAGGCCAAAACAAAAAAAACAAACAAACATGGCAGGTAATGGATTATGTGCTGCAGTTCAGTGACAATCATAAGAAGCCGAAAGAGAATAAAAAAAAGAAGATACAAGTTTAAGGGCTGGGTTCAGTAGGTTGGCCAGAGATATAAAATGGAAAGTGAAGAGAGACAGAAACAACTGGATAAGTGAGCAGTAGAAAAAAAGAAGATGACGACATGAAGAGAACCAAATGGGACATATAAATTGAAGATATCAGCGGTGAAAGATAAGCACAAGCAAATAAAGATGAACAAGCAAGGAATAAACAATAGAAAAAATATTTTGAAGAGCAGAACGCAGTAGATGAAACAATCTTGGAGAAACTTCCCAATACAGATGTGGGAGAGCAGATGCAGGAATTTTTAGAAGTAAAGATCTCAATAGAAAGTTTGAAAAAGAAAAAGGTGCCGAGAAATGACAGCATAACCACAGAGCTGCAGCAGGCAGGTGAGGCACATCCAGTAAAGGCAATGCACAAGCTATTCAAGAAGATTCACAAACAAGCCCTCAAACAAGCAAATGGGGAGAAAGTGATAGTAGTACCGATCTATAAAAGAGAAGATAAGAGTGAGTGTCAGCACTGCAGAGAAATCAGCTTACTGAATGTGCCAGGATAGATATTCACCAAAAAGTTGCAGAGGAGAATAAAGAGAGATGGAAGTGGTGCTTGCAGAACAGGCCAGATTTAGACCAGGATGAAGCACAATAGATCAGCTATTTGTGGTAAGGCAGGGATCAGAGAAGTACACAGACCCCAACTGAATCTGTTACAACAGCATTATAGAGTTGAAACAGGCTTTTGACAGCATTTGTCGGTTATGGCAAGTCTTGAGAAATTGATGAAGCTGATAGAAAATGTCTACAGCAATTGATGAGTGCAGAGTAGAGAAGATGCTGACAGAATGGTTCAGGATGATTGTAGGAGTGGGACAAGGTCACACACTATTGCCAGATTTGTTCAACTTAGTAGTTGAAGCAGTAACGGCTGTAAGCACTGAGAGACACAATGAGAAGAGTCAATGTTGTGAAGGAGGACAGTGAATAATCTTAGATTTGCAGACAATATTGACTGACCAAGGAAGATTGACAGAGAATAACTGACAAAGACTGGGAAAGCAGACACATTTGGACAGAAGATCAGCATAGAGAAGACAAAAATTATGGCAATTGGAAGACGAGAGGAAGAGATAATCAAAGTTGGATACAAAGAACTAGAACAACTGGAAAAAACTATGTCACTTGGAGGTCTAGTCTAGAAGAATAGAAGAATCAGATTAGCGACTACTGCATTTGGGAAACTGCAAGATCTGGAAGACTAAAGACATTTCAATAAAAACAAAAATTAGAATATATGAGACAATTGTCATGCGGATATGGCTACATGGTAGGGGTGTTGGACTATGAGGAAAGCTGACAAATGAACTATATTGACTGCAGAAATGAACTGGCTAAGGGATCTACTGAGAGTTTCAAGTCTACAAAAAAGGAAGTGATAAGATAAGAAAAGAAAAGAAAACAGCTAGGGCAAGAAATGACTCTGTTTCAAAAGATTTGAGAAAGATGACTGCAATGGTTTGGACATGTTTCAAGAATGGTATCCTGGAAAGGATACCATACATGGTGATACACATTAGAACTAGAAGGAACTAGAAAGAGCGGATGCATTGGAAAGGCACTGAAGAATGACATGGAACAAAAAGTTGAATGAAGACATGAAGCTGGTACAAGACAAAATGGTGGAAAGACTTCATTTGTCCCGTTCATCACTGCTAAGCTGATGGATGGGACCTGAAGAAGAGGAGATGAAAAAAGGCTGCAAGTATAAATTAGTGTTCTAGATCCCATTATATTATTTCCCCTTATCCTCACTGCTAGGTAGAACTCCTTCCAATGTAATAAAACCAATTAATTTCATTAGCATGCGGTTTACTCATTTTTCCATTTCAATACTGGAGACATTACATAAGGCTAGTCCAAATACTGATCCCTGCAATACCCCACTAGTCTGTTCCCTTCCAGGAAGCCATTAAATAACCCTGATGACCCTGTAAAAATGTATAACCGTGCTTAACTATATGCATATAAGTAGTCTCATTTCAATATGCTATGCCACATGCAATTGCCATGGAACTACTCAAATGCTTTAAGCATGGGGAGGAGTCTTTGTAAGATTGAAATTGTACATGAACCTGGTCTATATTTCTATAGGAGAACAAACAAATATAAATAGGATTGGAGCATCAATTCTTTATTCCCCTCTAAGGGAGCACTGCTGCACCTAGCAAATGAGCTTAATGGAAATAGCTCCAAGGAAAATTCCTTATTTGCAAGACACTTGTGCGAAGATATTGCTTCTAATTGTTACACATGCTCACTTTGGCACTGAGTAGCACACACACAGAGCTGTGGAGAAGGTGAGGACAATGAATGAAAAGCCTGATGGATTCTCCAGATGTTTGCCATATGCAGAGGATGAAGCTGTAAACTTTCCAAGGGCTCTTTTTTATAATCCAATTATTAATTAATCTGAACACCATTCTCCTCATCACAGATTTTAGGGAGAGGGGAAAGTTTACATTTATGAAAACACATCCTATAAAATCAGGACTTTGGTATCAGAGGGGCCAACTAGAGCTATGCTTTTCAAGTTCAGTTTTGTTAGTTTTTAAACATTTGAGACCAATGCAAACACGACCACCCTATGTGAGTTTCACCATCAAAGCAGCAATGTGCAATGGACCCACTGGGCTTGACTCTGGGAATACTGCAGCCAGTTGCTGAACTTCTACTTGCTTCAACAGGACCTGGACTATTTATAGAAAACCTATCTAACCTGATGTCATTATTTATACAAGGCCCCTCAGGTTCATGTTGCTATGCAGAAAAATAAGAGAAAAGGGGCAGAATTCATTATTGGTCTGTGTCACTTTCTTCCCCCCACCCCATCAGGAATACCCCCAGAGCTTGCGTGCAGAGCCAGCTCCAACAGCTTCTGCACCACCTCTGTAGCAGCCCCACCCCAGAGCATGGGACCAATGGATGCAGGGGGTAAGAGGGAAAGAGAAGGGCTTGATAATGGAGGGGAGTAGGTATGGCCAGGATGAACCTATGCTGTGGCAGGTCTCATCAGCATGGCAAATCCCAAAGGGACGTAGCCTCCTTGCAGATCAAGCGCCACCCAGATTGTTCTCTAACTAGGTCTTTAAGGGGGGGATCTGGTTGAATATACAGTTTATGTCCATCACTGGTGATCTTATTGTGCCACCAAAGCTTTTGACAGCCACATAATCACCGGCTCTTATAGCAGCATTCCTTGGACAGTTCTCCATCCCCACAAAGCCCCATCGGAGCAACTGTAATGGGACTCATGATGGAAGAGTCCTGAGGGCTGACTTTGACTCAGCCGGTGGCTGCAAATTGTTTCCCCATCTGTCCTGCCACTGATGCTTGCATCTAGTATTGCATCCTTAACCTAACAAGCTTGTGATTGAAATTACCCCCACAGTGATACCAGGCCCTTTAATCTGTTTAGGGTGACCAGATGTCCCGATTTTATAGGAACAGCCCCGATTTTTCAGTCTTTTTCTTATATAGGCTCTTATTACACCCCCACCCCGTCCCAATTTTTCACATTTGCTGTCTGCTCACCCTAAATCCGTTCTACTTGCAGGATATTTGATGTTTTAACTGTGGCAACACTCGATCTTCAGGCATATTTGAACATTCTTCTGTGTGTGTGTGTTTGTGTGTATGTATTTTTATTTTAAAAAGGAAAAAACTCTCTCAAGGGACAGGCCAAAGACAGAGGCCTTTCCTCAGCTGTTACTTAATTTTCATTATTGGCCAGATTTTCAGTTTTCTCATGGAAAGTCAATGGGACTTAGGTTCCTAAATGCCTAAGTCGCTTTTGACACCGATGGAGGCTCCTAAATCACTGAGGAGCTTTGGGAGGAGTTTTGCTTGACAAAGGACTGAGTAAAAAACCCTCAAGATTTGGCCTAATTTCCCCCCCACTTTAGTTAGCCTAACTATGTTGCTAGATGTTTATGTTTGACTTCAATGGGCTTTGGCTCATTCCCTATGTAAATTGGTTTATGTTTCACAAAGCCCTTCATAAAAAGGACCTCTCTCCATGATCTATTCCTTTAAATGATAGTGAGTCTAAGAGAATAGAACATCCAAATACAGTGCATTCCGATTTATCCAAATGATTCGGGGGACATCCAAAACTTTGGGGTAACCAGATGTTCGGATAAACGGAAGTGCTATTTTGAGCGGCATTTTCACTGATATAGAAATATAAGGAATGAAGGGAGTAATGCTGATGTTTTCTTAATACTTTATTTCATTAAGAAGAAAGACAAAAAAATTTCATTGACTAGTAAAACACCAGTTAAAAGGAATTTGGATAACTGGAATTATACTGCAGTGCCTGGCCCTGTCATGGCAGCTTGAGGTTCGAGCCTTGATCATGCTAAAACGTTTCACACAGGTTCTCTCGTACTACAAAAAAATTAGGTCATTCACAATAATACTGATTTAAAAGTTGATACAAAAGTTCTAATGAGTGACATTATTTCTTGCTCAAGACTGACTTTGAAGGGAGACACTTTGTTGAGCTGTCCTGGTTTAAATTACCCGGTGTGCCTGTAACCCACTTGTGAGATAAGGGTGTTTTCAGAGGTGTAAGTGTGTGGAATCTTAAATGTAAATGAGGTGACACTCTAATTTGAGAGACTGTCAAAGCATATAGATGGGAGCTGATTACTGTAACCCGGTGTGAATGACAAAAACACCCTACAAAACTTTGAACACAGAAAGGAATGCAAGAGGTAGCATTCAGAGCCAGAAATCAAACACTTGGATGTGTCTGGATCCGGGAATCCAGTTTGACCTGTTAGAATTAAATAAAAGCCTCTTTAGCGATAATCCTCATCCCCTGGTCTGGATCTGAACATCCCATTGTTAAGAACTACTGGGGCTTTGGTTTGGTCTCATCTCTATCTGTAAATGGATGATCAAGCGGTTGTTCCTGCTCTAGAATGCGCCAATATTCACATTTGGAGCGAGCAACAGAAAATAAAAGTGTCTGAAAGCTTCAGAGAATGGAGAATGCTGGCATGCTGGTGCTCTGGCATAATTATAAGACTCTTTTTTCAAGTTTCCTTACTTTCCGAGGAAGGCTCTCAGGAGTGAGTGGTCCACTGCTTCGAGCAAACCTGTTTGTATCCGAGCCCTGGAGCATAATATATCACTTTCACTTCAGCCTTAGAAACAGAGCCCTCCTCACAAGCCCGGCTTGTTCCTGATCAATTCTTCGTTAAGGGTAAAAGTGAATGGGACAAATGGAAGAGATTTATTAACCCTACTGATATGTTAAAAGCATTCTGTCAAAGAATTTGAAAAATGCTTCTCATATTTAGTGTTCAAAGACAGAAAATCCCTTTTGAGAAAGGAAAGGGATGTAAAACACATCAGTACCTCAGCATGGAAATCCAGAGCTGGCTTACTATAGCCATTACTGATGAATAAGTATTATTTAAAACTGCATGTGGTTCTTACAAGAGGGAGCAGCTCCGTCTCAGAATGAGAAACAGCACTTGTCAGCACTTGAGGAGAAACACTGTCACATCTTGGAGGGAGCGAAGAGAGCTGGAGGCCTTCAGATGGTAAAACACAAGATTAATGGAACTGGGAGACGTTGACATAGCATCCTGAGGGGAATGAAATTGGAAAGTGATCCGTGTTGGGACATGGCCCTATGAAATTTGCAGCAGTCTAAGTCTTTATGCAGATCTACTCACTGGCATAAATACACAGTTTGAAAAGAAATGTGCATTTAACCACACATCAGAAAGCTCCTGTTAGATTGTCATTCCAAAGTGCACATTGCAATACCACAACTCGCAGACCACAGGAGACAGTGTGATGCTGTGTAGGATAAGCTAATCATCGTCATCATGATGTATGATACCATGCCTTCTATCATAAAAGAGCCCCAAAAGAACTACCTAAATCGTGGGCCATATGCTTTTTCCAAGCACATGTAGGAGGCTGGGGATGTTTGCAGAGGGTTCGGCAGATTAAGCCCATTCTCCCAGCCCGTGAACAAGTGGTGAATAAGATTCCCTGAGGTGCTTGGGGTCGCAGGCCCCCCATGCACTCTGTCTCCACATCTTGACAACTCATACCAGTTCTACGGCCTTTGGGGTCTGCTGGAGCAGCAAAAAATGAAGTTGGAGTAAGAATTGGCTGGCTAAAGTTCAATCCAGATGAGTTCAATCCAGACTAATCATGTGATGCTACCGGGTGGCCAGAAGGCATGGCAGAAATTGTAGTTGATCCTCACATTGAAGATTCATACCCATCATTTCTTAGTGGTGTTCAGAGTCTGGAACCATAGCTAGATCCGGAGCTGTGTTTAAATGTATAGCCACAGTTTGGAAGGATAGCTTTTCCCTTCTGTGCCTGGCTAGGAGACTGTCTGGTTTTTATGTGTTTGTGTTTTGTTTTAGATGCAGACCTTGGTATCATGATCCATGCCTTTGTCACCACCAAATTAGATGTCTGCAGTGTACTCTACAGAGAAAGCACCTTAGAAACTGGAAACTGAAACAGCTCACATAGCAAGCAGTGGATCTTGCTGGGAGGGTGACACATCAGAGTTCTGAGATCTACTGGCTTCCAGAGAGCACTTAAGAGTTCAACCTATAAAGCCCTAGATACGTTGAGCGATGCCCCTCTCATCATGCTATATCGTCACAGTTGCCATTAGTGAAGTCAGGTGAGGTGATACCTTCTATTGTACCAACTTCTGTTGGTGAAAGAGACACTTTTGAACTTCACAGAGCTCTTCCTCAGGTCACTCAAACCCCTTTCCATATAAAGTAATGGAAGTTAACTGGGTTTTCCCTCTGAGTGGTCTTTAACATTGGAAACTACTCTCACCATGTTGGATGGAAATAGCTTCAATGTGTTGAGCTTCAGGATACACTGAAAGGCCACAATAAGGACTGATATGTCTGGGAAAGGGGTATATGGGTTGGGTTTCATGCATTGTAGTTGGTTGTCTTTGGCTTGTGAACAAGTACAGAGCACGAGTTGAAATAAATACTCAGGATTTTTTTTTTTAAACATGGAGATATACCTATCTCCTAGAACTGGAAGGGACCTTGAAAGGTCATCGAGTCCAGCCCCCTGCCTTCACTAGCAGGACGAAGTACTGATTTTTGCCCCAGACACCTAAGTGGCCCCCTCAGAGACTGAACTCACAATCCTGGGTTTAGCAGGCCAATGCTCAAACCACTGAGCTATCCCAGCTACTGTATCTGATTGAAATTAGAGACCGAGTATGAGTATAAGTAAATCTGGAGAAGACACTTGGGCTAATACCCCCAACTCTTGTGAAAAGTGCTATGGCATAAGCAATCAACATGGTGGTTCTCAGGGTACCCAGGACTGTGAATCACCTTGTTACTCCCTGCCTCCAGCATAAAGGAGTCTTGCTTGTGGTAATAGGGTGTTAACTCCCTAACACCTCCAGCCTTTCAGCCACTCACACGCTCTCCTCTTGGTGGACCCCAGTGCCCGAATCTCCTTGAAGTGTTCCCCTGTGATATCCAACCCGACACTGGCTACTCACAGAAATCCCATATCCTCTGCCCCCAAAGGAGCACTGTACCCCAGTTAACCAATTTTACCTTAAATCACCACTCCTGTAAAATCTCACAGCACTTGAGCACTTATAATTAAACATAAGTAGGTTTATTTAAGGAACGAATAAAGATTAATCTAGAAACAAGAAAGCATGATGAAAACAAATGGTTACAATACAAAAACAAACCTAAAACGTGAACTAGGGTATGCACTTATGAATCAAATACCTTTCCTATCAAATAAAGTAGGTTTTTCTCCCAAAATTCAGTCTGTTGCAGAGCTGGCTGGCTTCACAGAAACCAGGATCCAAACTTTCATGAAAACATCCCCAACTCCACAAGATGTTTCCTCAGTAAAAGAATACAAAATGCCTTTCCTCACCCTGTGTTGTACTGAAATGGTTGTTTGTTTTTGTTCATAGACAGGGTGACCACCTCTGTTGTAATGTTCCTTTTTTACCACCAAGTGGTTTCGATTGTTTGTAGGTGCTTCTGATGTCTTCCATTGATAGTCTTGGGATGGAGCAAGGCTAGACAATTAAGCCTTGCATTATATCACCAGCTAACCACCAGCTTGAATGGGCCATCACAGAGACATATTGGTCCCTGTGCTGACTAACTTTTACTCCAAGACCCTAAAACATACTTTCAGTGTAGTTACATTATCCCTTAAATTTTACTTGTACATACATCTCACAATGCTTATGAGTTTTGATAAGTTACGAGCTTTCTTTGGATAGCTTACGTTACCCTTTATGAATAAATACTCTGCAAGACGTGTTTGGTGCACTGAGTTTGTCAGACCTGAGATGAGAGTTGTTTGCAAAGACCTCGGGACCCTTTGCCAAGGGGGTCTACATTATGGTCAAGACCTTGCTTTAAGATCTCAAGACAAAGAAGGCACTTTCAGCTGCACAGTACCCCCTATGCCAAGCTGGGACATTGCTTCAGTACTGACAGAGATAAAAGAGCTATCAACTTATTAGTCACATTTTCTAAGGCATCCTCAGTTTACCTGCGAGGTATTCCATACAAATAATGGCCACCCTAAGCTTACCGGGAATGTGAAAGTTGAAGAAGTTTCAGTTAGAGTTGGCAATGGCTGCAGAAAAGTTTCTTGGAAATATATACGTAATTTCTACTGTGCAAAAACTAGAGAGTTTAGCCATTCCTACCAAAGGACCAACCTGGAACTGCTACAGAATATAATTGCCAAATGTGACATGAAATACATCTTTCTGTCTTATTGTTGCCTTCTGCTGAGATTAGAGGCGGGGATTCTGAGGAAACAAAAAATACAAGCAGGGAAATATCCATTTTTTATTAAAATGGGCTGATACAAAGTCATTTTGTTTAGGATTGTAACTCTTCACACTAATGGAGTTTTCTGGCTGATTGTTTATGTCAAATCTGTGAATATGTCATTTCACCCAGACTTGTTATTTCTAGAATCAAGCACCTAAGAACAGTTGAATTACTAAATTGGCTGAATATTCCAGTAGCTATTTTTAGAAAACAGTTGTTTGTTCATGCAGTGGAATGGCTAATGAGGACTGTACCACTGACGCTTTTAGGGAGTAGGCTGTTTATAACAACCAAATCCTTTTTTTAAAAAAAATGAAGAAGTTAGGCTAGCCCAGTGGCAGGGCTTGGTGACATGCATGCCCATTTGGATATCTTGGTGTGTGTCATAGACCTGGTCTTTCACTCCAGATGCCAGCCAGGGTTAGGAAGACTGTGGAGGGAACATATTTAATCCCTTGAGGGATAGGAAAATCTTTGCTTTGTTCATCATCTGATGAAAGAGCCCCAATGATTTCTTCCAAAGGGAATCTCACAGAAACTTGATCCTACTTGGCTGAAAGGATGATGGTTACAATATGGATATTATGAGAATGAGTGAATGGTTAAAATGGTGGGAGTGGGAGGGAAAAAGAGGAAGAGAATTCTCAGGGGTGCATAGAAGATTCAGAGGGCCCCCAACTCTGTACACCAAATTAAAAAGAAAAAATAAACAATCCTCAACGTTGCTTTGTTAGTGAAGGGTGAATTGATTCTATAAAATAAGAAGCCATTAAAAGTCTTTGTCCAAAATTTCAATCAAAAAGAACTCCAAACTTTTATAAAGTTTGGCTTATGCTTTTTATAAAAGTAATGAATGTTATATATTTCCTGGTAGAAATTGCAGGGGGGTGTCAGTTTGAATCCAAACTTTGAACTGAATTTCATGGCTTCTCTATCAGCCAGACCTAAATGCCATCTCTCAATAGCCTCAAACTCTATAGGTACATCTACACTGGAATAAAAGACCTGCAACATGGCCTCGGCTGGCTCGTGTCAGCTGACTCGGGCTTGCCGGGCTCAGGCTGTGGGGCTAAAAATTGCTGTGTAGACATTCAGGCTTGAGCTCTGGGATCCTCCCCCCTTGCAATAAGAACTGATGTTTATGGGAGAGACAGCGTTATAAAAAGGAATAGCTTTGTTTTGTATACACAGGGGTGCATGCTGGTCATAAATACCAAGGAAGAAGAGAAATTGATTAGGGTGATCTAAAGGGGTGATATTGATTGAGTAATGGAAAATACCTTAATTTTACCCTATTATTCCAAGGAAAGTGATAAATGCCACATAACGTGAGTCATTTAAAATAGACCAAAAAAAGCTCTTGAGAATATGACTGTAGTGGACAACCCTGAATTAGATGGGATGGAGAAGATGGCCTGTATGGTCATTTTCCATCTCAGATAGCTGACAGTGGGCTAGATTCTGACTCTCTCTCATGCTGAGTTTGATCTTCCCCTACAAGGACTGTCATTTATATTACAGGGGCTGTTTGTGGAGTGTTGTGCTACTCAGTGTGGGAAACAATGTCAGAATCTGGCCCAGCAAGACTTAGTGTAGCATTTAATCACCCCCAAGGTTTCTGCATGTCAGTTTCAGGTAGGAAAGGATTTGAATATATTGTATTGTTGCAAACCCAACGCTCTTATACAATTACAAGGCCATTTTGTAATATGCCTATAACGAAGAACACCATAGACAATGATGAGGGTTTTTATATCTTTCAGCCTTTATTTTCTACAGCAAGTGACTCAATTCAATGATTTGGGCACTAAAACTGCCAGTTAACCTTGCCCTGAACAAACTATAGAGTGATTGCATAAATGAAGAGGTAATTAACTGGGAGTTAACGCAACCAGCTGCTCTCTGTATTACTGAGGCAGACTAAACCCTTGGCAACTTGGTTTGGTAACACCCTTCAGCAATTTGCAGCATGTCTTTTCTCAAAGCCTCTGATGAAGCCAAAACCCCAGGAATCCACAGGTTTTAAAGTGATCAAATCCACAATTTTGCCTGCCTGTCATGTTCATGCTGCAAATTTAGTGGATCTATTTAAAATAAGGTTTACGGCATGTCTTCTGGATTTGATTAGAAGAAAATCTGTACTTCATCTTAACTCCTCCAGTTTTTCCTGCACTAGACTTAAGGAATGTTGCTTCTTGCTCAGCAACTCCCACATTTGTAGCAAACATTATTATGCTAGGTTTTTACCTAGATTTTTACTTTTCCAAATGTTCATTTCCCACCTCCAGTGCACAGCATTTAGTGCCACAGAAAATCATTTACTATCAATGCTATGTACATTTGAGAGCTTGCCCTAAGTTATTACATGGAACCTTAACGTGCTCAAAAATGTGTTCTTTTCCAAGCTGCAATTTGAAAAAATAAACATAGTGCATTTATCAAACTAATGTACCACAGTGAATAAGGGAATCACCATTGGAAAACTTCCCCTCCAAATACACAAAGAAAGAATACAGGTGATAAATTCAAATAGAATTCCTGGGGTAAATTTGTCTCAGACAGTAATTACACCTTCACCATCTTGTTTAGAGACTGCAATCCAGCAACACATGTAAGCAGTGTGCTTTCTGAGATACACATCATGCTGTCAGAAAAAAACAAACACACAGAATTTGGAATTCAAAATAATTAACCGTAGGCTAGAATTTTCTCATTGGGTTTTTATTTTATAATGTTTTTCAGGCCAATGAAGACAGTCAAGCAAATTTTTGGCATCTTGGTTGTCTACTTCTAAATGTACTTACATGTTAGAACAAATGCTAGCATGGTTCCACTCATTAAGTACAAAATTAGTTGAAGTCAAAAGGGAGTTTTGTCATTAATGGGAGTCTATTCATGGAATCATTTATCAAACTAATGTACCACAGTGAATAAGGGAAGTGTCAAAATCCCTTAAGAGCAGTATCAGCTTAGTTCCAGTATTCACCTGCTATATGCTGGACCTTAATTCCTATAAACAAGGCTCTCTCTGAATCAAAGCCCTGTTTCCCAGATATAGTCTGTTGTAAACCATGTCTTACATGAAAAGAGAACAGTTGTGTGAGAAAAGTCTCGCCAATGTTGTAGGTTTGTTGCGTGAGGCGGATATCATTGCTGTCCACTGATAATAGCCACTGGAAATGAACGGAAGGGAATGAGAGGTGATATTAGCAAAATGCAAACAGATAAGGAAAGAAAAATGGGATGTGTTTATCATTGCTGGCGAGAATTCAAAGTTCTTTGCCCACATGAGATGGTTTAGATTCCAGTAAAACGGCTGCCTGCGTGTAGATTTCTCTGAAAAAACAGCCGATGAACCTCTGTTATCAGCTTGCAATGCCACTGCAATATCAGCTGCTCTTTCTCACCACATAACATGTGAACTGTCCAGAAAGGAGTTCTGAACAGGCATCTTTTGCCCTTTCAAATTAAAGTTAGTAGAAACACTTAAATATGACTGATATGAGGCTGAAAACGGCACTAAATCAAAGAACTATCTAAGAATAAAAGATAGGAAGTAAAGGTAGGAAACAAAGGCACAGAGATGTAAACAAAAAGGACTTTTAGTCCTTTCTTTCTTAAATGGAGAGGTTTGAGCTCTGTGGGCCTGGGGCAAAGATCTAAGGTATGCTGACATGTGTTGTTGTTCTTAACCCGAAGGAAAGTAAGCGGTAAATCAGAGTTTCATATTTGTTTCATTTTAAGTTAACTGTTAATCCAAAGTGGCTGACTGAGGACTTGAAGTTTTAGAGTTAATGATAATGGGATAGTTCCTTTAGGAATTAGTACATACACATTTACCAGTGTCAAATCAGGGTGATTGAATTCAGATTGGGCTTCTGGTGAGCATTCAAGATGAAAATCCTGATCCCATTAAAATCAGTGGTAAAATTTCCATTGGCTACAACGAAGCCGGGATTTCATCCTTGGTATTCAGTTACTTTTTGGTTTCAACTAGTTGTGAATGCCTTTTGTTTGAGTTTCAGTTTGCCTTGAGTTCAAATCCCTCGAACTCTGGTTTGAGTTCAGTCCAAAAACAAACTCAGTTGAGTCCATAGAGTTTCATTTTTTCGTGTGGTTTTGATATGTGGGTCCAATTTTAAACAAACTTGGGCCAGAAATGATTGAAAAAAATTGGGAACCTCTGCAAACTTTTTGATGAACCTTGGTTGACTTTTAAGTTTCCAGAGAAACTCAAATTAGGACAAATTCTACATTTTCTCCAGTTTCACAGATAGAAGTGGTGGAAATTTTGTTTGTTTGTTTGTTTTTGGTATTTATTTTTGGAAAAATTTCAAAAGTTTTCTCTTTCAAATTAAAACAAAAAATAATTGAGACCCTATTGGTTGTTCTGCAAAATGCTTTGTTTACACAGTCTTTGATTTTTGTTTCCTGTATTGCCACTATGTAACTTCTGATTGGTTGGCTTAGTCACCTGGGTGAATTTTTTTGAAAGTGGATTGTTGTGTTTTACAAACTGTATTACTTCACAGTCTAAACATTTTGGGCTTGATTTTCCCATTTCAAAGCCAAAAAAATTCTATTTTCAAAAAATATTTCTGTACATAATTTGGCAACCATAAATGGGACTGTTATAAAACAAAATCAGGATGAAAAATACTACCAAATTTTGCTAAATTGTCCAGGGAATCTTTCAACCCCATTTTCCATCTACCTTTATTTGTAATCAAAGTTTCCCAAAGCTCAAGCAAGCACATAAAGAGCAGGAGAAGAGGAGTTACGATGCATAGTTACACTAAGTTAGACAAAGATTATCTTCCGCTTCTTGTAGGAGACCCATCTGAATCAGCCGTTGAGCCGTTAAAAAACAAAAAGGTGCAATAAATCGCTGTGGCTGGTGTGATGGAAGATGAGTTATGGGACTGCAAATTATAGAGTGAAAGGTCACTGGGTTGCAAAGCTCCTTGGTCTGGCACAAGTATTAATGTGCAGTGTTAGGAACAATTCCTTCCCCTGTGAAAATACTCCTTCTCCTCCTTGTAAGAGGACTAACTCGCCGAAGATTTCATTGGCAAGTGCCGGGACCTCCCAACATGGGACTTGATCCATCCTTGAAAATACGGCTTGAATATTTTTCAATTAATGGCTAATGGTGGATGGCTGACACTTCAGGGAGAAAATTCTGCTTAGCCGCTTTGAGCCAGAGACACACAGCTCAAGCTTTTCAACAGCTGTTTTATCTCTGCTTCACCCCCCACCCCAATTTGAGTTTAAGATGAGCCTCCACTCCCAAGCCCATGATATCTCACTCCAAAGTCCTGTCAGAGCCACAACCAGGACCATAAATTTCCCTGCTGGGTCACAGTACTCCCTATTCATTTACTGAAACATTATAAATGTGTCCAGGCTCCAAGTGAAACCTAATCCCAACATTCCATGCATGGAGATTCCTTAAACTCATGGCAGGGTCATCTGGAACTGCCATCATCTTATCTGATTGGAAACTGATCACCTGCATTTCAACACCAAGAGCTCGGTAATGTCTGGTAACATAAGGCTCTCTTCTGCTTCAGTTCTGTTTCTTTGGGACAGAACATTCAGAGTCCATTAGAAACATCACTTCGGTTGGCTTGCCCTGTCTAGCTAGAGCTTATTCTGGATCAGTAGAAACAACCCGTTTGAGATTTAGAAGCCATAAAAAGAGCAACATGAGAATTAAAAAACACAAATTGCTAACAGCTCACAATGAGGGAGGAGATAAAAGCTAACTTATTCTCTATCAAAAAAGATAAAAAACTTTTGGTGTCTGCAGCTTGGAAAAGTTATTGTCACTGGGGCAGACCCTCAGCTGGTTCCATTAAAGCTACATCAGTGGACTATATCAATACACACCAGCTAGTCCATTCCATTCTACATACTTCTTATATCAGCGTCACTAGCACAGTATCTGAGCATCTTCTAGTAGTGCATTAAATGATACAAGTCACATCTGTCACATGTGGTTTGCTCTCTCATCTTCCCAGGGGAGAATGGTGTGTTTTATTTTGGTAGGGCTGGTGTGTGTGTGTGTGTGTGTGTGTGTGTGTGGGGGGGGGGGGGGGGGGGGGGGAGGGATTGGTTAAAAAAAACAAAAAAAGCTAAGGATAGGACCTAAAATGATACTTTGTGCTCTGGGAGCCTGATTCACCATATAGTTGAGGCACCTGAGTACCTCATATAGTTAGTTATTTAAACCAATGCACAGTGCATGAGAGTGGGTGTAAAACACCATCATTCTGATTTGGTGGTGTTTGCCCTGGGGCAAATGACTGCTGAGAGTGCCAGTCAGTATCAGGCCCTGGGACTTTACTAACATAGCTGGCTGCAGATTTAACTACAAAGGCCGATGGGATGCTCAGATTAGACGCAGTGGGTTTATTTTTTATGTAATCACACTTGTGCAAAAGGTCTGATTTTACAGGCCACTATCCTAATTATTCTGGGTTAAATTCAGAGGTAATGTGGAAGGGTATATCATTTCACTAAGTAATTGTATCTCTAAGAGACAAATGGAGAATTCAGTTATTAGAAGGGAACTGGAGGCAGAGGGGAAATATAAATTAAATCAATTTAGGCTCACTCGTTTACACTCCTTTCTGAATGTAGCCTTCTAACAAAGTAGTTAGAGATGGGTGTATTGTTGGAGTGAAGGTTGGAAGAGGGGTGTTGTCAATAATATTAGAGTCCCTCTGCCAAACTAGAATTCTGGAACATTAGCACTATATGGAGTTAGTCCAACATAGTCCTCTCCATTCTAAGATCCTGTGCAGGTGCAGAATTTACCTACAGGTAACAAAAAGATTTAATAACAACCTGTATATTTTTCAGTGTAACCCTATCTGTGTTGCTTCTATTCCTAAATATGAAACAGCAAGTACCCATGAGCTATACCCTAAATAAACTAAACACAACCCAGGAAAAGTTAGAACAGAAAGTCTGTACTTGTTGCATTAAGTCAGCATTCCTTTCCTTATGCCAGCCATTCATTCCTGTAATATTTAGCAGATTGCAAAGAGATTCTGGATTTGCTGCCATGCTTATATCCTTTAAGGAATTAATTATGGATCAGGGATCGCTGTGTCCTTCCCTACATGGTTAGATTTAGGTATTGTATCTCCCCACCCCACAAAAATATCCCATTCAAAAGACCCAGGAAATCAATGGACTTCACAGAATTGTATTTATTTATCTGGGTATGAAGATTTGGTCTTGACAGAATATACAGCAGCTCTCGGAGGTACAATGTGTGCAGGAAAGAGAGGGATAAAACACTTTTGGGCTATTGGGCACAACAGAGCATTTACAATAATAGTTTCCTATGAAACTAAAAAGGAAGAGGGAAGGAATCCCAGAAAACATATTTATAGGGCAAGAAACTCAGATTCAATTACACTTCATCATATCTGAGGAGCACTCTTTGATGTTATCCCATTCAAGTAGTCCCCAGTGGCTGTATATGGAAATGCTGGCCGTCGGTATATACAAACAAACTGGTCAAAATAAAACTAAAGCCACAATTTAGTCACAAACCAATTGGTTGGTCTCTCTTACTTCGGAGCAAATGTCATCTTACCTAACAGAGCCTACTGCCCTGAATGTGCCATGTCAGAATTATCTACCAGTTTAAATGATTATTTGTATAGTGCTGTAGGTGTATGCTACACAGTGGGTAACAGGTAATTTGTGTGTTTGAGGCAAGGTGTTTTGCACAAAGTACAGTGCCAGAGTACTAACCTGTAGGCATCCTAGCAACTAACCTCCACTCCTCCCTGCAATCAACATCCTGTTCACGTGGTTTGAGACTGGAGTGTGAAGGGCTCCACTCAGACCCATGAACTCTGTCATGCAGGGCACTGAACAGCCACATATTGACTCTGGAGTCATCAGATAGTCTCTTGCTAATAAAAAGAGCAATTTTAAAATGTTATTGTCTACCTAATAGGTAGAAGCATTCACTTTACATAAATATTGATAAAATCTTGTATTTAAAAACACAAATTGGGAAGCTTAGTAAATTCAAAACTGACCAAAGGGAAATGCTTTTCCACACAAGGCACAATTACCCCATGGAACTCCTTGCCACAAGATATCACGGAGGCCAAGAGCTAAGCAAGATTCAAAGAGGGTAGTAAATATTTAAAAACAAACAAGTTTGGGAGGCATATAAAGCCAAACTTTAAGTACTGGGCATTAGGTGGAAGCTTTCCCTGGGAGCAGGGAACTTGCAGAGTTTCTTGCACCGTCCACTGGCACATCTGGTACTGACACATGTTGGTGACAAGATACTGGTCTGAACTACTCTGACAATTCCTGTGTCCAAGTGCTTGTGCATAACGTCATTATTGGTTCAATCATATATTTATTTCCAGTGTTGTAGCCAAGTTGGTCCCAGGATATGAAAAAGAGAGAGAGGGAGAAAAAAGAATATCTTTTATTGGAATTTTACTTTATCAGAAGTTTGTCCAATAAAATATATTACCTCACTTACCTTCTCTCTCTCTCACGCGCGTGCATATTTATTTGGCACTTTTTGTCCCAAAGGACGTTACAGGCTAGGGACCTGATTCTACAGCCCATATTCATGTGAGGAGTTATTAGGTCTGTTCATATTTATTTCAGTTCCTCTGTCTGGGCAAAAAGCCATCCCTTCAGTCTTAAGCATTCCCAGCCTGATGGAAAAGGTGAAGGCTAATCTTCATATAAAAAATGTGGAAATAGACTTCTTTTTTACATTGTGATTTGCAAGTAGTGTGACTGGAGTCAAGGGAACTACCATACAGAAGTAAGGTTTGCATGGTTGGTCCTAATTCTTTACCTATAAAAGCACACAAACCAAATGAATGCTGCGATCTCAGTCTAGTCCCTAGCCAACATTTGCCACGTCACAAAGCTAATCCAACTTGGCTAACCAAAAGGCCAATTTTGGCATCAGCAAGCCCACGCGTCAGTCTCTGAACAAGAGAGGCATATGACCGCCATAGCAAAAGTTGCTGCTAGTCAGGATGGAGTAGCAATCACAGAGGCACATGGCCAACACAAGAATAGGACTGCGGGCTGCAGGTTAGGACTTAATTTTATCGGCAGAGTTGTGTGAGCAAAGCTGGCCTATGCCTTTAATCCTTCACCCTTATGCTCAGTAATTCTTCCTCTGAAATATCGTGAATGCATCTCTTCCATTTGTCAGCGCATGCCACAAATGAACTGACTTTAAAAGAATCAGTGTGTGTGTGTATCCGCAAGAGGCCTTTTTGTTGCATTGGTTTGGAAATGAATTAAATCCTTTCGAGGGAGCAAGGAAAGTCCTTCGCAGCAGAGGTCACAGAGTAGTTCTCAGTACCAAAAGACTTGCATTGCACTCCTGTAGAACAGAGCATGCTGTATTGAAGGAATTTTTAACTACAGCTACATATAAAATAGGAGCAGGTGCTCTCAATAAAGAAAATTCTTAACCTTGCTCATACTTATTTCAGTTCCTCTCTGTCTGGGCAAAAAGCCATCCCTTCAGTTTCAAGCGTCCCTGGCTTGCTGGAAAGAGTAAAGGGCAATCTTTTTGTGGAAACAGATTTTAACAATCAGATCCAGAAGACGTTCTTAGGTGATTTGCTAGTAAGGCTTCTGAAATGATTTGCTAACCCTTCTAATTAAACAAACTTTACTGAAACCTTTAATGTATGCCTCCTACAGTCTGTGAAAGACACTATTTTTGGCCTCTTTGAACAAGGGGGTTAAGAGGCACTCTCATCAACAGTGTTACAATTTTTGTGACCCAGGTGTGGAATATTTTAAATAGTGTTTTGTTTTGTTTTCTTAAGAAGAGATAAGCCCAACCTGCAAAATTTACACCAGGAACTACACATAGATCATGAACCCCTGAAGTTCAAGAGTGTCCACATCTGGTGTTTGCTCTGCCCATTTTAAAGACAGGGGCCTTTTGCAAAATTCAGAATTGAATTTCAACTACCCATATAATTCAGGGATGTTTACACCTGGAGTTTGATTTAGGACCGTAATTTTTCTTGTTAATGGTTGATCGATGCACTGGCTTGTGCCTTGGAATATTGTATAACAGCACCTCGTGCTCTCCCTTCTCATACAAAAGAAAAATAGTTAGGAGTAAAAGCATCAGCTAATAAAGTAAAAGTCACCTGAGCTCTATTAAAGTTTTCATAATTCATGTGAGCAGGAGTTGCTAGCTGCCATATCTGCTAAACTGCGTTGGGCTTCTGGACAAGTCTGGGGTGAAAGAGGACTGCCAGGGGAGAAGGAGACAAATGGGCCATTCATAAAAGCATCACTGTGGTGCTTTATGACATTTCACGCTTCCAGAAAAAAAAATCACTAAGAACATTGGGAACCAAGCTCGAAGCTAACCACCAAACAGGTCCTGAACTCTCCTTCTGCTTAAAAATAGATGTTCTCTTTTCCCCTTCTCCCCCTCTATCAAACTTTAAAGTGGAGACAGACTGATATTTAAAAGGATATTTAAAAACTCAGTAGTGAAATAAGGAAGCTTTTCTGTTTGCCCTTCACTGCAGTCATCGGGGCATGTTTGGATATTCTGATTAACATCTTACTACCATTTTATTTTCAGCCTGCTAGGAAAAAATCTTGAGAGAGGCAAAAAAAAAACCCTATCAATTTGAGTATCATTCCTGAGCTTTGCAAGGGGTCTTTCCTTGTATGTTCCATGGTCACCAAACTGGGTGAATAAAAGAAAAACATTTTTTCTGCAAAAATATTTTATCTGAAAGATTCATCAGAGAATGAATTTGGTGAAGTGACTGTGCAAATTCTTGGAACAACTCTTTAAACTGGGGAAAGGCTGAATAAAAGGTTAGTCAAACAATATAGTTAAAAAAAAAGGTGGTGGGGGGGGGGGCAAAGTCTGCCAGACAAATAATCCCATTAATATTATTCAACTGGCTCTAGTCATCTGTGAAGCTGAGGAACTCTCAGGATGAGGTAAAGCCTAGTGATCAGTTTTGCTCTGTTTATGCAAGCAGCTGATATGTATTTTGTATATACAACCACATGCTATAGAAAATCCAAAACTCAACTTATTTGAACAGGGGAGGTGCATCTCTTAATATGTTACAGCTGAATCATATTTTTTGTTGTTTTGCTTTTCTATATTTTGGTGCAGTTCAGCTTAGTCTTAACATTCATGGACGTCATTATCTCCATTTGTTACAGATGGGCAATCGAGGCTCAAAGTTCAACAAGAGGTCTGAAGCAAAGCTGGGAATATAACCCAGGTCCTCTGAATTCCTAATTTTGAATCCTTTCCACTGCATCCTACAGCCTCACTCACATCTTTCCATTTACTCCTATTTTTTTTTTAAATGTTGAACAGCTATTAAAATAGGTGATTTAGATGAGATGGATAAATTACAGGTGGGTTAGAACACAGCTAGCTAACGATATTTTTAAACGTTTAGGTGAGTGGTGAGAAATAGGTGGCAGCAAGCAAAGCTTTAGCCGTTCTTTTCTTAATTATCTCTTTCTTGTTTAGAAAGCTCTGACCAACGGCAATATATACTTTTTAAAAAATGGCTATGGCATATGCAGAGTATACTCTATTCATTGTCCAAGTGGTTCATAATTGCTGACTATAACATTAAGGTTTATTTGTAGGTTTCTTTCCATTTGGCTAGTGTCTTTTTATTGCTCTTACAACTTCAGATCAAATATATACTCTTCTCCTCATTAATATAAGTTAACTTGTCTCTATTCAGAGCTGCATTTGAGTTAGGATTCAATAATAAAGTGCTGTTTATATTTTAAGTCAGTTCACTTTAATCTCCCATTTCAAATTCTTTGAGTTTCTAAAGTTTGAATAATTTGAACTGTATACTCTTAAAACAGTGTAGAGTTAGGTGAAATTACCCCTTAAGAGTATAAATAAGTGACTCTCCTATTTAGTGTGAAGATTGGCTATGAAAGTCCGATCAATAATCACATACGTAGGACTCCATCCTCTTCTATTCAAGTCAATAAGCATTTTGCCACTGACCTTAATGGAGGTAGGATCAAACCCCTACTCTAACCATGAACATGTAACAGCATAAGTTTTGCTATTTTTTTGTTTTTTTTAAAACAGTATGTCCTAAGCCAAACTCTAAGTCCTTAAGCTTTTTCACCCAGCTAAAACTCCTATTAACTTCTATTCTGAGTAATCCCTCAGAATTTTACCCTTTGTCATGAGATGCCATCATTTAATGCTTTACAAAGATTGTGCCTGAAATTACATCCTAGAAAACACAATTATTCCCTTAGTGTTTGTTGCATGACTCTCACTAACAACTGAGGCTTCCACCATTACTATACCCTACTAATGTTACACATCTTGTTTAATTTGTGGGGAGAGAAAAGAAGCAGATTGGCCACTATTTATAGAATTGAGATGAACATTTGATGACATACACATGGAAACAATTGAGAATGCTCAGTGACTCATGCTGTGTCAAAGACTGACACCCATTTGTTAATCCCCAGCCTTGCCTTCACCTGAAATTAGAAAGATATGATGATAGCACTTTAAGATAAACACCTCAAACACGCATTTTAATTAGAACTGATAAGCCAGTTCAAGTATGTCACTTAAACACCAATGCACTGTAAAAAGTTAATTAAGTTTAATTATTATGCAATGGTCTAATCAATGCACTTCGCAATTAAGTGCAAATTACTTCCATAATATATTACAGATGTGCACCACTACCTTAGAGAAATGAGGGATTGCTTGGTGGTATCAGGGAACATAGAAAAACTGTTGCTGTAACATTAAAAATGAGACTTTAATTCTACAAGAAATAGGAAATATATATTTTAAGATTGTCCTAGTCACCTAAAGTGTGAACTGCTAAGATTCTTTTGAGATGTAAATCCCATTTGTGATGACCATGAGTGACCTCAGAGCTTGGATAACACCATAAACATAATAAACCTAAGTTGAAAGACAAGGTAGAGTGAGACAAGGTGGGTGAGGTAGTATCTTACCTATATTTTATCCTTTTCTATATTGTTTCTCTCATATCCTGGGACCAATATAGCTACCACAACACTGCAAGCAACTAGGTTAAAAAGAAGAACAGGAGTACTTGTGGCACCTTAGAGACTAACAAATTTATTAGAGCATAAGCTTTCGTGGACTACAGCCCACTTCTTTCGTGAGCTGTAGTCCACGAAAGCTTATGCTCTAATAAATTTGTTAGTCTCTAAGGTGCCACAAGTACTCCTGTTCTTCTTTTTGCGGATACAGACTAACACGGCTGCTACTCTGAAACCTAGGTTAAAAAAGTCATTCTCTTTTAACCCACTTTCTCCAAAAATTTACTTTATGGCTAAAATTTATCATATTTAGTCTGATCCTAAAGGTGAGTTAAAAAAAAAATCCAGTTAAATGAGTTTGGCTGTCTTAAAGTTACAGGCCAGGGGAAATGAGGTGTGTTCTTTCATAGACGTTGCTGTGAATCCACTGAAGTGACTACAGTAAACTGATGTAAGTGAGAATAGAATCACATCCAATGAGTCAGATTAAAAATGCGTCTTGAGCTAATAATAACTAGCTCCTTCCTCCCCCCCACCACACACCAAGTTTTTACCCTGCAAATTTGTCAGGGTTTGTCCTCAATGAAGCATTATTGAAACTCAGAAAGAAATGTGGTTCAAAGATAAAATGAACAGCACTTCAATTTGCTGTTGTATCATGGATCAAATGTAGTTCTCTGGAGAGAAACAAATAACACCATGTTAATATGGAAAAAATAACTTATTTTAACTGATTCAGCTCACTCCTTCCTCCTTTAAGCACTTGAGATTGGATGTAACATGATTCTGCTATATTGATAAGATGCCACTTGTCACTACATGAGATGGAAAGGTAATCAATAGATCATTGCAAAAGAAGATCAAGTTTCATTGTATCTGTAGGCTTTCTTAATATAACTCCTCACTGTAGTACCTGAGCACCTCATATCCATTAATGAATTTATCCTCACGACACCCCTTTGAAGCAGGGACTATTATTAACCCCATTTTACACATGGGCAAATTGAGGCACAGAGCAATCAAGTGACTTACTCAGATCACACAGGAAGCCTATGATATAATCAGGAACAAAGCTTAGATGTCCTGAACCTCAGTGAATTACCTTATCCATAAGACAATCTGTCTTCTATCATTCTATTCTTTACAGCCATGCTAAATCAAATGGGTGGCATGAATATACTAATATTTTGGCCACAAAAATATTAATTCTGGATGTCCATCATTGGTAGGTTCATGATCTCCAGCTTCATGTTAACCTACAAAGCTTTTTTTATCCAGAATGTAATACTGACATAAATAGAACCGGTTATATAATTGGAATCCAATTCCTGTGAGGAATCTCATTTACTTTGGTGGGATTACTTGTTTGAGTAAGCATGGTTTGCCCCATAATCTCTTCATTTGTTTCCATCAAATGAAAAACCTTGTGTAACATGACCAGAAGAAAATTAGAGAAAGCTAATTAATAATTTGGAAGTTCAATAATGATTAAAGATGATTGGAAAATAGTATTTTTTTCATGCAAAATAATGTAAAGAATGAAAAAATATTACAATTACAATTTTTCACCGAATTTTTTTTGGTTTATTGAAGCAAAACCAAAATCCAGGCATTTTTCAGTTTTTAAAAACCTGTTTTTGGTTTGAAAACTAAAAATGTTCAGGCTTTGTTTTATTTCAGTTTTGGAAAACTTTTTTTTTTCATATTGGATGACCCCAAAATCTCAAACGAAACATAAATTTTGCGCGCACACACACACACACACACACACACACAAAACTCAGTTAGAAAAAGACCCCTTAAGAATACATTTCAACCAGCTCTAACAACCGTAATGTCAGATTGAGTCTCAACATGAGACTATTTACTTTACTTGGCAGAGGGAAAAAGGCTTTTAACCAGCCCAACTCAGGTACAGATGTGTGGATGCAGCCAGTAACACAGATAAGTAATATACACATGACTGAACTGTGAAAGGTCAGTGGAAAACCTTGACTACTGTCCTGTTTCTATCAGACAATTAAGTCCATATGTTGTGGATATCACGGTGCCCAGTGCAACATGGAGAAGGTCAGAAGAATTCAGAATGATGGGGAGGAATGTGAAAAAGCAAGAATATATTTACAAAGGCAAAAAAAAAGAGGCTTTCATTTTTACATGCTATTTATCTTTTAGCCTCTGAAAGGGGGCAAAGGGAGGTTAGAAATTATGATTGAGTTTTTAATTTTATTAATGGCAGACTTTGTGGTTGCCAGGGGAACTTGACCCAACTGACTCATTAGAAAAAATGACCCAACACGGTATTATCAGGATTAATCTACTGTCTGAAAATCATTGGATTTTTCTCCACCAGCCTCATAAGTCCTTCCTGCTTCGCCTATATCTCCACGACCACCTTGTTGACATGAGCCTAACGCTTAATCCTTAGAAGGAAACCTAACCCTTGGCCTTGGAAAGATGTCCCTGAGAGAGGGTAACCAGAGTGCAGCTGTTCAAGAGGTGAACCCAACTAGAACTTCATAATAGACACTCAAACACGTCCTGAGTGAAGGAGCCTTGAGGCTCTATTGTCAGACAATAAAGCAGGGAGCACAAGCTAGACCTTAATTTTATGGAAGGCTTGATTACATTGAGATAGGGCCTTGCTGATTGTTTCCAACAGACCCCGTTATGGTATTAGTATATTTATTACGCCCTGTATTATAAGGCATAGGGATTTGCTTCTGTAGAGCAGTTTAGCTGAGCAGTGAAATATAATGTTTCTTTTATTGCTCAATAAACACTGCTCTCTCTTTCACTAACTCTCCAGCCCAGCTTTTTCAAGCCTTTTAAGCTTTTAACTAACACAGTAATCTTACAGCGTAGCAATAAGAAATCTCAGCTTGCAAATTCTCTCAGTTACTTCTGAGGCCTCCTAGAGGTGAGATTTGTAGGCCAGCGCTTAGGGCTGCTAGACAAGTAAAATCCATGTTTGCTGATTTTAAACAGAGGCTGGGGCATCCGGATTTAGTGTTTTAACCGCATCTAGGGTGACCAGACAGCAAGTGTGAAAAAGCGGGACAGGCAGTGGGGGGTAATAGGAGCCTATATAAGAAAAAGACCCCAAAATCGGGACTGTCCCTATAAAATCGGGACATCTGGTCACCCTAACCACATCCCTCAAATGACCAGAAACAGAGAGAAGTCCTGGGAGTGAAACAACCTTAGTATGATCTGAAAGGTGCTACTGCAAAGTGTTCGGCATTTTATCCCCCCGTTTTCCTATTTATTTTAAAACTGTGTGTGGATTTGCTTCCCAGGAAGTGGAGGATTTAATACCCCTGGTCAAAGCTAGCCACAGTGCTGACAAGTAGCCTACTAGCATCCTCCTCATGTCTCTGCCAGGGTACCTCGATCCTTTCCTGTAACATGCCCTCCTACCCACCATTCCTAATCCAGGCTTCTGTTGTGTGGAGACGAGGAACGGCAACATACTAAGTGGTGGTATTCTGAAGCGTTCAGCTGGCCACTAAGGACAAGAACAAGACTTCCAAAGTCAAGTTCATTTATACTTCAGCTGATGCTTGAGAGCTAGCATACCAACATACTCCATTACCTCGATGCAGCTGCTTGTGTTATATATCCTGCTATATATCAGGCTTGCATTGTCCCTCATGCTGTGAGAGAGAGGATACAATGATCCCTGTTACACCTGCAGCAAACCACCTGGAAATAATTTTGAGGACCAATACGTGAGGTTTGGCAACTTGGGTCTTCAGTTGTGTAGAATACAAGCTTGCAAATTTTAACTGAACTACAGCTAGTGATGACAAAGCTTTGGGGTACCATTAGATATCTCAGAAGGGGAATTATAACATCAAGCAGTGTTGTTCAGTAAGTGATTCAGGGGAGAGTCATGCTTTCACATTTTACTACCCAACCTAACTGTTATCTTCAGATTTTACAGAATCCTAGAATTTACAGATGAAAGGACTTACAGAAATATATGAATTTGTCCCCTTCTGGTGTTTTGTCTGGTATACTTATGAACCTTCACAACAATGGGGCTTATTAGCACTTCCCCTGGGATACTATTGCACAGGCTACTGGACCTTTCTGTGAGGAAGTTCTTCCTGAAATTAGCTTACATTTCCTCTTTCTTAATTTTATTCCATTACTTTTAGTTATACCTTGGCTTGGGAGGATTTGATTTTTTTCAGTAAGTGCTGGTAACATGGATTTCACCATACACACAAATCAATGAAAGACTATTTCCATCGATAACTATCAAAATGTATAAATAAGCAAAGTGAGAACAATGCTGCTTGAGAACACATTGGAGTTTGATTTAAGCTATATTTTGACATGTGACTTTGACAATTTGTGTTTTAATGGTTATAAAGCTTTAATTTTTCTGAATCGGAGCGTCTACTGTCATTAATATCCCATCCACCATTGCCTGACGCTCCCATCCATAAAACTCATACTTTTCTGCAACTGTGAAAATTTAAATTGATACAAAATCAGAAAAAAGTGTTAAAATAAACAGTTAATTCTGCCAAGTCTAGTTATACCTCTCTCCATTTTTATTCCCCTAAAGAATTCTTCGCTGGTATTATTCTTCAGATATTTGCAGACTGCTATAATGTCCCCACTAATCATTGCCCAGTCATACCATAAATATTTAGCTGTTGTAATCTTTCCTCCGGAGCCAATATCTTTCGGTTAGCAGAGTGACACCTGGGAGGGCTCTCTTCCATATATTTTACTTATTTTTTTAAGACACCCAGGCTTATGCTAAATGGTTGGTGTTTATTTTGTGTATAAATACTGAAACAGTCACGATAAGAGTTTGTGGTGTCTTAAATGTTCTAACTACATGTTCAACAGGAAATCAGGGAAGTAAATGACCATTTTCACACCTGTCATAATGTTGACAATTTTTCTTTCCCAGAGATGACTAGGAAAATGAACACCTCCCTCTCCCCCACACCTCCACGATAAGGCTGTTCCATGCAACACTGCTCTTGCCTACTTTGCTGTTTAAAGGGGTAGGTAATTAAACAAAGCTTTCTAATAGCCTCTGTTCCGTTGAGACAGTGATAAAAAAATACCCATTCACGTATTTATTCTATTGCATGTCAGAAGAAAAATTCATCACAAACTTTTATTTTCTTAGGTTATTTTGTATAAATATTAGAACTGTATGGTTTAAACTAAACAAATTGAATGGTAAACCCCTTATTTAACCACTGCTTGCAATATTACTATTACATACCAAAGACAGATCCTCACTAAGACCTATCATTTTACTTACTTACTTCCCTACCAACTCTGGTGATTTTATTGATATTGATTTTTTTTCTTAAAGCACCAGCTCCTGGAGTCACATGATTATGTGAGAACCTCACCTTTCATTTTTTTTTTAAAAAAGTAAGTTTCTCACCCTTAGGGTTGCAGAGAAAAGCTTGAAAATGTGAACCCTAAAGTCTCAAAAACAAGAAGGCAAATATAAAGACAAAACATTTCTCTCTTTATTTTTAAATAAATCTTATGATTTTGGGGGTTCCTCACTCAAGATTTTTGAACTCCTGAAGGTGGCAATGTTGCAATTCCCAGCAAGAAGTATAGACTGATTAAGTAATTTTAGCCACGGGAAATGTAGCTCAGTATTTGAATAAGAACTGGTCAGAATTTTTTTCTCTTGTCAAATGCTGACTTTTTATTGAAAAATCAAAAGCTCTCTCCTTTCCACCACTCCCACCCCAAATGTTGGCAAAAAATCTAAAAAAAAGTTTGGCCAGAATCTGCTGAAAAAAAACAGTTTTCTTGACGCCTCTCTCTCTCTCTCTCTCTCTCTCTCTCTCTCTCTTTTTCAAAGTCTCAATTTTCCATTTTAAAAAAAAGTTCTGATGGAAAAGTTACAACCAGCACTAATTGGGATGCATAAAGAAGGCCAGAGACCTTCAAAGCTGTTGTAATATGCAGTGTTGTTGTAGTCGTGTTGGTCCCAGGATATTAGAGAGACAACTTTCGAGCTTGTCTCTCTCACCAACCAAAGTTGGTCCAATGAAAGATAACACCTCACCCAGCTTGTCTTTCTAAAGCTATTTTACAGTAAATGCTATTAATTTTTAGAAGTTTCTTATTGGCTAGTTTAATAGTGACTGCACTCATGCATTCAAAAGTTAATCTTTTCCTAAATCTTAAATTATGTCATTAGCTTATCCAGAGGATACCGGCAGTTCAATCTGATTGTTACTTATTCAAAAGATTTTTTAAACAAATGTTTATAATGATTCACTCTTCTCTGTAATTAGAGATAGTGATCAAAATCTTTTTATGGGTCTGTTTTGATACCTGTAAAGGTCAGTGGAAAAACTCTCATTGATGCTGGAGTTTTTCTTTTAACGTTTAAAGACAAACTCCAAACCCTGATGCCACTCCCCCCAGCACTTTTACCTGCTTCTCACCATCACCACTTGATACCAGACACCTCTGTGCTCTTGGGGAACCAGGGTGCAGTATCCAGCCTGACTCATGAAAGACACCCTCCCCCCATCAGAGGAAAAAACTTGCAGAGAGCAGAGAAGGGTGTTGGGAGACACCTCTAGACCCCTCCTGACAAGGGTGACAAGATTAAGACATCTCCATTAGCAAACAGAATGGAGAGCAGAGACAACTCCCCTAGCCTCATCTGCATGAAAGATGGGACAGGAAGGCATCCCAATTTGCATACAGAATGGAGAACAGAGAACCGCAATGAACTCTGGGACCAGAAAAAGCAGGGAAGCACTGCATCATGGGAATCTCTGCTCCAGATGCTAATAAACCTATGTCTGCACACACCCAGCTCAGCAATTATCAGACCAATTCTAGTAATGAATCCTTAATTGATATCCAAATACTGAAGCAGCCTAGTTGCATTGTGAGCTCCCTGGAAGAAAACACCACCCATAGCCAAGAGTGATCAGCTCCTATTGTCTAGGACAAAACCCTTGAGTCATCAGCTTACCTATAAACAAATCTAGTGTTCTCCCTTGAACCATTGTAAGTTCTCTTCAAAAATCCCTACTCACCCTCCAGTCAGTGTTCTGATGCTTAGATCCCAACTCTGCATCAGTTCCACTGGAACTCCATCTTCTCCTGACTGATCGTGCTGGGGGCTCTGCCTGTCTCCAGCACTCAGGACCCTCCGCTACCACCATCACCTGGGAACCCCGACCAGTTCAAGCCTCATGGAGTGGGTGAGATCCCCCCCTCTTTCTCTCTCTGTTTTCCTTTCTACCTTAGGTATTAACTTTTAATAATGTATGTTATGTTGGTTTAGCCCTCCTTGTGTAGTTATCACTAGTATTCAATAAATAACCTTTATGGTTAACTTGGTTGCTTCTCTCTCTCTCTCTCTTGCTGAACTTTACTCTTTTGTGTTTTTAGCTTCCCCCATTCACTCTACAGCAACGCTTCTTTTACCTAAGCTAAAGATCCCTGCAGCGCCCAAAATACTGTGGGGTTTGTTCATCGAGTAGGTTACTGCCAGTACAATTGTGTTGGGGGAGTGGGGATAGGGACATGCTGAAGCTGGGACGCATAAGGGTAACAGTTTGAAAGAGCTGCTTGACCCAGTCCATGGAGCCCAGGGGCATATAAGGAGAAGTAGCTTGAAAGTGCTGCTTCATCCAGTCCAGTGAGTCCAGAGACATATAAGGGGTCAGCTTGACAGTGCTGATTGACCCGGTCCGCTCAGACTTGCTCTGTTAATGTATGCGTGGGGGTGTGGGTGTTCATCCGGTTCTGGGGCTGGAGTAACCCAGCCCTAGAGAACCTAGGTCCTGCAGGATAGCTCTATTGGGAGGGGACTTGCAGAAGGGAGAAGTAGAGCTCCATATGAAAACACAAGTGACACAAGCAGTACATTGGTAGGATTACAGAATCCCCTTCCCCAGAAGAGTAACCCGAATGAAGGAGCATACCCCAAAGTAATGGGCAAATCTGGTAACACAAGGTTGAGTGGCAACATCTTAATAAGCGCTTCTTCTCAGAATGTTTTCCTCCAGGACTGAGTATTAAAATCCGGGCTCTGGTTCTCTACCAAAGGCATTGCCCTGCTGTCAAAGGGTTAAAAGAAATGAAGTTTGAAAAGGAATCCATTCAGATCATGACATGAGAGTGACAGCTAACATATCTTCTCAATGGAGTGTTAGCTGAATTTCCTAAAGATTTGGGGTGAAAAAAGTCTGCGGTGAGTCTCTGAAAAAAAGATCCTTTGAAACATCCCGACTTCTGTTATGATAAGCAGTTCAATAAGCCCACCCATGGTAAGTTATTAGGAATTTATATCATATGGATCCCATTAACCTAAACGTTTGCTTTTAAAGTAAACTTCTCAGTACATGACTAGCAAGTCTGAGCACTTCGGGTTTGAGGGGTTTATTTTTACAAATGAATCCTGGGTTATCCAACCAATTAGTTGAATTTCCTGTGTAATTGTGCTTTTAATGAATCACCTAATACTAATGAGACTGTGTCTGTCCAATTTTTATTCATTAAGGGCAACAAATGAGATTGGGAAAAGTTTTTCACTTAATCAATTGTTAACCTTCGGAACTCACTGCCACTAGACACCATTGAGGCAAATAGATTAGAAAGATTAAACAAAAGGATTTGACAATTATAAGAATGAGAATAATATCTGCAGTTACCCTAGCTATAATCAGATTGTTATTGTTAGTTATTTGTATTAGAATAAAGCCCAGAAATCCCAAATGAGATCAAGGCCCAATTATGCTGGGTGTTGTACAACACACACAATAAGGGAAAGTTGCTGCTCCAAAGAGCATACAGTCTAAATAGAAAAAGACAGCAAAAGAACGGGAAAGGGAACAGAGAAGTGAAATGATTTGCTCAAGGTAACAATATATGAGTGTCAAAGCTGGGACTAGAACCTAGTTCTGCTGCATTCATGAGCTGGTGGGTCTTGCTGACTCTCTGAAAGGGTTTAAGCCATTAGCTTCACCCATGAAACAATTTCCCTCCAGGCTATACAGTGGCACTGTTTAGATACATTATGGAAATTGTATAGCCACTGAAGATTCCAGACTAGATGCACCATTGGCCTGTCCCAGTATGGCAATTCCTAGGAACATCAGTGGTTTAGTGCAGTATTTTATCATGGGGTTTCTAAATGAATTTGGTCAAGTGCGCACACACACAAAAGCAATTAAGGCCATGATATAAACGTACAGTACAGTACAGTCCTCAGGCAGGAGGCTGCAGCGAATTATGTGACACATACTTCTCCTAACCACAGCTCTATTGAAACAATTTACTGGATGTGTGCATTGAACGATGATAGATTTGAATGGCAGTTGGGGGGGAAAAAACTAACCTCGCTCCCGATCCTGCCAAGAAAATACTTGATTCTCCAATAGGAAAACCATTCAAAATCACAACCCTTATGTATACATCAGCATCTTCAAGTTCTTCTGCCACATGCTGTTTTGTCCCATTGGCTGGTGTGACGTGATGTAACACATCAGAACTTAAGAGGAAAACCAGATGCCAGATCAGATATTAAGCATATTGTTGAAATTATTGCAGTTGGGTTATTTTTGGGTAGTTCAGAGGTCAACACACCTCTGTGGAAAGGGAGGCACGAGACCTTCCCCAGACAAACAAAGAGACAATTACTTCACCAAAAAGAAAAAGTACTTAAAAGCTGGCAAACCACTGGATATGTTTGTTTTAATTTAGAAAAAGCTCTGTTAGGAATACTTAGGACTTCTTGCATGTAAAACGAGTCTGGTTGAATTTTGATCTGACTGTTTCCAGTGGAGTGGGGGGAAAAAATTAGAAACATGCAAGAAGTACCTACTTTTGATCACTGAGGTATTTTGATCTTGTAAATTATGTCTGAAATTAGGCATGGCCTGGAAAATGTGAGAGTGTTTTCTCTTGGTCTGGGGAGCTTCTGGTTTCCAGAGAAGGAGCTCTGTTCCTCTAACCTCGTCAAATGCCATTTTTTTTCCACCTCTGCTTTCTAACAAGTGGGTTTTTCTTGCCATTCATCTGAGGTGACATATGGGTGGGTTGGAGAAGCACCACAGACCTGCCTCCTCCTCCTCTGGGGCTTCCACAATCCAAAACCTGAGCTCAGATCCAACTTTTAAACAGACCTGAAAATGTTCCAGTCTAACGAGTAGGCTGACCTGCAAACTAATCTCAGCCCAACTGTCATAACATTGTGTTTGCCATGCACAGCTAATAAATCATAATAATGCTATGTTAATGGACCCAGCTTTGACAGTGCCAGAATTAAAAGGGCATACAGTAAACAAAGAGTTTCTGAAGCACAGAGGTATGGTATGGCAATGAAAATGACCAAAGGATGCAACAAATCTTTTGCTGGTATTTCCATGGACCTCAGCTAGGTTTGCTGCCAGCCAGGAAGCCAAACAGAATTCTCATCCCATCCTATTCTGCCAGATGCAATAGTTAAGAGACCCACACAAAGAGAAATGTAAACCTGATGGACAGTTGTGTTAAAGGGACAGTTCAACAAGTCTGGAATGGAACAAGAGGCTACCTGAGCATTCTCTTGAGTCAGAGAAGATCTTCCACAGCAAGAAGGATAACTTCCTGACAGAGCTATGACAAATCATGTGGAATTGGAGTCCATTAATTAGGACTGAAGAGAATAGTTTATATACAATTCTGCTCATTTGATAGGATGCAGATATAGTACTTAGCATGCATCAGCATATAGCTAGCGCACATTTAAATGAGCCAGATAAGAAAGGGAGGTAATTACTTCACTGACAGCCTTTAATTTGTCCCTGGTTTCTGGCTGTTTTACTGGGTACACTGAAGTCCTGAACATTTTGTTTCACTGTCTAAAATCCATGGTACCATTTATTTTGTGAAAGCTGTGGTTGTTTTGTATGTACTCTACTTGATCAAATAGACCAGGGGTCGGCAACGTTCGGCACACGGCTCGCCAGGGTAAGCACCCTAGCGGGCCGGGCCAGTTTATTTACCTGCTGACGCAGCAGGTTCGGCCGATTGCGGCCCCCACTGGCTGCGGTTTGCCGTCCCAGGCCAATGGGGGCGGCGGGAAGCCGTGGCCAGCACATCCCTCGGCCCGCGCTGCTTCCCGCCACCCCCATTGGCCCGGGACAGCGAAACGCGGCCAGTGGGGGCCGCGATCGGCCGAACCTGCCGCGTCAGCAGGTAAATAAACTGGCCTGGCCCGCTAGGGTGCTTACCCTGACGAGCCACGTGCCGAACGTTGCCGACCCCTGGAATAGGGACACAAAGAGGACATTCTTTCTTCTTGTATTTCAGCACTTCTGCTTCTCCTTTAAAGCTGGAATCAAGAAGTCCAGAAAGTCATGTGAAACTGGGGGTTGGGGATAACTTAATTGACCTTTCAGGAACTGGATTAATAGTTCGGTTTGGATCTGAGATAACAGAATTGTATCTGTTATAATCTGATCTGAACAACTTCACCCACGCATATTAAAAAAACATCTCACTGATGCACTTTTTAGACTCTAATATAGGTCCATTAACTTCAGTAAGGTCACTCTTCACTTATACACTATTAACAGAGAGGACTATCAGATCCCTAGTCAGTTGCTGATCTTTTGCAGTACTGTTACTGATTGGATTGGAACTTTCTAACCAGAGTTTAAACCTTAATTCAGCTTTACGTGTCACAGAGAGGGGGAGAGAGATCTTAGGTTTCCAGCTGAAAGAGTAAGTTGTCAGCGCGGATGAACTAGTGTTAAACACCAGTGAATAAAATGGGGTTTAACTTTCAAATGTGAACTTGAGACACCCCTTCTACCAAAACACTTTTGAGTTCTAAAAGGAAAAATGAAAGCAGACCAAGAGTTAAGTTATATCTATTCCAGAATATGGAAACACACAGTTTATACGAGGTCCTGAACTAACAGAGCAGAGAAACTGACACTAATAAATTGTGCACTTCCAGACAATAATAGGGCCTTATGCTTCAAATTATGTGAGTAAAAAAAGAGAAAGAAAAAAGAAGGGCCATGATCCACGCTGATGCTAGCGTTTTCATTATTAGTAGTGGCCCTGTACCAACAAGGAGGGTATCACATGGAGAAATCAAAATTAAATGTTGAGCAATACATTGGGGATTTGGGGTTTGGAACCTCCATGTTTGGGTTCTCTCCAAGATGAGCAAAAATTTGAGAGATCTTGTTTCATCCACACTTCAGTGGCAGCCATGAAATCTGTTCCCTGGAATTTGCCAAAGGCACATATCAACTTAGACTAGCCTCTTCAAAAAGGGCTCAACTGGGGCCTGATGCAACGCTCATTGAAGCAAGTGGAAAACTGTCCATTGACGTCAGTGGTCTTTGGCTCAGGACCTTGATGATATCTTTGACGCTTAACACAGATCAATATTAAGTGAGGACTTTTTCTCCAAACCATGCAATTAACATACATATAGATGTTAGCAGAAGATAGCAGCAGTGGCTAGGATGCAACAATTTGTAAATCTCTCCAGTTTAAACTACCTATGTGGTAAGTGAAAGTCTTTCATTGGACTGCTCTTTATAGTTATTAGGAATTTTTTAGAGATGGAGACTACCTGATGGTCAATCTTGAGTTTTCCTGGCATGATTTAGGAATCATGGCTGGTCTACAGAACCTAGCTAATTCTCATTGAAGGTTGAAATACACATTGGAAGTTACTGGAGGTTATAAATATGAGAGTAGGTGGAGAAACACAATAAGAGAAAGCAAGGATGCTGCACTGCATATGTACCTCTTTTATTTGGCAAGTGTAGTGGATTTTTTAACAACTTCTGTAAAACTTCACAGTAACCAAATATAAATTGAATAGATGATCTTGTAAAATGAACAATTCTTCTTAATAAGAGACCTTATGAGGACTCTGCTGAGAAATGGCAGAGGCTACTATCTGTGTCTATGTGTCTGGATGTGAAAAAAGAGGTCTGGAGAAGAGTGAAATGCAAATTGGCAAGGTTCTTTCTCTCTTTCTCTGTATAGATATTTAACCTATTCTTCATTCGCCAGTTATACACCAGTGAAAAAAACATTGACTCCAGTAGCGTTTATCCTTATTTATAAGGGTGTGATCAGAGACTCAGACCCATTCTTATTAAAGCCTGAGCAGTTTTAATGTTCGTTGGTTTCAGTAGGAATGAAGGGTGTTCAGCCCCTCATAGAACTGGGTCTTCGAAGACTTTCCAGGCTTAGGAACACTGGTAATATATTTCAAAGCTCTTTTCAGACATCTCTGACTTGGGTAACGATTACTTACCAAGCAGATCTATTTATATTACATCTCCCTAGTGCAATAGTCATATTTTTCCCCCATGAATGAGCTGTTCATGAGCAATTTCTCCAACATGTCACACAAAAGTATGCTGTCCATCAGCAAAGTGTTGTGCACGTTTTATGTTTCCACCCTATTTTTCCTTCATCAGACATATTTATGTTGTCCTAAGCAAGGCACATCCCACACTCCATTAATGCTACATCTGCCTCTACATTTGTCTTGCCATATTTCAGACGGAAGGGAAGTGAAGAAAAGCACCTTGTTAGAATTCTGATTTTGGTTTTGGAGAACTTCAACATTTCTGAGCCAGCATGATATTTATGGCTGTTTTCCAGCAGATTTTTTTTTGCGGGGGAGAAGTTTAGAGTGTTTATTCTCTTCATAGCATTTGAAGGTCTAGACAGAGCGGCACTGCAAAGGGTGCAAAGGAAGAATACAAATACAAGAGCATCTTGAGCTTTACATGTTGCAGCATTGCAAGCACGAGCATGTGCTGGGTGAAGCAGGGCTGCCCTGGGGGGGGGACAAGTGGGGCAATTTGCCCCAGGCCCCGGCCTGCCACGAGAATATAGTACTCTATAGTATTGCAACTTTTTTTTATGGAAGGGGCCCCGGAAATTGCTTTGCCCCAGGCCCCCTGAATCCTCTGGGCGGCCCTGGGGTGAAGAGCAGGGGAAAGAAAAAGAAGAGACCTCAAATTTCAACCATTAAAAAAGCTTTGTTGCCACTTTGCTACAGTCCCGTTCCAGACGATGCAGAACTAGCATGCTGAAAGCCTGTCTTTCCTGACAGTGATTAAGGGGAAATGCCAATTTAGTAAGAGGAGGAAGCTGGTAGAGCAGCCTATGTGGAAGATTTTGAAATATATATATATTTTTTTTATCACAAAAAAAAAAATCAAAGTGGAATCAATAGACAACCGTTTCCTCCCACATCCCCCCAAATCAAGCAGCATCACTGGGAGTCCTCCTTTAGTTTTTGTCCAATAGACTGACCATTGTAGTGGAGAAAAACTAGACTCAAAGTATAGGAGTGTGATGCAGTCCTGTTTTTGTCCTGACATTTCTGTGAGGCAACGTGTGCTTTGAATGAAGTATGAACAACAACGTGACCAACCTGAGGCCATTTAAGTTCACGAGGCTGCATTTCTCCTTGCAGTGCTGGTGAAAGTAAACAGCAGTATTATAAATGTTGGTCATGCCCTGGTATCGGTAAGTATAGTTTCTGAATTTGCCATATGCTCGCACTGAACTGGAACAGCGATGCCTACACAGCGAAATTGTCTAAACAGTCGGTTCAACCTCAGTCCTCGCTGTCAAAATTATGATCTACACGATTCATTCTGCTAACCACAAGAGGGGTTTTGTTTGTCAAATGAAATAATGTGTAATTTGGTATATTATTTCGGAAAGCATATTTTCAATATGCTACCACAGGCCTGGAGACTGAAGCATCAGATTAGTGGATAATGTCCTACAGTTTCCTTTGGCAACAATGATTCAGCATTAGATAGGAGGCAAAATTGTCCAGAGGCATCAAATCATAAAAACTGCAGAGGGGAGACTTTACTGAGCCAAATTTTTGAAAGCTGATTCTCAGAGTGAAATCCTGATGCCACCGAAGTCAATGGGAATTTTGCTATTGACTTCAGTGGAGCCAGGATTTCACTCTTGATTTGAGAGCTCAATTTTGTGCACCCAAACTTTTGCACATTCTGTTTACATGTGCCATGTTGTCTGTGTGTGTGCATCAAAACTTGAATATGAATACAGATGCTACCTGTGTGCATAAATATGAGGTTTTTCTGCATGGAAAAACTGGTATGTGAAAGACTCTGGCTGCAAGATATTGTCCACAAATGTTGAGGCTCCACTAAAGCATATTTGCAAATGTAGTTGCTATATTAGGTCATTCCCCATAGGTCATTACAGGTGCTGACTACAGAATGTTATGGGCATTTGGCCAGTAGAGATGGTCAACATGTTTTTGTTTAAAGCATGGAAACAAGCTGCATTTGAAATCCATTATTCAGGGTTCAAAATGGACACTTAAATGTTTTGAAATATTTGGTATTTTTTTAATCAAAATCATTATTGATTTGGGTATTGAAATGTTTCATTTACCCAAACACCATTTTTTAGCAAGCAAATAACTTTGAGAACATTTTGAATAATATTTTTGATGATGGTGATGGTCATGGACCAGGACCTCGTTATGCTAGATGCAGTAGAAACGGCAGGGGGAGGAGGGAGAGACAACAGATGGATACAGACAGATAGTGGAGTACAAGGAACAATGAGCCAATATTGGTCAACATGACAGACAGTGGTGTTAGCACACCAGCAACCTAACCATTGTCAAGTTTTTGTAGGAGTCATGAAACATGAGAGTTACAAAAACAAAATCACAAAATATTTCAACAGACAAAAAATGTTGACAACTGAAAAGTGACATCGGCATAGCTTCGTCTTTCAGGGGCGTGAAAAATCTGCAACCCTCGGAGACATGGTTCAGCCGACCTAACTCCTGGAGTAGACAGTACTAGGTCAATAGGAGAGGGAGTACCTATACCTATGAGAGAATCCATCCTGTCTGTGTAGGTAGCGTCTACACTGAAGCGCTACAGTGGTGCTGCTGAAGCGTTTTAAGTGTAGACAAGCCCTAATTCAGACATATTGCTGAAATATAAATAGCACCAAAAAAAGTCCCACAATCCAGGATATAATTTCTTGTAAAATCATACTTTAAAATTTCAAACATAGGGCTAGATTCTAAGACTCTTACTCATACCGAGGCTACGTCTACACTTAAAGCGCTACAGCTGCACCACTGCAGCTCTTCAGTGTAGATGCTACCTAAGCCAACAAGAGGAATTCTCTCATTGGTATAAGTAGAGTGACCAGATAGCAACCGTGAAAAAACGGGATGGGGATGGGGGGTAATAGGCACCTATATATGAAAAAGTCCCCAAAACCGGGACTGTCCCTTTAAAAACAGGACATCTGGTCACTCTAGGTATAAGTAATCGACCTCCCCAAGAAGCAGTAGCTAGGTCAATAGAAGAATTCCATTGACTTAGCTCTGTCTACACCAGGGGTTAGATCAGCTTAACTAAGTCACTCAGGGGTGTGAATTTTTCATACCCCAGAGCAGTGTATCTGGGTTGATTTAACTTTTTTAGTGTGGACCAGGCCATAGCAATGCAGGACTCCAATGTAGGCACATACCTACTGGGTTTTAGGAGACGTTTGCATCTCTCACCGCAATTGATAAACAATTTAGAATCTGAATTTGAGTGGCATTAACTAAAGAAGAACAAAACAGGATCAGAAAAATGTTAAGTACCCATAAATTACATGTACATCCTCATTAAGTCCCCTTTATACTGCCAGAGGAATGTGAAGGGGCCTAAGTGTAAGTGAGAATCAGACCCTTGGTCTTTATTCTTAGAGTATCTTGCACTTCAACATAAGTATCTTGCACTTCAACATAAGAAAACATGGAGGGTCTTGTTCCAAAAAGATGCAATATGGGTAGTAAAATGCCTGTTTTACCTGTTGCTCTCTTTTTCTCGAAATATCCCTTCTTTGCATGCCCACTTTAAGGCCCTCTCATACTAAGGAAATAAAATCCAAATCAGCCCAAAGAGCCTGAAAAGCAATAACACAGGAGTCTGCAGCGAGTTCATGGTATTTAAATTCTGCTAGTCCTAAACCTTGACCTGGATTCTACCAAACGTCTCAGATTGCTTGCTGTTTATTAACTCCAGCTGATGAGTTCAGTTAATTAGCTAATGCATGGGTAGCTTGTTATAAATAGAAAGCAAAACAGTGTGGGTTTTTTTCCCCCCAGCTTCTTCAAAAGAAAAGGCATTTTTGACCAGAAAGTTTTACTTGTAAATGGAGGCCCAAATTTAATTTCAGATAGTGTTACTCCACCTTGTGCAAGTGATTTGTCTTGACACTGCACCGACTACCCACACACAAAACGCCCTTTATGAGTTCCACGCCAAAGAGCCTGAAGTATTTTTTGCTTCTCTGAAAATGACATTTCGTCCTTTTTTTTTTTTTTTTTTATCACCTGAACATTGGTCTTAAAACCACAGCACGCAAAGGCCCCATGTGAAGTGGGGAAAGGCATTTCGGCATCTGCTTAGACCCCCAAACTGAAGCGCCAGTGTGCTTAAAAAAGCTTGTATTTAAAGGCACTGCAGCTGCACCAGCTCATATTTCATCCAGCCACCAATTTCCTTTTTCCCCTGACAAACAGGCCTCAGAAAGAACGCAGGCCAGAAATTCTCCACGTTAGCGAAACATTTCCTCTTTCCCGTTCTCCCTTCCATTAACATTATTACACTGCTCCTGGGAAAAGCTGACTTTTCCAATCCAGGCAGCATATTTCTTTCTTTCTTTTTTGGGGGGGCAGTGCTAAGAAAAGCATTGAGGGGAGGTGGGAAGGGCAGCAAAGGAAATATGGGGGTGAAGTGAATTATAACGTTTCTTCAGGAAACATACTCTCTCTCTGTCTTGCACACAAACGCACAAAATTAATGACTCCTTGTCTCTTTCCTTCACTGGCTATGGCACAAGTTGAAAAACACAGACATACAAAAATCACTGACAGTCTCCTTCCCGGGGATTATATGCTCAATCGAGACTCAATAACTGTTTAAAGCCTATTTGACTAGGATGGTGCTTAAACTCACCACAGACCTAACTGCCGCCAATTCTACCTAAGACCTTGTCTTTAACTGATTAATAAGCCTTAATCTGCAGCCCTCAGGATATTATGTTTTTCTAGACATCCAACATCCCAGAGATAGGGCTGCACATTCTGTTACATGCCTGATGTATACCACCTTTATTTAAACCATTCAAGACCCCACATTGCAAAAGATATCCTATGACAGTTATGACCTTGTGTGTCCCCCCTCCTCTACCACCCTTTCAACTACTTCATATACTGTGATCGTAGGAAATTAGACCTGGTTTAGAAATGAGCAGCCATATTGGATGTCCAGAAGGTTGCACTCACTTACACAAGGCATGATTTTGGCCAGTGACTTTTTATTTTGTCCTGCTGTTATTTTTTCCTTTCTGGAGAGCCGTAACAAAAAGTCACACTTACCTAGAGAAGTGCAAATCCCCACCCTATGAAAGCCAATGGCAAAACTCCCACTGATTTGAACAGTGCCTGTATCGGTACGTCTATACTTACCTCCGGGTCTGGCGGTAAGCAATCAATCTTCTGGGATCGATCCCAGAAGTGCTCGCCGTCGATGCCGGAACTCCTGCTCCGCGAGAGGAGTACGCAGAGTCGACGGGGGAGCCTGCTTGCCACGTCTGGACCTGCGGTAAGTTCGAACTAAGGTACTTCGACTTCAGCTACATTATTCACGTAGCTGAAGTTGCGTATCTTAGTTCGAAATGGGAGGTTAGTGTGGATCAGGCCTTAGAAGAGGATGACTAGAACAAAGTGCCCTGTCTTCAGAGCAGAACAGCACATAGGTAATGCATTGCTGACTGAACCATGGTATGTGTAGGCAAGGGGAGAAGGACTGAGCTTCCATGATTATAGACTTGAACTTTATGTTGTCCCTGGAGATGGGCCTGGACCAAAATCCTGGATCTAAACAGCCCTAAACTTTGGTAAAGTTTGCTTCCAGATTTGGACTTTATGGATCAGGCCTACCTCTAATGCCTGTGTGTTTAAGGCTTTGTGTAGTCTCGCTTTACTTTCTACCAAAAACACAACAATTTTCCGTTTTTGGCTAAAGATATTTTGTTTTTTAGCAAAAAACTGAATACATTTTGGGTTTTCAGTGTTTAAACAAAAAGTCAAAATTTTCCCCACAAAGCAGGGATTTTTAGTGAAAAATTTTGGTTAGTCAAAAATTCCATTGAAAAATGATTTTAGTGGAAAATTTTTGATTGATCTTAGTTGATACATCATTCCCATTGCTCATCTTCCTGGATCAATTACACTGTGTCTTAATAATCATGCTCTGAAGCTGAGCCAATCCATATAACTATTTGGAAAGCTAATCTAGAAGTGGATGGAAAATGGTTTTTACATCCTATGAGTATTATCAAGATTTTGAAAAGTTTCCCCATCCTGAATGGGGACAAAAATATTTAAATCTTGAAAATTATCAGAAACTGATAGACCCCCACAAAATTTGGATCAGGTCAATCAAAACTTTTAATTTCAATAATTTTAAAAGGTTTTATTTCAATTTTGATTTTTTTTAAATGTTTAACCTTTATAAACACTTAAACCAGTATAAATTAACTAAAATTTCTAAACACAAAATTGCTTTGAAGAAAAAAAGGAAAAACTTTCCATTTCAAAAGTATTGAAAAGGGACATTTTGATAATTTTGAAACTTTTTTTTCATGATTGTTTCACATTAGCAGATTCACCAAAACAACTCTTTCCCACAGTTTCAGTTTCACTGGAAAATAACTGAACAGCTCTAATCTATACACTGTAGGCAGGGCTGGCACTTCCACTAGGCGACCCTAGGCGGCCGCCTAGGGCGGCAGGATTTGGGGGGCAGCATTTTGCCGTCCTCGGTGGCAATTCGGCGGCAGGGGTCCTTCCTCTCTGTGTCTTCGGGGTGCTTTGAAGGTGGGTCCTTCACTCGCTCCGGGACCCACTGTGACGGGTTGGATCACAGAAACCCCCTTGGGAGCTGCCACCTGATGTGCAAAGACTACCTCTGATCCTGTTTTCCCTGCCAGCTCAGGACTCCAGCACCCTGTCTTGCTGGGCCAGCCACTCCCGTCTGCTCCAACAAAGACCTAGGGTCTGAATCACTTGCCCCAAAGCTACAAGTTTACTTGAAAACAGCTCCCAGAAGTATGCTTGTCTCTAGCACTCAGATGCCCAACTCCCAATGGGGTTTAAACCCAGATAAATCTGTTTTACCCTATATAAATCTTTATCAGTGTAATAGAGGGCGAACAATTTATGAGTTTACTCTGCATGAGAGATATGCACAGTTGTTTGCTCCCCCAGGTATTAATACATACTCTGAGTAAATTACTAAATAAAAAGTGATTTTATTAAATACAGAAAATAGGATTTAAGTGGTTCCAAGTAGTAACAGACAGAACAAAGTAACTCACCAAGCAAAATAAAATAAAATGCACAAATCTATGTCTAATCAAACTAAATACAGATAATCTCACCAGTTCCAGAATGCTCCCTTTTACAGGCTAATCTCCTTTTAGCCTGGGTCCAGCAATCACTCACAACCCCTGTAGTTACTGTCCTTTGTTCCAGTTTCCTTCAAGTATCCTGGGGGGGTGGAGGGGCTCCTTCTTTAGCCAGCTGAAGACAAAATAGAGGGGTCTCCCACGGGTTTAAATAGACTCTCTCTTGTGGGTGGAGACCCACCTCCTCCCTCCTATGCAAAGTCCAGCTCCAAGATGGAGTTCTGGAGTCACCTGGGCAAGTCAAATGTCCCTGCATGACTCAGTCTTTACAGGCCGAAACCATTGTCCACATGGTATCTTGCATGTCTCCAGGAAGACTTCTTATGTGGATTGGATCATTCCTAGATGCATTGTTCTCCAAGTGTTTCCTGATCAGGTACTTAACCTGGCGAATTCCTTCCTAAAGAAGCTGACCAAATGCCTCCCAAAGCTTACTTAGAAACCAAGCCAGCATACAGCCCATATTCTTAACCTCGAGTAGAAAATGATATATATGTACAAATAGGATGAACAGATATAGTAGACCATAACCTTTACGGAGATATATTACATGGCACAGGCAGCACAAAACATATTCCAGTTATGTCATACATACGTTTATAAGCACCCCCTCCCCATAAAGCTGCCAAAGTGCCCCAAAGACGCGAAGCAGAAGGACCCCCGCCGCCGAATGCTCTGAAGAGGAGCGCTGCTGCGTAGGGCGGCAAAAACCCTGGCGCCGCTCCTGACTGTAGGACATTTCATTTCAAAGGCTTCTGAAGTGCTTTGCAGACTATGGACCCAATTGTCTGCTGCTGTAGCTCCATTGACGTACTTTGGCTGAGAATTTGGTCAACATATTGATGGAAAGCATTTCCACGTACCAGTGTTGATGGAAAACATTCCACCTATCATAGAAGTACTGCCTCCTCTGGGTGTGATACAGAAGCAGTTTAAAGATAGGCAACAATGTTACACAATAGTTTCAACAAAAGGGGAAGAACAAAACTTTACCAAGTTTAACCTAGATCTAGTTGAAAAATGAAATTTCATTAAAAATGTCAATTTTGTAGTTATTTCTATTTTGCAGGATTTGAAAGGGACCCACATTTCATTTTTTCATAATATTTTTTGAAAAAAAACCCCACATTTTTAGATAATTCATTTTCAAAATCATAATAGAATGTTTTGTTGTATTAAAAATCATGTTTTCTCAGTAAAAAAATTACATTGAAAATAATTATACTGATACAAATTTCACTTAAAATTTCATGAAAAATTAAACATTTTCATAATGTTAAACTTTTTTTGTGGAAAGCTTCATTTTCCAAAGAATAAACTTTTAGCGTGAAAAATTTTGACCATCAATAATTGTATCTTGTTTTTCCACAGTCCAAGCTGGTTATGTAAAAAGTCAGTTAAGATATATACATTAAGTAAAGTGTAGGAGCAACATAATATGGAGCAAAAACATTAGACATAGACAGACTCAATTAGACAATCTGGTTAATTCTTTGATTATATCAGAGTACTATAAACCATTCACTTGATTGAATCCAGACAAACTGCCTCAACACAATCCTTGACTCAGATTTATTTATCTAAATTTACATTGCAACAGCTACCACAAAAATTACAAACTGTGGTTTGGGTTGATTTTTTTCCCCTCCCTCATGTTTACATGGTCTTCAAGGGAAAAATAAAATGGTTATGCCCAGAGAGACTTTGCTTGAATTATTCTCCAGAGTAGCATTTTAGCAGCTTTTATTTACAAACATAGCCTGCATGTGTTTCATCATGTCTGGTTTAAGATTTTTATTTTGTGCCTTTCATAGAACAAGCATGGTTTATTACCTTTACGAATGTGACCAGGCTGGGAACATGCTAACTGACTGTTAGAGTCTTAAGCTAAGATTTACATCGTTGTGGATAGAGGTTCCAAATCTGGGATAGATGACACATCTGTGTGTTAATACACAATCAAAATCGTATCTGCTGTAATGAGAAGGAGCTCCTGTTCCCACGCTCAGGAGTTGTCAATGATAGGCTTTCATTATCAGAGATGTTACCTGGGAGAAATCTCCCTGACTTTTTAGTAAGACTTTATTCTTCCCTCTCTCTCTCTCTCTCTCTCTCTCTGTAAGATTTTCAGTTTAATAACAACTGTGAAAGTAAAGAAACAAACACATTCCTGGACCCAGATACTGAGTGACCCTCAGGGAAATCAGTTAAGGTTATTCATGTCCTGAGATGGCAGGATCAGCCCCCTAGGATTAATCAGTTCAGAGTCGACACATTTCAGTTTTTCTTTGTATTAAATTTACCCATCATCTACCAGCTGGACAGTAACCCTGATACTCTAGCACTTTGGAACATCTGAGTTAATAGCTTTAACTTCCACCTATAGGGTTCTGGCAAGTGAGTTTTGTTTTTTATCTTTTTGTTTTATTTTAAAAACTCAACAACTCTTGATTAAACCTTGATTAAAACTTAACTAAATTTGATAGACATCCAGTTAGAAAAAATAAAAGCTGCCGATAATAAAAGCTGCCCAAATCCCCCTGAAATTAAAAAGGAAAAAAAAAGAGATTAAAAGGAGAGAGGTGTTCGTTGCTGAATAGTTTTCTAATTACACCAAAGGTGGCCACAGAAGGGACAATATCAAGAGCAACACCACACCTCAGTTGTTGAGGTTAATTTGGTTGATATTCTCCAGAACCTGGAATCTCTAGGAGTAATGGGGCACACAGCAGTAGCAGTGGATATTTAGTTCAAATTTAGTGGTTTCAATTTTTTCCATTATGTTTGAGTCCTGACATATCTTACATGTACTGTAGGAGCTAAAAGGACCATTTGTTTTTTCAGCTGACTTTTTGGAGCTGGGCAGACCTGTGAGATGCACCATAAATGGACTGAAAAAGGTGAGGTTTATGAACTGCAAAGCAGTGAGGAAGTTTTCCAGGAAACTATGCAAAAGCTTGCTTTTGACAGTCTACTTGAAAAATAAATACTACAAATTCCTTCAGAAAAAAAAATTGACCTACTATTGTCCTCTTGGATTTTTTTCTTTTAAATTGAGAGTTTGTTCATTTGACACATATAATTTCACACACACACATTATTAAGATAGTGCAGAATTTGCAGAAATCCAAGACCTGATCCAAATCTCACTATCACTAGTATAATTCCACTGATTTCAGTGAAAGTATTTTTGATTTTCCCTGTGAGACAGAGGAGAATCAAACCCCTAAACTTCACTTGGTCTTATAGGACTTATTCAGAAACAATGTAAAATTATTCAGAAACAGTAAAATATGTTACCTGGGTGGGTCAGGGGATTGGAATGGTATTTAGAGCCTTTTGCCACTAGTTCAAATCTGTTCCAGCCACAGCCCAATGAAGTCAATAGGAATGTTTCCATTGACACCAGTGGGTTTTAAATGAGTACTCAAGCGCATAGTAACAAAGGACTCAATCTGGTGAGAAAATTAATCTGGATGCTTCATGAGCAATTTTGAAACTGTTTTGTTTTTTCAATATTTGGGGGGAGGGGGAAATTTCAAAATTTTCAGATTTGTCAGTGAAAAAACATTTTAAAAAACGGATTGTTTTTGTTTTTGTTTTTTATTTTTTCAAATTATTGTTCGCTTTTCCCCATGAGCCCTCTGTTGTTCCTTTTTACATTTTGCCGATGGAAAGGGAGGGCAAACTGAAGAGCTAGAAAGGAAAGAGGAAAATCCAAACCTGATTTTTGTTTACCTGCTGGGTTTTTTTAATCAAAAAATTGGAAATGTTTTTGAACAACTTTTTTTTTTTTTTTTTTTTTTAAGAAGCCACTTTTTCAATGAAAGAAAAAGTTTGGGCTGAAGGTTGACCAGCACTAGCTGTTACCCTGCTGGCCTGCTTCATAACATGAATGACTCAGTAGCTGACCAGTTTGGTTATGTGAATGAGTTGGTAGCCTCATTCCATTTCCAAATACACAGGTGTCCACAGCACAAAAATCATCATTACGATGGACAGAAACTTGCTCTTTTTGACAGCCAGAGCATAGAAAATGAATTACTCTCATACCCCTGGGGCCACCTTCCAGAATAGGATTCTGGGGCAGTACCATACTTGTTGCCAGTGTATGCTCTTTTCAGATGCTATTCTCTATAATTCACTTGCAGGCAGCTTCTTTACTGAATGGACAGGTGTTTGGATATGGTGATGAATGTGGTATTAAAAAGATATGACCTCACCCACCTTGTCTCTCTCATATCTTTTATTGGATCAACTTCTGTTGGTGAAAGAGACCAGCTTTTGAGCTACATAGAGCTCTTCTTAGAGTACGTCTACACTACCTGCCGGATCGGCGGGTAGCGATCGCTCTATCGGGGATCGATTTATCGTGTGTTGTGTAGACGTGATAAATTGATCCCCGATCGCTCTCCCGTCGACTGCTGAACTCCAGCTCAGCGAGAGGCGGAAGCAAAGTCAACGGGGAGCGGCGGCTGTCGATCCCGTGCCGTGAGGATGCGAAGTAAGTGATTCTAAGTCTATCTAAGATACGTCGACTTCAGCTATGCTAGTCTTGTAGCTGAAGTTGCATATCTTAGATCGATTCCCCCCCGCCCCCAGTGTAGACCAGGCCTTAGTGTCTTTAGAAGCATTATTTAAAAGATAGACTGACTGGTGTCCCACTCAACCTTCTGTTGCTAATGAAGAGGAAAACAACTCCCTCCGTATTTTTCTTCCAGGCTTTATCAGAAAGATAAATTAACAAACCGTATGTGTTCTAAATTGTACAGTTTGTAACAAAGGAAAGTTGGGTTATCTGAATTATTTGATGATTGTGCTGCTAAAATGGCTTTGCAGATGATCAATGAAGGTACTAAAATCTTTTCCATGATCACTATTTGGTGCTAGTTTGTTATTGTTGTTTTGTTTTTAATTCTGGGTGGGCAAGGCTGCTTTTCCTCTGTCCAAACCGGGAGGGGGGGAAAAAATCAGGATGGCTCTCCCTATGGTTTTCTGGTTAACTGCACACATCTGGGTTTCATATCAAAAGAAATAAATATCAGACCTAATTAATCCTCTGTGGCTTCTGGGTATGGACTCCTGAGCAGTGCAGCCTCTAATTACAGTTTAACCAGGCATGGTGACAGCGTAAGCTGTATCAGCCAGGCTCTGGATTTGATGCAGTATATCATCTTCCAAGTGAAGAGAGAGAAAGAGAAAGAAAGAGAAGTATTTGTTGAAAACTTTGTCAAAGTCCTTAGAACTACACTGATTTACACCAGCTGAGGATCTGGCCCATCTTGAAGCTATCTAGGAAGAAAAAAAAATAGAACAAATACATGCCATACTAATTTGCTTTTGTGTTATGCATAGGGGAACGTCCAAATAGCACCACCTCATGCTTTTTGCAATTTAAGGCCACTTTTAATAAACCACAGCCTTAATGCAAATTGCTGAAATGCAAATCTTGAAATTATTTGTATGGGAGTACAATTATAGTTCCTTTCAAGAAATGCAAACTTTCTGATTTATTAGTCCTTTATAAAGGATTATTTATAACTGATAATCTGTGTAATGATTTTACCAGAAGATAAAGTTCCTATATTGCAGACAAAGGATATCTAGACAGCAGTATTCTGATTAGTTTTACATCTTTTCTAATTCAAATAATTTAAAGATGGAGTTTGGGGATTTGCTGAGCTGCAATAAAACATGTCGGGAAAGGGGTCTGTTATATGTTTTATAAGTTTAAAGCCATCTTTTTTCCCCCATGTCTTTAAAACCATTTTGATTTGCAAATATATGAGTGAATTCAGAGCAAATAAAAGTAGAAGGACTGTTAACACTGGCTTTGGTACAGGCAGGCTCTGTGCAAATTTTCCCTCTCTGCCAATGTACCTCAATCCTGGCTTGCACTAACCCCTGTTATTCTAGTCCTCGATTTATCCAGAGCAAAGGCTGCCAACTATACCAAATTATGGGGCTGATTTTTTTTTTCAGTGAGGACTAATGAGACCACCAAACTTATTTTCCCTCCTACCCAGAGCCAGGATTTGAACAGAGGTCCCTAGAGATGCAAACATAGTATATTAACCAACTATGAAACCACCCCCCTGCCATGTAAAGTCACACCCAGGAGGGTTTTGTGGTGTTAGGCAGCAGAGTTTTTACATGGCTGTCCATATATTACAGGATATTATTTTTCCAGCACAGAATATTTCAAACATTTCCAGTGAACTTTTTTCTCTTCTTTTTTTTTTTTAATTTGTATTTTGCATATAAAAATCAAAGGAATAAAATTAAACCACAAAAATATACGTTAGTGAAACAAAAGCAAGGGGGAAAAAAAGTCTTTGAAGGCTGAAATTACATCCTCCTTGCTCTACCATGCTGTCCCTAGGTATTGCACAGACTTCTATGTAGTCAAAGATCTTACATAGCATATAGTATGGGCTGTGATTCCTTGCATTTAGGAGTTAATCACACACCCTTTTGCAAAGTCTAAAAGGTACAGTGCACCATCTCAACACTAAGGCCAATGGAATAATCACAACGGGCAAATATAATAATAGCACTTATATATTGATAGCTCTTTGCATTTTCACAGTGCTTTACAAAGATGAAAGGCCAGATGGGACTATTAGGTCATTTAGTCTGGCCTCCTGTATAACACAGCTCATAGAATTTCATTCAATTACCCCTCTGCTGAGCCCAATAACTGATGTTTGACTAAAACATATCTTCCAGAAAGACACCCAGACTTGATCTGAAGACTTCAAGAGATAGAGAATCCAGCACTTCCCTGGGTAGATTGTCCCAGTGATTAATCATCTTCCCTGTTAAAACTGGTACCTTATTTCTAATATGAATTTGTCTGGCTTTCACTTCCATCTGGAGGCATCCCATGAGGCAGGGCATGAGAGGTCATAGATTTGGGGCTTGCTTGTACTGAGCATGTGCTCACACAGAGTGAGCATGCTCAGTAACACTGCTGAAGCCAGCTGCCTTCACTCTGCCCCATCACTATCGGCAGGCACAGGTCATCTCTGCTTCTCCCCATTGGTTCTTGTTATACCTTTCTCAGCTAGGTTAAAGAGCCTTCCAGTACTTCAGCACTTATTTTTCCTATTAGGTGGAGAAAGTGGTTGGGGTTCAACTTGAGGTTAAAGCACTGGACTGGCACTCAGGAGATATGATTTCAGCATTTGGCTTTGTCACAAACTGTCCCTGGGACCTTGGACAAGTCACAAAAACGTTCTGTGCCTCAGGCCCCCATCTATAAAATGAGGATGGAGAGGGGTCTTTTCACCCTGCCTCTCCAGTGCAACCATGCAAGGACTAGATACAAGATGTTCCTGATTTATTAATCTGGAGTATGTTGCAAAATGGGACACATTTTCAAAAAATGTCTTCTAATGTGGAATCCATAGGATTTTATATTTTTCTGAGACACATATTGCACTAATTGGCTAGTGTGTGTATTACTGCTCTCTATTGGACAAGAAGCTGAACTGCTCAGCTGAGTATCACTGGCCCTATACTACTAATAGCCAAAAGAGATTCACCTTTATCTGTAGATGTAAGGGCCTATGTTTTTGATTGTTTTATCCCAACAGTGGCTGTGCAATTCTCAATGGCCAGGATAGGAAGCACTGTGACAAATGTGGGCTCTTCGGCTCTGTTGCAAATTATATTACTGTAAATGTATGCAATTAAAATAAAGAGCTCGGATGGATGAGTGAGGGCACTGATGATGGTACGGGTAACCCTTACACTTCTTGGTCACTTTCATAATAAGCACCATGTGTCAGGATTAAACACCTTCAGCTGATGACTAGTCAGTCCAGCCTCCGGGAAGATTAATGAGCTTTGATGGGTTGTGGCAGGATTGGCGGAGGGGAACCAGCAGGCTGCTTTTAAGCTCTGCAGCCACAAAAGGTTGCTAGAAGCTCTGTGCTTTGGCCGGCCGCTGTGATTGTTCTTGCTTCCTCATCAGCTCCTGTCCTGTTCCAGTCCTCCTCCTGCCTTGCTTTGTGACTGCTCCAACCCTGTTTCTGTCTGGCTCTGATGTTGGCTCTAGTTTGGGGTCCCTCAGACAGGTTCTAACCAGTGAGCATGACTGTCACCATGTGAGCCTGGCACCATGTACATTTAGAATACTGTATAAATGGCAATCAGTAATTAAGACCAGCTCATTGTTTTGAGCTTGACCCAGGTCAGCAGTGACTGAGAGTAATTTCCACCCTTTGGTGGCTGATGTAAAATGATCTGGTGGTCTCAGCCCATTTTTTTGCAGACAGTTAGTTAGTTTGACCCCAAAAAGGAAAGAGTGACAGAGACTCCATGAAGTCCACTAGGGACTTTACTATTGCTATTGATTTTATGTGGAAAGTGCCCAGACACTTTGGTTATGAGCAACAGTATAAAAGTCTGATAGAAAATGAATAATTGTTCTTCTCTCTCACAGACACAGACACAAAACATAGTAGTTCTCTTCACAAAATACATTCTCGCATTGGTACTCATTGCTATTCCTGCTGGTAGTTTTAGCAGGGCTTCCAAAGGCTGAATTACTCTCTTAACCATACAGATGTTTCCTTCTATCAGGGGTGAGGTAGGGGGCAATGGGAGGAAATTTCACAGCGTCACTATACCTGGTCTATACAGGCCTGTGCTCTTGATCCAGGATTTTTCCCTAGCATTGGTTTAATTTAAAAATCCTTTTAAAAAGAAAGAAATTGAGATCAAATGATGTAAACTATTACCCCATTGCTTATGTGCTGCAAGAGATCACCTTATCTTCCAGAATATGAAGGGCTATCACACAGCATTGAACAGCTCTTGACAGGGCAGAATCTCGGCCGTGCACATTTTGTAACAGCTTCCTCACTTGAAACAAAAACTATTGGTGGAAGAAATAGTTGTTGAAGAAAAGGTCATTACCAGGAAGCCCATAAAATGCTACTAATTTTCCTCTATCAGTCCTCCTCAGCTGATAAGACTTATTAGACCCTTAAGTTTTGTTTACACTGCTGTCTTTAAGTGGTCACTTATCCACTCCTGCCCTGTGTATCTGCCTAAGGGTTTTTTTTTTTTTTATTCCACTTTTTCTTTCACTTTAATAAACAGCACCAGTCCTGATACCAAGATAGGAAAATCTGACCCCTTCAGTCCTTCACTCTAGGTGTAACAAGAAGTGCGTCCTCTAGTAACATGTAGAGAGTTCATTATGTTAGACGAGAATAGAGTCAGAAAATTTGCCTATTGTCCCAAAGTGTATTTCCTTAAACTCTGATGGAGGTTCAACGAAACCCACATTTTAGAGCATGTTTTTACTCTAAATACCAGAATACTAAGACATGTACAGTTTATCCTGAAGGCCCAGTCTTGCACTCAGTGAAGTCAATCACAAAACTCCCATTGACATCAACGTGAACAGGATTAGGCCCTAACATTTTAATGACCTAAGGACCATATTCTACCCCCATTCGACACACACAACTCCCAAAAGCACCCAGGTGATTCTTGAGTGGGCAAAATATGGTCCTACTATACTAGAGGGCCCAGTAAGGTGGAAGCAGCTCCTATTGAAGTCAATTAGAGTTGCAGCTGTGGAAACTGAGGACTAAAAAGGCCCCAGACATATTGGTTTAAAGAAAGCAAGCAAAACTCTCATCCTGAAGTCCTTCCTTAGTCTTGGCTAAGTACTGCTTATAGTTACACTAGATCTACACTGCTGTGAGAGCATATAGTGTCCCAGGGGGAACTGTGCCTGAGTGAAAACTGCATTAGGATTTCAGGATTTGGTCTCAGACTTTCTGAGGATATACTTTCACATATATGCTTTCTCCATCCCATTGTTCTTCAGAAACTAGTTTTCTTCTGGTGACTTCTCTAATTTCTACCCTGCATCCAAGGAAAAAGAAACCCAATCAAAAGGTTTCCTTACCTGTAGAGATATGATCTATGGAAACCTCATCCACTCTTACTCCTGACGTGTTGAAAGGTTTCAGTCTAAAACTTGCTATGTTTAACATTAGTATGATATATCCATTGTAATGTATGTACAATCACCAGGTCTCTATAAATAACTCTATTTTGGAGGTTTGAAAGAAGTTCCTAGTGTCATCCTTTCAGGAGCTTGCAGAAGACAATGAACCACAGTATTTTGAAAGCTACATATTGACGCCTATATTACACCACCTCCTTTCCCGAAAATAAAGAGACTTTATTCTATTGCCAATCCTTTCACGTTCAGACACTAAGAAGCACTTTGATCTATTGATTACATTACCCTGCAACTAAGGGCTTTACATGAAATGTCTTTGTCGTGCTGACAAGTTTTCTTGCATGATAGGAATGTTTCTTAAACTGCCTGCTGGTTGCAAAGAAAATTTGCTTTGACTATCAATGTGTAACAAACTGAATTCACACCCATGATTTCAGTTTTGCTCCTCTAGCATGCCAGGTGATAGGCAGCCTTGCTGAGCTTGTTGAATCATTTATACTAGACATGCTTCCACAAGCCACGTAAACAGAAAATCTAGTCTATTCTATATAAGTTCTGAAACTGCCCTCATCACCTCATTATTGGAGCACCCATTTTGCTGCCAAAACAAACCATTATAGGGACACAATAGAACAGTATGTTCTTCATATTAGAACCATAGAAAACAGCACCAATTCAAGAAAATGTTCAGGATTCATAAACATTTTCTGAAGTTACCAACTGGTCATCCAAATGTTTGAGAACAATGGCAAGCCTGGTCATGCATAGAATTCCAGTCCAGCCCAATCGCTGGTAATTTGGCCTAACTGGATCTTTTTTCGTCATTGGATCAGTTGTAATCATTATCAGACTTTCATTTTGTCCTTTTATTAAGTTTTATATTTAACATATAAATTCTTGTGTCCATGAGTGGAACTGATTGGGGGAGGAATGGGGCAAATATTTTTCAGGAAAAATATAATTTCCTGACCAGCTCTTCCCGGGAGTGTCACTCTTAAATCTGTGGCAGTGTTTTTACTCTAACTCACATGTGCAAGGGTTTGTAACTCAAATGTAAAAATGCGCTCTTGGCTGGCACTAGGCATATGGGTTTTTTTTCAAATTCTAAGGGCCTATTACATTTTTCTTAACCTACACACATACACAATCAAACAAAAGCCCTCTCGTTGCCTTCAGAGGGTGTTTTCACAGTTCTCTCATTTTCGAGAACTAAAATTGAAAATAAAGTTAATGGCTGCATATGTGATCAAATATCAAAATGAAATTTTGTGCCTATCGTTGGCCAGATTCACCAGTTCTCTCTGCCTGGTTCTTTGCCCCATCATACCAGTGAATGACTCCATCTAGGTACTTCTATGCCCCTCATCACCATAGTGTCTGAGTGCCTCACAATCACTAATGAATGATCTTCACCATATCCCTATGAGGGGGATAAAATTATTCCCATTTTACAGATTGGGAACTGAGGCACAAAGAGGTTGTCAGAAAGGAAGCCAGTGGTATACTCAGGAGTTGAGCACAGATCTACAGGATCCCACACCAGTGCCTTAACCACAAGTCCATCCTTCCTCTGCTCTGCTGGGCTAGATCCACAAAGGGGATTTAGATTCAGTATTGCAATGCCCACTAATGGAACCCACAGCCCCAAGTTAGGTCCCCAAACAATGCATGGGGATATTATTGGTGGAAAATTAGGCACCTAGGGAATTTAGGCAGCTAGTTAATTGGGAGGAGGGGGATGGGGTTGAGGGTCTACATTTTGGACGTATGTACCCAAAGTGGCAGTTATGTGCTTGTAATCCCTTTGTGGATCTAGCCCAATACCCTTTTTACAGATCTATTAGTGACTATTCTCCTAAAATCATTATGATCATTATGACTAATGTGATATTTAAAAAAAAATCAGATTTATAAAAGCAAAAATTACCCAGCCTCCCAGACCGCTCTCTTCTGCTTTCCGTCTGGCTTTAAAAATAACATTGAAAGGAAAAAGTAGTAAGGCAGTAGTAGCGTCAAGCACCTTCATCTGACAAAGTAACAATATGGGTCTGGCTTAAATAAAATTTTTTTTTAATGAAATCAGAGACATTTCTCACAGCTGCCAAAGCCTACCTGACTCGGCACTTTTTGAAGGAAAAAAATACCACGTTAAATTGTTTGTTAAAATGGCCTTTAAATTTCAGAAGTGGAGATTTATAACTCTCACATGAAGTAAAAGAATAGCTTGGCACTTGAATTCTTGTTTTGTTTGTTTGGTGGATATTGCTGAGATTATCGTTAAGATCCGACTAATTTGTCGTTCTGGTTTGTGCATTATAGCTAATGACGCCAAGGTCAACACCAAAGACTGCTGGCCATTCGCTATTCCATACCTTTTGCAAAGGCCAAAATGGGGACTGAAAGTTTGGCTCCATGCCACTAGACCTTTGGAACTACTTCGAAGACAATAAAATCACGTGGATTTGCCAGCAAATTTAAGCGTCTGTCCAATTTCGTCCTGTTTATTAAACTAGCCAATATGTAGTTAAGGTGAGATTGTGTAGCTGTTCTGCATGCTCAACTGTTATCTAATTCTAATTCTGAGAGAGACTTACAACTCTTTCTCCAACAGAAGCAATTAGAGTCATTGCTATCATTAATTTGATGCTTGAGGGGGTACAGTGTACCCTGGTGATAAAGGAGATTTAAATCTCACCTTGTTCCAGCACGCACCCCAGAGGAAGCTCCAGGTCAGCAATGCACCTAAGCACATGCACAAATCAATTCCTCTTCAGCAAGGCACTTAAGTACATGCTTAACTTTAAGCCCATGCTTAAATCCCATTAAAGGGAATGGGACTTACTCATTGCTTAAAGGTAAGCATGTGTTTAAGTGTTTTGCTGACTAAAGATGGTTGCTGAATTGGGGATGAAGAGAAAGCAGGCTGCTTGTCCACTGTGTTTTCACAAGAATTGGCAACTATTTCCCAAACTGTGGTCAAAGTTCTCAGCTGATATAGATCAGCATATCTCCATTGAATTCAAGGCTAGAGAAGCTGGCTCAGTGCTTCAGCTAGTTCATCTACACAGCATAATTAATAACAAAAAGACAATGCCATTGGGTATCTAGATTCCCAACCTACAGTTGTTTCAGATTATGCCACATTACCACAGGAACTATTAAACATAAGACCTACCTCAACATAATAACAATAATACTCAGAATGCACATAGCCCTTCACATATTCACAATATTATACATAGATATATTAGTCTTTACCAAAATGTAATTTAAAAAATTGCATTGGGGATCTGTTTTTACATCATACAATTCCATTTGATGTAATAACACAGTTGTTTGTAAATGTCAGATTTTGGTAAATTCTTGAACTGAAAAATTTCATACCTGTTTGATAGGGGAAATTAGAGGGTGTCATTGATTGTCAAATATCCTGAGCCCTCCACAGCTTCTAGCTTCTCCAGGCACGTACACATTGTCTGATTTGCTAATGTGCGGTGTATAGAAACCTGTTGTTAAAATGACAATAGTAGGTGCTGGAACTAGGGTTGCGGAGGGTGCTGCAGCACACCCTGGCTTGAAGTGGTTTCCATTATATACAGGGGTTTACAGTTTGGTTCAATGGCTCTCAGCACCCCCACTTCCAGCACCCCTGCAAGCTATCCTTTTAAAAGTAAGGGGTTTCCTGGTCTGGCTTGCAGGCTACTGAGAAGAATGCAAGCTGAGTCTCGTCAGTAGTCAGTCTGCAAAGAGGTGGGGTGAGTCATTCCACTGTGCCTTAGGGAGCAGCCTGCTTTGTCTATCTCTGGTTTTGTGTTCTTGTGTGCTAGGGTTCTGGATTCTAAGTAATAAAGTAGTGTTACACTGCAAACTTCTCAAAAAAGTGTTTTATGTTTGTATCTTACTTCTCTGTATGTCACGAACATAACACCATTATAGTCCATACGACGCATTTATAGCTATCTTTTAAAATTTTGATCTATCTGTACAACTAACCCACTGCAAAATGCATCTCCCCAAATATATGTTGCCCATTTTCCACACAGATTTAAAAAAATGTGTACAAACCCCTACTTCTGCAAGCTCACACAAATAGGCAAACCCATGTATCTGTACAGAATGCCGTTGACCTCTGTGCCTCCGCAACTGGGAGAGATGTGTTTATTTACATATAATTGTATATACTCCATGATGTGTGGTGTGTGTGTGTGAAGGGTAAAACAGAAATAAAAGAGGGGAAAATGGGAAAGGTAGAGTATTCATAGATTAGAAGGCCAGGAGGGACCATTGTGGTCATTTAGTCTGACCTCCTGCATAACACAGGCCATAGGACTTCCCTGAATTAATTCCTGTTTGAACTAGAGCATATATTTTAGAAAAACATCCAATCACGATTTTAAAATGTCAAGTGATGCCATTGAACAGTGTTTTCTTTCTTTCTTTCTTTTTCTTTTCAATTATGAATAGATTATAAGTGTAGCGTTTTGGAGATATGGAAAGGAACTACTCCAGACCAGATGTGCTGGCTGCATATGAAGGGCAGGCCATAGTACGTTAGTGGTTTAAAGTAACAGGAAACCTGAGCAATATCATAAATCAGGATTTTCTGACTAGATTTTTTTTGTACAGACTATAACAAAATGTATTGAATATCTTGAGTATGTGAAAGCCTCCAACCTACCAAATTACCAGGCTCTGCCAGGGAAAGGCACACTAATTTGAGGCTGGCCTCAAACTTAAAATTGTTAAACAAAAAATTAGGTTTCAGCATTTTAAGAAAAATCAGCTTGGAGCCCAGCACTAACAGGACCCTAAGGATTTAACTAACTGCAATGAAAATACAGACAGACAAATTTCTTGACTTTCTAAGCTCCTGAGACAGATTTCCGCTTCTGGATCTCAACAAGGCATACAAGTTCTGCCATAAGTGACAGGTTACTTACTGGAGGGTGGATTCCTCCACCCCCCTCTCCCCCCTTACACTCTTCTCGCATTCAGTCAAATTTTGGTCCTACTGAAGGGAAAGGGAGTTATGCCGTTGACTTCATTTGGACTAGAATTTGGCTTGTTATCTTTTTCATTCATTTTATTTATTCATACACACAGTTAATGGAAAACAGCCTACAACACAAATACTGAAACGCGCGCTCTCTCTCTCTCTCTCTCTCTCTCTCTCTCTCTCTCACACACACACACACACACACACACACACACACACACACACACATTATTACCAGTGTAGATTCCAGTTATACATCTGGTAGCATGCAGAGCAGGTCACCTACACACAGGCCTGCCGACAGGGAGAAGCAAAGGGGACAATTGCCCAGGGGCCTGGGCGATCTAAAAAGGCCCAGGGACCCCTGGCAGGGGCGGTGGCCAGGAGCTCTGGGCCCTTTTAAATCGCCCGGGCGGGCCGCAGGGCTCCTAGGAGTGCGTGGGGTGGGCAGGCAGGTGGACATATGGAAACCCTGACCATTCTGGTTGAGTGTGCCCAGCAGCGCAGCCGGCAGCTCGCTGGACAACAGCCAACACAGGCACTGCACTGCCCAAATGTCAGGTGGACCTATATAGTGAGCCAAATGGTCTGTTAGGGTACAGCGAATCGAGTCAACCGCTCTGAGCCCCACGGGCCACCGTGATTGGTCAGTGTGGTTGGTCCCTGAAGTGACGGGTCGGTCCCGGAAGTGATGGCTTCATCACTTCCCACCCTAGACCCCACACCCCCCAGGGATGGCCCAGGCCCTGGGGCCTGGAAATGCTGTCATTGGACCTGCCTACACATGATCCTACCTGTTGCAGAATCAGAGCCTTCTTTTCTTTCTCAGCAATTTAAAATTCATTAGCGTGTACTTTTCAATACCACCCCAGCTAAACATTGCAACTTGAAGGGCCAAATTCTCAGCTGGTATAAATAACCACAGTTCTGATTAAGTCAGTGGAGATGCACCCATTTATGCCAGCTGAGAACCTGACCTAACTAGTCAACAATGCCTACTGTTCTTTTGTATGGTTGGGTTATTTTTTTAATGTCATTGTCTTTTTATAATTCTATTAAATGTATCTAAAGCCCAGGCTAACTGTTCCCCCACCCCCACCCCCCTTGTTCCACTTCTAAGTAAAGCATATATAATAAACTAAGTCCCATTTTTCTCATAATCATCCAGATGATCTTCTGGGGAAAACCATGCCCAAGTGATGGGTTACTGCAGTGTCTTCATTTTGAGCATACTCTGGAAATTGGCTTGACATGCTGATATATTCTGCCTGGGTAAGATTTACCCATCTGCAGAAGGACAGCACCAGACTAGAGTACCACATAAGTCCCATATAAGCTGAACCGGCTTCCCTCTCATTCACCCTAGTGTAAAATCAGGAGTAACTCCGTGAAGTCAACAAACTTATGCTCCGTAAAATTAGTGTAGATTAGATGAGATGAAAGACAGGCCCATGAAATATCCTACCTTATTGGTTTCATTGTAGTTATTGGTCTCTTAGATTCCCCCTTTCCCACCCCCCTGTCCTCCCAAAAATATGTCCCCAGAAGGTCTCCAAACTGCTGAGCCTTCTTATGCATCATTCTCTTAAGGCTGCAAGGCCATTGAATATGCTAAATACTGCACAGAGCTTTGGCTTGAAATGCATCCACACAAGCCTTCCTTCTGGGCTGTATTTTTTTACATTTTAATTTTTGGCAGTGCTATAGGGAGCAAGAGTGGCGTGCAGCAAACATCATTTACCAGTGTGTGTAGCTTGGCACCAGAAAATAATTACTTCAGAGTTCAAAAACCTTCAAGGTGCTCTCTCTAAGCGGCTTCGCATTTAAGATGTGTAACAGTAAAAATGTCACTTTTGGATCCCATCCTGCAGACCAAAGCAGAGTGCCTTCAGCTTTATGATTGGCAGAAAATTGATTGTTAAGCTCCAGGGAATTTCCAGCATAGCTGTAAAATTTCAGAAATACTCTGCTGCTGCAAAAACTATAGAGAGTGGTTTCAATTAACTATACTCTCTCTTCAGCCCTCATCACCAGAAAACACAAGCTTTTAGCTTGAGTATTAGCCATCCTTCATTTCCACCCACCAGAAACAGGTTAAAAAGTTATCTACTTCGGTTTCTTCCTGTCCCAAGCGATGCCTCAAGCACCACAGGGAGAAAAACAAGATGGTACAGATGCCTGTGAAGATATTTGATTCTATTAATGTTCCATGCATTGCAAGTATTTAATCTCCACATAGTTCTTACAAAGTGGGCCAGATCCTGGCCCATCCCATTCCTATGATGGTTGACACAGATGTATGGGTAGATCTCTGGCTCAGCTGCCTTGGTAAACCTCTGACGCAGTTGAGTCTCTGGCCCAGTTTGGGTATGTGACATTCCTAATTTGGCATTTTTTATTTGTATCAATGTAGCATCTAGGAACTCCAGTCGTGGATCAGGACCCCCTTCTTCTAGGAGCTGTACAAAGATAGAATAAAATGACAGTCCCTGTGTGATGCCAACAGATGAAGTGCCAGCTCATGCCAAGGCCGCTGGGCCTCACTGAACACTGACAAATGCAGAGCTGGAAACCAGCCTGGCTCATCTCTGTGTTAGCATTGTTAGAACAGACGTTGAGTTGACAAGAATGTGTTTAGTGTTTAGACTTGATGAAAAGTTTGTAGGATGCTGCATGTATCGATCTCACTAACAACACCTACAGCCCAAGTTATGTTGAGTGTTTGCATTGTAAACCTCTGTAATTGTGTAACTCACCAAACAGGAACGAAGCATTAATTAAGGTAAAGTGCTGGGCCTGCACACAAGAAGGCCCATTGAAATCAAATGAGCCATTGGGAAACATCAAAGGACAAAGACTCTGTTGAGTTCCCCCCCCACACACACACTGATGAAGAGCAGACAGGCGTCGACACTTGTTCCATTGGTTTGACCTCTGGGAGAAGGGAATAAAAATCCCTGACCAGAAGGAACTGTATCCTATGTTGCTTGGAATTTGGAGAGGGTAATATTTCTAAGCATAAGCAAGGAATCTCCAAGCTGCATAGCTTGGGTTATCCCTCGAGGACGTAGAGAGCTTGCACATTACAGAAGCATCTATTAACACTGTAGCTGATTTGTGTGTGTACGTTTAACCTTGTGAATAACTCTTATTTCTTTTTTCCTAGTTAATAAACCTTCAGTTAGTTCAATATAGGATTGACTACAAGCATTGTCTTTGGTGAGAGACCTCAGGTACACTTGACTTGGGGTTAAGTGACTTTGGGACTGGGATTAACCTGAATATTGTTGTGATATTTGGTGTAAGGGACAATCTATCACAAAGGCAGGCATCCCTAGGTGGCAAGATAGAAGAGTACCCAAGAGGACCGTCTGTGACTCCATGTTAAGGCCGTTGCAGTGCTTGAGGAATTCACACCTGATACTTGGTTGGTGAAATCTAATCATAGAACACACAACCGGCTTCTTAACAGTCTGCCCTGAGGTTGGCACTCATTGTCAGCAGCCATTCTAGACAGGTTGACATCCTGGTCTAAGAGTTTACAATCTAGAGTATAAAACAAGAGACAACAGATGGAGACAGACAAGGGGGTGGCGGGAGTACGAGGAAACAATAAGACAATTTTGGTCAGCATGATAGGCAGTGGTCTCAGATCACCAGATGCCTAACCATTGTCCACAGAATCATGGAACAAATGATCCTAATCTTATTTAGTGTTCCTGTGAGCAACATTTCCTTTCATATCAACTGGAGTTTTGCCTGAATAAAGGATGAGTAAAATCTGAGCAATGTCTCCAGGATTTGTCTTGGCATCTGGATTTCACAAAACCTATGCAGGACTTTTAGTACAGATAACACTGCCCAAAACTAGCTAAGTCTCCTGGTGTTGGGGTTGTTCTGAGCCAACTTGTACTGAAGCCAATGGAAAGACTCCTGTTGACTTCATCAGGGAATTATATTGGTCCCTATTTCCTCATAAACAAACCCGTCTCCTAATGTACTTAAATAACAAACTTACAGGTTTCTATCCTTAAAAGGCCACTGATTTTTCCTGAGTTCCCTTACCATTCCTCTGTCAAACCCAAGAAATGACTAAAGGTTTTATATAAAGCAACAGAGGGTCCTGTGGCACCTTTAAGACTAACAGAAGTATTGGAGCATAAGCTTTCGTGGGTGAATGCCCACTTCATCAGACGCAAGTAATGGCCATTACTTGCGTCTGATGAAGTGGGCATTCACCCACGAAAGCTTATGCTCCAATACTTCTGTTAGTCTTAAAGGTGCCACAGGACTCTCTGTTGCTTTGTACAGATTCAGACTAACACGGCTACCCCTCTGATACTAAAGGTTTTATATGTATCTAGGAACAAACCTGACAAGAAACAATCAAAGATGAGAGAAAGAGAGAGAGAACACCTGCCTGATAAAAGAAAGGCCAGTGGCAAATACACACATTCAAAGAGAAGCCTTGGGGACTCTAAGGGCTTGTCTACAGTTGAAATGCCAGAGGGGTGCTGCTCTAGTGTTTGTGTAGACACTACCTACACTGACAGGAGCAGTCTCCCATCAGCATAGGCAATCCACCTCCCAAAGAGGCAGTAGCTAGGTCAATGGAAGAGTTCTTCCAACAACCAAGCACTGATTACATGGGGATTTCGGTCAGCTTAATGACACTGCTTAGGGGTGTGGATTTTTCACACCCCTGAGCAACGTAGTTGTGATGGCCTCATTTTCTAGTGTAGATCAGGCCTAAGTCTCTACAATACAGGCATCAGCCCATATTATCACTTCCAAATTCTCTTCACGATCATAAGGAAGAATTCTGCTGTTTCTGACTCATTTCTGTCATGAATAACACTGAAAATAGTTATAATCCAAAGTAGCTAAGAAAACTCACCAAATCCCAGGCCTGGTTTCACTCTGTTAAACATATATGGAGAGAGAGACACGTGGGTGAGATAATATGTTTTATTGGACCAACTTTTGTCAGTGGAAGAGACAGAGACAAGTTTTTGAGCTCCACAGAGTTGTTCTTCAGGTCTGGGAAAGGTAATCAGCGTGTCACAACTAAATACAAGGTGGAACAGATTGTTTATCATAAGTAGTTAACACATATTTCAAGGAGGGTTAGTGTGTTACAGACTTAAAACCAGTATCTCTGTTGAGTCCATGATTTTTAGTGTCTTCATAGCCCACTTCATTTTGAATAGTCCCTTGCAACTTGTGTTAACTCCTACCCTTAACAATCTGTTCCACCTGGCATTTAGCTGTGACACCTTGTTTGCCTTTCCCAGACCTAAAGAAGAGTTCTGTGGAGCTCAAAAGCTTCTCTCTCCTCTGTTTCTTCCACCAATAGAAACTGATCCAATAAAATATATTATCTCACCCACCTTGTCCCTCTCATGTCCTGGGACCAACATGGCTACAACACCACTGAAAACAACATGAGTATAGACACACATTGCATTTATTAATAATAATGCTTAGTACTTTAATTGTGCCTTATTTTAAAAACACCTGGCAATCAAATGACTAATGTATCCTTACAATGAATAAGGTAGGTAAGTAAGATTATGGATGAGGAAACAGAGACAGAGCAAAATTAAGACTTGCCCCAGACCACAGGGCAAGTCAGCGTGAGCAGGCGGATTAGAATTCTGGAGTCATTTGCCCTCTGCATAGTCCAAAAGGCCATGCTACTTCCGTTGATCTCATGAAAGCACTGTATTGAAAGTATATTTTCCCTGTACAAGGAACACCTAGCAGTATCAATTAAATGTAAATTAATATGCACCATTAGACACTACTCCAAGGAGACAGCCGACAGGAAACCTGTGTGTGAGAAATCCTAATATCTGTGTGTCTGAAGGAATATAAATTCCTCTCCAGTAGCCTAATTAGATTTAACTTTGTTTATTAAGGGATTTCATTTGCTAACTTAACATGAAATGAAATCCACATGATTAAAAAGTCACGAACAATAAAATTTTAACTAGGTTTATACCGTATAATATTAGAAATTTTCCTTTCATATCAGCAACAATGAAACCCACCGATGTTGAATAAATGGAATGCAGGAATGTCTTTAGACCTAGCAGTAAGGATCTTTGCTCTGAGACAGAATAGGTGAGGGAAATGATCATACAATTCAGGTGTTGACTCAGGAGTGAGAGGAAATAATTGGGGATAGCGATGTTTTCACCATATAATAGATTCCAATATAATTCTTTATGGGTCTTCAGGGGTATTTTTAACCAGATTTATTCATAAGTGTGTCAGAATTTCCCTGAACAAGTATAAAAGATAACCTTCAGTTCCTCCAAGCCTCTTTTCCATATGTCACAGGCATATTTGAAGGTACAGAGTAGAGCTGGATTTTTTGGTTCAGCAGCTAAACTCTGAAAATCTGAAAAAAAATTGTTTTGGGTTGACCCAAAATGCCAATTTTTCATTTTTTTCTTGCTGAAATGGAAAACTGAAAAAGAAGTGGGTTTTTAAGTTAAATCCAGCTACATTTGAAAATGAAACAGTATTTCAAAATGACAAATTGAAGTGTTTCAACTTTTTTCGAACTTCCCCTCTCTCCATTTTTATTTGGTGGAAACTATTCACCGTGCCCTTTTATCACTGAAGGCCTTCCATGAATAAACCTTTCTTTACATAGTACCTAAATTTTCCTGAAAGGATTAACATGTTTCCATTTACTAACTGGCCGTAGAGGCAGAACACAACATGAAAATGAATGCAAATATATAGCAGAGACAGGATGGTCAAGTGGTAAGGAAGATGGGCTGGGATTTAAAACCTGAGTTCAATTTCCTGTTCTGCTGTAGATTTCCTATGTGACCTTGGGCAAGTTGCTTAGTCTCTCTGTGCCTCGGTTGCTTATCTGTAGAATGGGGCTAATATATATGTTCAGTCTCTGCTACCAATTAGTAGGTGGAAACATGTTTAACTCGTTCAGAAAGATGTAGATGCCATGTAACAAAAGGGGATCGATAGATAGATAGATCCTTCATCCGTTGACTTCAGCAGGAGGAGCCCAAATAGATTCCACATATGAAATCACTAGGAATGTGGAATGACTAATTTGCCAAATGAATCTTAGCTTGAAACTGGTGACCCAAAAATCTCAGTCAGGAAGATGCCAATATTGTCACTTAACGATAGGAAAAAAAAAAACCACACTGGTGCTTTCTCCTAATAATAAGGGAGATCAAGCCTCTAATTTCAGGGGTAATTTGTTCACTGAGGATTCCTCAGTTTCAAGCAGGAGTAAGCTGCACCTGCACGTACGGCAATTTATAGCAGGTTTTCACAGGAGCAGCTACACCAGTGGCTAGCATCCCAGTGCAGGAGAAGGCCTCATAGTGTGAGTGACCCGGTTGCTAGGGTTAACCCTATGTATAGCCAGGCAGGTGATGGTATCCTACTTTTAATGGGATCTTGTGAGAAGATTGTACGGTCTTGAGCAAAGATTCAGGTCTGAGGAGGAAGAAGGGAACTTGGAATCAAAAGAAAGTCCAGGAGAAAACAAAGAGAGAAGCTCAGAGGAGAACATGGAAACATCTAACTCTCTAGCACAGGGGCTCTGGAGAGCCAAAGCAAAAGCCTCACCAACTAATCAAACTCCAAGGGATCTGTATAGCCCAAGGCACTGAAAACGCATTTTGTCCCACTTTGGGCTTTTCTACAGCCAAAGGAATCCATGTGATTCTGGTTGTAGAGTTTAAGACTAGAAGGGACCATCAGATTATCTAGTCTGAGCTCTTATATATTACAGGCCATCCTTCTGTTTTCCCAGGTCTTTTGAAATGCATATGGATGTGTTTGGAATCTACATCACTGCATTCCTTAAGAAATTGTCCCTCATGTAGATGTAATTCAAGATACCACCATACACCCATCTGTCAGATTCTTATCAACTATGTGCATTTTTTATGCTCAAATATTTTTGAATTGTTCTCACTGTTCCTGAACAGTAATTGGTTTGAACTGCCCCAAATGATGGTTCATCTAACTCGAGTGATTTTTGACTCACAGCCCAGGCACTGTATCAAAACATTTATCAATTAATCATAAAACATAACTAACATAGTTGTCCGCCCAAAAAAACCTGTCACTTACAGGCTCATGTATGTTATTTCTTATGAAAGAGCTGCTATATAGAAGTCTATTTCCTGCACAGACCAGGTGGAAAATCTGCTAAAGGCAGAGGTCAAATCTAGATTAATTTTATATCCTTTTGTTAAGAATATTCTCTCTCTCCCCCCCCCCTTCAAAAAAAAAAAAAAAAAAAAAAACTCAGAAAACCCCACACCCAAAACCCTCATATTTCTTTCCAAGTTTCCCAAAGTTAATTCATGTTGAAGAAAAAAAAAGATTAGGATAAAATTTCAAATATTAAAATCAAACGCAGGATTAATGAGTTTTATTTCTAAACCCAAGAGGTTGTCTGGAATTTGGAATATTTTTGTAGTAGTCAGACACCAGACATAACCAGATGCTGTCATGTTTTGTACCAGCTCAGCACAAATTTAACACCTTGATGGAGAAATTTTATGTCTGTTTTGTAGTGAAAATGTTTCAACTTTTCTAAAATCTACTGTCCAAAACATATTCCTATGATCTGAGCTGAAATAAAAGGATTTGAAATAGACATGGTTTCTTGCTTTTAGGAAGAATAACAACAATTGTATTTATGCACCTTGCCCCACCTTGCAGAACTACTTGGGACCTCATCTAATGTTTTGAAAAATACTCGAAAACACCCCAAAATATAAGTGAATTAAAATAAGGTCTAAGGCCAAATTCCAGACAACCTTTCCAGCACCATGCAGGAAAAAGCTTTCTGCAATTTTTCTTTTTTAAGACAAATGTAGCCCATTCCACACACATGCTGCCGATATTGCAAATTGTGTCTATTGAGAATTGGTGCTGTTCCCAACCTGTTCTCAAACAAAGTATGTATTGACAAAACTCGCCCTTTTACTAGGGTTTGGTTTTATTATCACTTTTAAATTAATACTAAGATAACAAAATTCAACACAGACTTTCTCCCCAGGGGTGGCTGCTCTGAGGGCTCCTCCCCTCAGAATGCTCAGCCCACACCTTAGATCATCTCTCTCTAAAGGGCCTGCTCTATTTTGTTTGTTGCCTTAGTGAATCAGCAGAATTTACTTAAACTCTACTGAGCAGGACCAAAACTTCACAGATGGGGTGTTTCAGACAAACCCTGCCAACTTGTTCTATCTATCTACCTACCTACCTACCAAATGCCCACTTGATCATTGACTTAAGGTGCGCTGGCAATACCCCCAAGAGATGGCTTGAGGAGGAGCACAGGACAGACATGAAACCAAGACAGCTTACTCAATTACCTGGATCACAGTACCAGGGCTGGATTAACCTTTGGGGACCTGGCGCCAAACATATTTGTGGGCCCCCATGGGGGCAATGGAGCATGGTGCAGGGAGGTCAGTCCCTGGAGTGAGTGGCTGGCCAGGGGCATGGCAAGGGCGGCCCCACTCTGCCCAGCACAGTGCAAGGGCACTATTTACAAACTGGCAGTTGCCAGACGCACAGTGGCCTGCCCAGCCCTGTGCTGCCAGCATGCCTCTTCCCCTTCTCCACAGAGCCCCCGCACCTAACATTGGAACAGCCCTCTGATTCCTTATGGCCAGAGCTTCCCCTCTCCTCCCCCAGACCTACTATGCCCAGCGCCCCCCCAAGACCTTGCCACAAATGCACAGTGCTCTGCACAACACCATCCCTGCCCACAGCCCAACCACAACTGCCCAGCACTCCACACAGAACCCCCACTCCCTAGTGCCCCAACACACACAGATCTTCCCTGTCTCCTCACAGCCCAGCACCACCACCCTGGCCCTCCAGACACCCACGCCCCCACACCCTGCCTCCTGGATGCACTCACCAGCCCTGCTGGGAAGCAACTGTCTGCCGAGCTGAGCAGCCAGGGCTAGTCCCGGGGCGGGGAATCGCTCCGGCCCCTTGGGAGTGGTGTGATTAGCCAGGCCAGGGCCTGCTCCAGCCGGGCATCCTCAGGACCCACTTGCCTGGAGGGGCCCAGTCAAGCCGCCACACATTGCCCCCCCCCCTCCAACTGGCTGAGACTGGCCAGGCTTCTGCACCAGGGAGACAGGTGGAGCCCCATAGGTGGTGGGAAGCAGAGACTGCCCAGAGCCGGAGTGCACTGGGCTCTGGCAAGGGGGCAGAGAGAACGGTGGGGCCAGGAGGTGAAGAGGAGCCTTTGGCGGGCAGGCCGAGAGGAGCAAGTGGTGGGCGGGTTGGGGAGAGCCAGTGGGCTGGCGGGGTTTCGGGGTGCAGGGCAAGCAGAGCAGGCCAGGGCCCCTTCTGAGCATGAGCCCGGCTCCATGGCGCCATTGTAAACCCGGCACTGCACAGTACATTTAAGGGTGGGATTTTCAAAAGTGTTTAGTGCTGGCCCAACTCTCCTCCCATTGAAGTGAATGGGGGCAGAGTTAAGCCAATGCTGAGTTTAATACTTTATACATCAGCGATGAAAGCTTGTTATCAGAAATGGGCCAGGATGAAAACCGTGCTGTGAACACTACCAAACTTTGGAATCTTGTCTTGAAAGACCTAAAGAACAACTCTAACATTTTGGAGATTAAAATGTCAAAGTCTTTGATTATCTTGAATGTTCACATCATTTGTGGTGCATCAGCCCAATTAATTGTAATCTGAATGAGTCACTAGGAACCTGGAGATGGACAAACTTCAAAAGATTCAGACACACTACTCCATTTAGAAAAGCACCCACAAATTTAGATGCTTATTCAAACTTCTCTTTGAGCTGGAAATCTTACAAGAACAGGCTTTCTTCCTGATCTGTAGATCAGTAATATACCACAGAAATATTTCTGCTTATGGTCCCAGCCAAAATCAGCAAGTGCAATGACATGCAAAATAGTTTAAAAACTAACTGAATATTTTAGAACCTCAAAAGAGACTCGGTTTAAGTTGAGAGTGAAGGTTTTGATGGGTCATTATTTTATCCTGTCCCACAGACCTAAGGCCTATGCTGGCTCTATGGCTTTGTAAGGGCATCAGGGATTTTTTTTATTTTGTTTTTCACCAATTGATTTGTTTTCATCCACATGCTTTTGCACAGCAGGAGAGAAGGTGAGCTGTAATTGTTATGTACTTTAGCTAACAACACCCTAGAGCATTGAGATGGTAAATTATGGCACCTGTACAAAGAATATATGGTTTCAGAGTAGCAGCCGTGTTAGTCTGTATCCGCAAAAAGAACAGGAGTACTTGTGGCACCTTAGAGAATAAATTTGTAAGTCTCTAAGGTGCCACAAGTACTCCTGTTTTTTAAAGAATATATGGACAGGAGAAAACATTATTGTGGAGATTTCTTTGGTGCTCGGAAGTTTCAAAAGACCTCACTGGAGGTTATGCAGAAAAACCAGGCATGCCAGCTCCATTCATGCATGTTGCACATGAGAAGTACACATTATCACACACAAAGAACCAAAATTAGCACAGAAGTAAATGAGTGCAGCTTCCAGTATCTTTAAAAGGAGCCAGACCCACTTGCTATCAGGTTAGAATTTGGTATGAAATGTAGTATCGAAAATGAAAATGTTAATGTTTTTCAACTAGTAGGTAGTCCACCAGAGATGTTCATCTGAGGGTTTCATTCCTTTCCAGAAGGTGACAGGACTTTCTGAAAGCCTGTGGGCATTTTGGGGAATAAACTAGTGTGAAAATCAATGTTTAGTTTCCGAGAGGCTAAAACAAACATTTTCTTATGTTTGGATTCCACAGACACTCCAGCCCCGTCTCTGGAAATTAGCTTTGACTATTTGGCCTAAGACCAACTCAACAACTCAAAGTGAAACCTCTTTGTTTCACCTAGTTTCGAGTTGAAAGCCATGCAGTACATTCTATGGGTGAGTGTGCATTTCACGGTTTGAGTACACCAATGTGTATTTTGCTCTTAGATATACTCTGCAGGTGCAAAGTTGGTGTCCATATTACTGCATTTGATCCAAAAGACTTGAGCCTAAAAATTGTCAAAAAAATATAGTCCACTTACTATGACTCAGTTCAGGAACACAAATAAATTTGGGTATGTCTACACGGCAAAGAAAAACCCGTGGTTGGCCTGTGCCAGCAGACTTGGGCTTGCGGGGTTAGGGCTGCAAGGCTGTTATATTGCTGTGCAGACCTGCATGGTGGGAGAGTCCCAGAGCTTGGGCTCCAGACCAAGCCTGGAAGTCTATGTAGCAATGAAACAGCCCTGCAGCCCAAGCACCGCAAGCCTGAGTCGGCTGGCACAAGCCAGCTGCGGGTTCTTCTTTGCTGTGTAGACATACCCCTAGGGACCTAGTCCAGGGAAAGGATATTCCAAAGAACTACGTCTGCAGCTGAAATTTACTGTATGTATAGGCAGGATGTGAACCCTACACAACTTCTTCCTTTTTCAAGAATGCACACTCTTAACTTACAGTAAGATTTTTGGGCTGCTCTCCCATCTGGACTATGTAGTAACTCATGATGCCGTTAAGCTGAACAGAGTCTATGAGTTTCCATTCTTGGCCTGTGTTTCAATTTAAAAAATTCCCACAGTAGGATGATCATTATGCAGCCAATAAACAGAGACCCAGCAATCCCAGTGTTCAACAAACAGATGCACGCTGGCCAAACATGAGCCATGTGGAAGCCTGCAAGGTGACCGATTGCTCTACACCATGCTCCGAGACACAGGGATTTCACACGTGGTGCTGTCATGTTTTATGGACACTTCATCTGTCATGAGATTTAAAATAATAATAATAATATTAAAGCCAGCAAAAATAAATAAAAATGATGTTTTATTGGCCTAGGAGGAGCTAACCTGGAAATATCATTGGCACAAATAGAGCTATATAGCCTGTCCAAGAGATAATAGGGCTGTGACATTGCAATGGGTTTGTTTATTCAAGCAGGCAGTCATCCTCATTGTGAACACTGCCACCATACTGTCCCTTAGCAAGATGAGCATTCCTCCCCCTGTTTGATGGAACAAAAGCAAAGTGGTGATTTCCATGCTGACAGCTTTATTGCCTCCCTGACCTAGCTATTTTTAAAGAAACAGGTTATCTCGGTGATGTAAACAGGTCTTCCCGCATGTGATTATGTCATTCCTATTGTCAAAGTGTGTTAGCTTCACTTCACACTCACTTGTACTGTCAACTCAGCTGTGTAGATTGCTCAGTAGCTTACGTCATTGGCTTCAGTGAAGATGGGTTGAGGACCAACTCTGTCTTTTGATTTGTAAAGTGGATTGGAAAATATAGAGCTATATCCCTTTTAAAACAAAATTGATCTAGATTGTATGTAGTTTAATTAAGTTACCTAAACACTCAGGGCCAAAGCTTCCACATGATGTCTGTCTAACTGTGGTTCATTTACATGTAATATTGGACAAATGGATTTTGGGCTTGAGTCTACCATTATGCATCCAAATATCAGAGGCTGTCAGCTATGAACAAAGGTGTTGAACTTCCAGTTGTGTAGCCACTGGTTGAGAAACACATTTCCTCCATTTTAGAGATGGGCAAACACCTCTGAAAAGGATCAGAGTTTGCTTTTCATTCTGAAAAGTATCTAAAATGTAGATCCTTATCTGGAGTTTACCACATGTGAACGATTCAAACCAGGTATACGCAAAATGAAACTGTAGATCCTACAGTCTTCCTGATATTCTGACATTCCTGTTTTTGGTCCTGGTCATAAATACCAGGGGGAGGGATAGCTCAGTGGTTTGAGCATTGGCCTGCTAAACCCAGGGTTGTGAATTCAATTCTTGAAGGGGCCGCTTGGGGATCTGGGGCAAAATCAGTACTTGGTCCTGCTAGTGAAGGCAGACTTGATGACCTTTCAAGGTCCCTTCCAGTTCTAGGAGATGGGATATCTCCATTAATTATTATTACCATCAACACAACATCTCTCACAGCAAAGTTTGGATCAGATGTGAATCCAACCTTCCCCTGATGGTGGGGTGTTCAGATCTGAGTTGTTGATTCAGGCACATCTCACAGTAATTTGATCCATCTGGTTCCAATCTCCATGAAATGTGGGAGTGGAAAAAAAAATTATGCAACTCTTTCTTAACCCCTGTCAGGTCTAAACATGGTCAGAGGTTTCTAAATTGAGCCAAACTGCTTCATTGATCCCTGTTCTTGTGGGACCAGTGTGCCCCTCACACCAGCATCATAGAAGTCATAAAATACCACCACAAAACTGCCTAGGATTGACTTTCTTGGAGCTAAGTATCAGGGAGTAGCCGTGTTAGTCTGTATCCACAAAAACAACAAGGAGTCCGGTGGCACCTTAAAGACTAACAGATTTATTTGGGCATAAGCTTTTGTGGGTAAAAAACCCACTTCTTCTTGGAGCTGACCCTCGTCTTTGTGCTAGTCTAGTAGGACATTAAAAGAAACAAACCATAGTGTTATAATGACGAGTTTGTCTCAGAGTGCAAACTTAAGTGGCAACCTCAGTTGCTTGCACCTCACCGTTCTGGATTCACTTCACAAGGAGGAGTAAATTGGTGCAGATAAGTAGATCCAAAATGATGGCACGAGTCCCATGGGACCATGCAATACCTTGCCATTTGTCCTATAACGATGCAACTCCTGTTAAAGTGATATAGCACTGTAATTTGGACTCAGCGGGGAAAAAAGCTTGAATGAAACAAAACCTGTAGCTTTTATTAGTTGTTTTGCTAAAACTTTGAGCTACTATGAGTTAGTGCTGTACATGAAGACTCGGAGGACCAATACAATCAGCAGATTACTAAATACCAATGAGAAATTTAGAGCTATAATGCAAAATCCAGGAGCATTAAAAGATTTTCTACTTGGCTGCTGAGAAGCAAAACTTTGGATTTCTATTTCTGTCCTTAATTAGTAATTTTTTTTAGACTAAACTAACTCTAAAAGGTAACATGGGAAGCAGCGCAATAAACTTAATAAAACATCTTCTAAAAAATAAAAAAGGAGAAAAAAGAAATAATAGTTTCTACTAGAAAATTAAGTTCCGGTTCATCCATTTCCTTTTGTTTTCTTGCCTTCCCACTCACAATCAGCTCTTTTCTAATAACATTAAGCTGTTTGTTAGAGCAGTAACTGAGGCAACAAAAGTAGCATTTTAAAACCAAAAATGGAGGCTCCAGCGTAGACGGGACCTTTAGGGAATTTTCTTTCTCACAGCTTAGCTTTTAAGGTATTTTTAAAGCTTTCACTCTCGGTGACTGATTCCTAGGGTCCACCTAGGGAAGTAGATCTTAAAATGGATGTAGTGGTCACCATCTGTGGTAGCTGTCCAAGCTCATGCTTACATTCTGCTGGAGTGATTTGTGTCATGCCAGCTCTGCCTGTGTGGAAATGGGCCAGGTAGATTAGGAGCTATGTATACACTTTCAAACATAGGGAAGAGAAGATGCTAACAATCAGCCACACCGTGTTTTTATTACATCATCTTTGCAAAAGTTTAATTGTTGGTTGCCTTTCGCAGAATTATGATACATCACTGGCCATCTATTTACAGGAGTTGGCTTTGCAATGACATTCAGGCCACTTGACGATTGGGACAGGAGGCTGCTTTGGGATATGCACAGATACATAGCTATTTTGTGGATTCCAGTGGTTTCATTTCTGGCCTTCTTTACCTATGAGACACTCCCATCAACATCTCCCTGCTAAACATTTCAGGGGCTTTCCATTGATTTCAACAGTCTTTAAAGATCAAGACCATAAAAGATAACCAGCTTGCCTCATGAGAAGGGGGAGAAAAAGACTAATTGAAATCTGAAGAAGTATACCGTAGAGAACCAAGTCCTAGATAAATTATATGCTCCAAGCAAAGGTGATTTTAAGTACCTTTCCCCGTTGGCACCATTCGCACCCTGTTCTCTTTCCTTTCCCCAGCGAACACAACAGTACAAGTCAATGTATGAATTAATGATGAGTGCTGCAAATGATCCCTGGACATATCTGTGGCCTGAGGGCACTTACTGTACATGATTGAGCAGACACACTATTGGAGTAGGTAGCAGGAAAGTAGAAATTCCCCAAAGGGAGAACAGGGAATTGAGAATGGCCTTTCCCTGTATTAAGTTAACGGCACCTCTTACATATTGTTCCTCAGATAGCTGCCTACTCGGCATATGTCTGTGGCACCACTGTAGGGACCAATCCTACCTGGAAAGGATAGAGAGATGGACAGTATGACCCAATAGGTCCTTGCTACAGTGCTGTCATGTGTCACAATTCTCTGCTATTCCAGTAGCTCCATCCAGTCACATGATATGAGAGAATGTGTTAGGAATGAATATGAAGGAGACCTGAATGTAAGAACTAGATATTTCTGCACATAACCAGCTCCCAGTAAGCTCCCTTTCAACAATTAAATTTAAAATGGGATGACCCCCTTCTGAAAAAAAATCTCTAATGTTGTTTATTATTAATTATTATTATTATTATATAGTATTATTTATATTACAATTGAACCTGGAGGCATCACACAAACTGAGATCCCATTGCGCTGGGCGCTGTACAGATGTATAGCGAAAGCCAGCATCTTCTCCAAATAGATTAAGATCTATCACACAAATCCAAGCCAGTTGGCTCAGTCCTCGGCTGCACTGAGTTCACTAATTTTATCCCTGTGACCTTCACTCCCATCCCTGGTTTCTCATTTGTTGTCCCTCGTCATTAGCTGAGGCCTGGGTCTGGGTCACTTTGTGAATTAGCCGCCCCCCTGAGGGACTTAAGCGCTAGTGTGGACAGTGCTATGTCAGTGGGAGAGCTTCTCCCAGCAACATAGCTACGTCCGGTCTCGGGCCCTGGAGTAATTAAGCCGACGGAGAGCTCTCTCTTGTTGTCTTAGAGCGGCTACATTAGAGATCTTACAGCAGCATCCGTGCAGCTGCGCCGCTGTACATTCTCTAGTGCAGACATAACCTTAGTGAACAGTAAACAGGGCTGCTCTTTGTAACTAGGCAGTGACTGCTAGCGTGGGAACTAAACAAGGAGACGCACAAAAGAAAAGGTAAATGAAGAAAACAGCTGACTATATGTTTGGTTTATAATCTGTTAATGTCTTTAATTGTCCAATATTTGAAAATTAATTCTTATGAATGAATACATAAGAATTTGTTAAGCAAACATGCTCTGAGAATACAAGACGTGTATGTCTTGTGTCTCGGGTTGGGGAGGAGGTGTACTAGCAAGGTATATTGCTAATACAGACACTAATGCAGACCTAACACATGTATCTCCTAGCTAATTATGTTCCATAACAAAATGGAAATTCAGTGAAGGTGGTTTCACTGTCACCTCATTTGTGAATCAGGAATGCTCAGATTTCAAAATGCTCAGCAGTGACAAGGTATCATCAGGCAGTTTCTTTAAATTTAGGGTTTTGAAATTCAGAATCCACAAACAAAGTGAAACAAAACACTCACCCACATACATTGTATAGACCCTAAAACAATGTACTGCCATGTTACTGGACTATTTTGCATGGCCTCAGCTCCAAGGTCCAGGATGGAGCCATAGTTCAAATATTATTTTTACAGGGCTTGACTGCAACACAACGCTATGTGGCCACATAGAGAATAAGAGGCATCTGTTCCTCCCCCTCCTCTATGCAGAGTCACAGGGCTTATCCCAGGGGCCCTTTTAGCAGGGGTTCATCAGTTCGATTGCACCCCCAGAAACAATGAAACCAGTGGTGCCAAAACAGGGAGTGGGGTGCGGAGCTACATTCGCGCCACATGAGAAACCGCACGCAGCTCCAAAGCCCAGGCCTTGTGTCATAGTGGGGCTGGGCCCAGCCATGTCACTGCATGATGATGGCAGAGTCAGAGGCGCTGGAACTAGAGGTGTTGGGGGTACTGCCACACTCCATGGCTTGAAGTGGTTTCCATCGTATGCAGGGTTTACTGTTTGGTTCAGTGGCTCTCAGCACCCCCACTATACAAATTATTCCAGCACCCCTGGGCACAGCTATGTGTCCTGGTCTCCAAGCAGCAGGGACATGGGACTGGGGTGCTGGGCTCATGGCAGGGCCTCTCCCCACTCTAAGCAGCCAGATCCAGATGATGAGCAGAGCTGCCTCCCTCACCGCAGGGTCTCTCTCACAAGCAAAGTCTTGCTCCAAATCAGTCAAGTTAAAAAAAAAATCATCAGCTAATTAGTAAACTTGTAATAGGTATTGCCCAAAAGTTCGAAAATCAGGAGTTGAGCTTCAAAAAATCATCAGGTTTTCTTAAAAACCGTAAGAATTAAAAAAAAAAAGTTCATTTGGGTTCATTTAAAGTGAGCCTTTTAGGGTGCACACAGGTCACATTTCAATTTTTTCTCTGCAGACACAAGGGCTAGAAATGTACTTTTAAAAAATAATGAAAGGTAAGATTCTTACATAATCACATGACTCCAGAAGCTGGAGCTTTACGAGAAGTCACCACATACCATAGGACTCATGATAAAACCACAAGGGCTGGCTACACAAGCTACCTTTGCATGCTGTTCTCATGGGGAAGGAAAATGTCCTGGTTTTAAATAAAGTATTTAAAAAGAGATGCCGTTTAACGGATTTCAATTAAAGTTGTTAATCAGATCATTAAAAATCTCCCTGCTCCCTTGAAAGAAGTGTCAAATACTTATGTTAAGCAATCTGTTCCACCTTGTATTTAGCTGAGTACGTTTCCCAGACCTGAAGAAAAGCTCTGTGTAAACTCGAAAGCTTGTCTCTCTCACCAACAGAAGTGGGTCCAATAAAAGATATTACCTCACCCACCTTGTCTCCCTACTCCCAGTTAGCATGTTCAATTTTTGGTTGATATCTATCTGCGCATGGTTCGTATATGGCTCCCACCACCGTAATATTTGACTGCCTCACAATCTTTAACGTACTTACCCTCTCAACACCCCTGCAATGTAGGGCAGTGCTATTGTCCCCCTTTTACACATGAGGGACTGAGACACAGGTGAAATGACTGTCTCTGTGGCAGAGCCAGGAAATGATCCCAGGTTTCCTGAGTCCTACACTAATGCCCCAGCCACTGGACCAAGGAGGCAGAAGAGAAAGGAACTTCCTGTGTTGGGTTGTTTGCTTGGCTTTTTTTAATGTGTTAAATAACAATGCCGTACCTCCAGGGTGCAATTTAATTACATGCAAATGCTGTTGGATTTATGCAAGGCTAACGCCTCAGTGTATAAACGCTCTCTTGTCTCACCTAAGGGTGCTTCAAGGGTTAATCCGGAGGGCTCTCTGGAGTTCAGTTAATTTACAACTGGAGACCTTTATCGTCTCAGACTGACATTGAGGGCTCACGTTTCGCACTTAATTACTTGTTCAGCAATCATGGCTGGAAGAGATAGATGTGTTTCTGTGTTTAGTCCATGCAGCTGTGAATTGTTTATTTACTTATCCTCCGGCTGGGAATGGCTGTAATTTAAAGGTTCAGATCTCTGCTAGCCTGAAAGGTGCAGGTCTTCCTTTAAACACTTCCATATTGCATTGGTGGAATTTCACTGGAAATGCCCTTGCTCGTCTCCCATGCAGTGTGATGGGAGGAACAGGTGTCATCGGTTATTTTGTGGTTATTTATGTTAAACAGGTACTGCCAAGTTCACAATCCTCACAAAGATCCACAGAGATAAATCCGAAAGGTAAAAATAAGGCCAAAGAAATGAAACTAGTTGCAGCCCAGAAACTCAGCTTCTGGGTAATGACTTGATTTCTAGCAGGGCGCTAGCATGGCTGAACCACAGCCCTTTAGTTCAAAACAGCAGCTCACAGCAATTCATAGGCCAAATGGTGTAATTACAATTGAAGCTGTCAAATGGTGACCAGATGGCTTTATCTTTCACACCAGAGACCTAAGAAGCCTGTAGGTGTGACCTTTCCATATACCCAATCCACCTGCACAGTACATATGGTCTGTTAAATTCGACATCCAGTCGTATCCCATAATATGCACCAAAGCCCATCTTTGAACTTCAGGAGTTTTGAGTGGAGTAGGCTAAAATTCATCGCAGTGGTTCTCAGAGTCAAACGATATGGTGAAGGTTTCTTAAAAGCTGATCAGTTGACTGTTGGTAACAACTGTAAGTATGCCAGCTAATGTGAGTTGAATTTAAATGTGATGCTTCAAGACACAATCTGAGCACTGCTGGGGTCAGGAAGGTATGTTACCCCCATGTTCAGCATTGAAAATGTTTCATTAGGGGGATTATGCCTCTCCTCTGAAGCCGCCTAGATTGACCTCAGCTGGGGCAAAGACACTGGACCAATGGTCCTATCTATCAGGCTGTCTGTCTGTCTGCCTATGAAAAAGGAATAATGCAGCACAAGTAACCCAGAAATTCAAATGCTGGATGACAAACGTGCCTTAGAAGTAGGAGAGCAGACCACTCTGAAATGGTGCACTCTAAACCATGAGGAAGGGATTAGAGCCCTAAAGCCTGTCAGAAACAATTAGGGTCCTAAAACCAGAGAAAAGGATTAATTTCTTTAATCTCACAGTCCCCTGAGTTAGCAGCTATTATTAGCCAGTCTTCCTCAGTTTACAGACTGGAAAACCAAGGCAGAGCTTAAGTGACTTGCCCACGGAAGTCTAAGAACTCAGGTGTCCTGACTCCAATTTGGAATGCCTGTCTAGGATATTGCCCATCTAACGGGTAGACACACAGCATTACAAGAGGGTGGTATTGGCTCCCTTAAAAATCCACTCAACAGAGGGGCTCAGAAGATGACTGAGGTGGAAGGCAGGAGGTGGGGGTTGTGAAAAAGTCCTGGCCCTGGTTGAATCTAATTGGAAAGAGAAGGCTCCAGTCAGGATAGCAGAAGGAGAAAGTTCTGTAATGTTCCATGTCAGTTGGACTATGGAGAAGCATAGATCTTACAGCGGGCCTCAGATTAAAGGATTACTAAATAAGGACTTTAGTTTTGATGTTGATTACGTTAATCACAATTATTATATCTGTATGCAGGTGGTGGGACTTATATATACAATCTCCATCCCATCAGAACTGCCACCCAAAACTGATATGAGCTGTGTGTCCACCAATTACTCAGTCCTATCCTTTAACTACTACCATGTAATAGCCATGGAGAATCAGAGACTCTTTCTTCTAACACTGAACAAGGAACTTTATGAGAATAAGGAAGTTATCTCTAAAGCTATTCTGCCTTCACTGTACAGCTTTTACCTAAAATCTCCCTCAGTTCCCACCTGCTATAGAGCCAAAGACATAGTCATCCCCTTCTGTTCTCTTATGAGAAACATACATTCCTTTTAGACCTAGGGTTACTTATGTCCCACACAAATTAGGAGGATAGGCAGTAGAATAGAGAGGAAAATTGATGGAACAGTAATCTCACTTTTTTTATGATTCCTATAAATTGAGCTCTGCAATATTGAATGTTGAATCTTAAGACTGAAGGGTTTTTTAAAAAAATAAATACATAAATACATTTTTTTCTTTAAAGAGGTGCCATGCATACCTATGATGCCACAGAAGAAAGAATTCCAAGGGACATAACTATACATATATGTGTGTGTGTGCATGTATGTATATATTCTCACACACGTGTCTGTGCAATGCAGCTATCTCTGGTGTGGCATGTACCATCTATTTAACAGCACACAACAAAACTTACACACCAGTTTAGTACAGGCATTGAAGAAGAATATCTTATTCAATGGAAGTTTCAGGGGAATGTAAGTAAGCAGAATTTAATTACCCAAATTCCTGGAATTTGCTGTGAGACAAGGTTAACTCTAATAGCCTTTTTTTGTTTTAAATGCTAAATTAGCGTATGACCTCAAAAGAGCAGCGAGCTACTTAATCGGACATTCGTCTTTCAGAAACATTCACAGTGTTGGCAGAGCATCAGTGTACACACTTAAACAAAAACACTGTGAAATGACAAACATAAGAACATAACTTTTGCAAAGGATTTTAAACAGACCAGAAATATTACAGGTTATATAAAAACACTTTACAAGGCATAAATAGTTACCAAGCAAAACCTGAGCTCAATCACAGACCGAATGGAAATTTCACTGACAATTCAGAAAAAACAGTTGATATAGAGCGCCATCCTTTTAGCGTGTGGATGGGTCAAGGGAGAATTGTTTCTCTGCAAGGTTATTACAAAGGATACTTCAGAATCAAGTAAAAAGCAACAGAGGGTCCTGTGGCACCTTTAAGACTAACAGAAGTATTGGGAGCATAAGCTTTCGTGGGTAAGAACCTCAGAATCAAGAGCACTGGAGTTAGGGCTGAAAAGAGCTCTGTAATGTCTTCTTCATGTGGGTAGCACTAAACAAGCCCAACAGTGTCCAGTCTCAGGGGTCAACAATGGGGCTTTCTTTGGGGTTAGAGACACAAAGATGATGGTCTGAATTTGTCTGATGTAATATACAATTAAGAGAACCCTTGTTTGTTTTCACTGTTTTGTTGTTTTCTGTTAGATGATTTAACCTTGAACTGGAAAATAAGACACTAAAGGCCAGATCCTCAGCTGGCATAAATTGTAACTAGAATGAGCCGTGACAACTTACACCAGTTGAGGAGCTGGCTCTAATTTTTTAACCAATACAGAATGACAGAGTCTAACTATCGGGTATAATCTGTTCATGTTTTCAAAGAGCATGTTATCTAACCGCAAGCTGTATTTGCCTGCCTGAGACTGAGTACATAGAGGACAGAGCGAATAGCCGAATCAGCACATCTGCATCCAAGGCAGTTTCAGCCTGCAAAAAGGAGACCAGAGTCGATTTAGAAGGACAATCCCAAGTGCCTCGCTTCAGTGTAACAACCCACATACTTAACATAAAATGCAAGATTAAATGCTTTGCTGAATTGGGGCCTGGCGAGATGTCAGTGTAGATGGAGGTAAGGAGGAAAGGGACTGTAGCATTCTGATATGCCCCAAGCTACTCACTTCTAAATAGGGCTTGAGGGGCTTGTATCCTAGAAGTAAAGTGGATCTTTTCTACTACTGCCCTACAGCGGTTACTACTAGGTTTTGGGGATTTTTTTGTCTCTGTACCACCAGATCTTGCAACTGACCAGAGCGGTAATAATGTCTTTACCAGAAATGGTTCATTCACAGGGAACAGTGTACAGTATAGGGACAGTGAAACGGATGCCATGGAGCAGTGATACTCAGACCTCAGTGGTTAAGGAGCCAAATTAAAATTATCCAAAAGAGCCACGGTAGTGTAAATTCATTGTTTCATTTTCTCTAGTAAATATATATATATATATATTCATATTTAAACAGTATGACATATATATATATATATATATAACAAATATTTCCCCTGTCATATATATTACAGTAAAATGACTGACCAAGCATTATTATTTTATCAACTACTGTTGATCAATTGGATAGTAAAAGCATCCTGATTGGTTAATCACTTCGGGTGATTAATTATTAAATCACACCGTGTTTTAATATCATGTGCTGCAAAGAGCCCCGAGAGACACATTAAAGGGCCACTTGAGCTTCACGAGCCAGTCTGAGTAGCACTGGAGTATAGACGCTTTTGCATACAGCACATGTTCATCAACACGGGGGGAAACAATGACACACTCTGATACATGGTCATCACTGTGCTAAATTGCAGTGAGATTTTATCTGACTGGCACGGAAGATTTCCCACTGCTCACATTAAAAGCAGCTTTTGATGCCAGAAATGAACATTACCATATTACATAAAGGATTCAAAAGCTCAAGTGCTTTCATGTACAGCTAATCTATCCAAACAAAAAATGTTTCTCAAAAAATTACTACAATATTTTTATAACAAACCTCAGTCAAACTCAACTCTGAATAAACATAATATCTACTTTTTACATTCCTTTTTTTTTAACAGCGAGCTAAAATATTTTTCACTTTCATTCCCAGCTACTATCTTCTTTCTAAATTCATGTTGGCTACAGACAGGATCCCTGCTATTTTTGCATTTGACAGTAGTTGTACCTTGGCAGCATTATGATTGATACTGACTAAGGTTGGTAATACTTTCAGGTATGTTGTTACCATTATCATCAGTTCATTTCAGGTGTTTTGATGATACCCCTTTTAGACAACATTATCCTCTAAAGGGGGATGTGACAACAAAACAGCCAAATGAAATGTTAATGATCATAATGTAACCAATGTTAAGGGCCTGATCCTGCAACAGCATGAATGTGGGCAGAATCCCATTGACTTCAGTGGCACGCCACACAGGCATGTAGTTCTACCCATACATATGCCCTTACAAGACCAGAGTCTAAGACTATTGCCACCCTCCTAGCATTGTGATTAAAACTGACCTCTGGGTAGTTACTCCAGACTTACAGAAGTGTGACTTATGGCAGAGTTTGGCCCTTTATTATTTTTTTCTGCTCTAGTCTGACTGTGGAGAATTTTTTCTTGTATTTATGAGCATTTATTTAGACTCTCATTACTGCCTCAGACCAACAGTTGCATCTTAAAGGCCCCACCCTACAAACCTTTACCCCCAGAAGTGTTGTAAGTGTGGTCCTATAATGAAATGAGGACCAATTGGTTCTCTCTGTAAGGGATGTAAAACTAAACGATTTCCAGACTGTTGCATACATTAAGTAGCACAGTATTGGATAAAAATATTATGATGCATAAATAAAGAAGATGCTCTGACCACCTAGAAAGCTCATGTGTACATATTTATTAGGGTAGAGTATTAACTATTAATTATTATTATTATCATCATAGACTGCAATCAAAATCAAGCCTTCAATGTGCTAGGCACTGAACAAAAGCTATAATTCACATCAAAATGGAAATGATTTATGGCTGCATCTTCTAAGAGCATCTTTCTTCAGTTGCTAATTTTCTTTGAACTACCGTATATCAGATGCTATAGAGTATAATTTACTGATACCTGAAGGATGTATTTTAAGATAGTGCTTTTGTAGGCTACCGTGGTCCCTTTTCCAAATCCTTGGAAAATCCTGCGATGGATCTGATTCTGAATTCCTGATGCAGGCAAAATTCAGCTTAGTGGGCAGGTTATGTTCTCTGAGGGTGAGATCCAATGTTGTTGACTTTGATATCAGTTTTCTTCCAGCCAGGAAAAATATATGTGTGGCCACATCTTCGTTGACTCCCATGGAACTATACCTATTTTTGAGGATCTGCTCTACAGTTTCTTCCCATTTGTGATATTCCTCGACACAAAAAATGAAATCCTGGTTTTGTTGTTGTTTTTAATTATGCTGACTGTAAAATAACCACTACAATAATACTCCTGCCTGATAAACGTGTTTTCTGATGAATGATAAAGTATTTTTTGAAAAAAGACAAGATGATTAAATCTAGCTTTAAAAAAAGAAAACGGTTACACAAAACTTCTATTATCTGCAATCTAATTTGCCCATCCCTTTGTGCTGAACTCAACTAACGTGTTTGATGTGACAGAATTAGGCACTTATGTGGCTCTCCTGGCACTTTAAATGCTCCATTTTGGAGATTAATGTTTGCTTGTTTTGTTTTTCTTATATAGTTTTGTCTGACTGTGGTTCTCTCTTGGCATCAAGCTTTTGCTTTTCACTCTGAAACTGACATGAGAACATTCTTGGTTTGAACCTCTACAGTTTAAACATCACAACATGATATTCTGAAATAAATCTGGTGATATTATAGATTCCTCTGCAACCCAAAAGGAGTAAAAGTTACTTTTCTTTAACTGATCATAATGTACGTTAATAGGGTAAAACTGAATTAGGAATATCCGACATGCACTAGGTTCATAGAACTAAAGCTAAACTTATTTTTATATACATTTTCATTTGCCAGAGATATTTCAAATATTTGTAGTGCAATGACTCCTTAGCTTAATATTAAAATGTAACTGTGGACATGAATGTTGAAAATAATAGTTCTTAGCGTTTAAAGATCAAAAGTAAGGGAATGGAGACTATATTCATTTTCACTGGCTCCGGTGTTACAACATGATTTTGCTGTTGTACACCACACAATTTAAAGATAGCTTTTGCTAATTTTCCACTGTCAAAATATCCTAAATATATAATCATGTAAGAAACATAAGAAATCAATAAAGGAGCTCATAATAAATCAGCCTTCCTAATTCTACCAAAAGTTCAGTTGATGCAACTAAGGTGAATTAAATACAGTAAAAGTGATATATGAACTATATTACAAGCTGGTTTCATATCCTAAAGTCAGAATCGCTTTTTTGGAAAGGAATTTATTTTTTAGCATTGAAATGCTGCTTTTCAGGATTTTCAGCCCTCGGCAAAAGTAAGCGTTTTACCATATCTGGTAAAATGTAACATTTCTGATATTGTTTCCAGCTTATTCGTTTGTCAAAGTGTACAGTTCAGTCTTTCAGTGTGAATGCATATTTTTCTGAATCAGTGCTAGAGAAAATCCCTTAAAGTGATTTTGGTGAGATTAAAATATACATTTGGGTTTCTTCTGAAGTGTTTTCTCAAGTTTAAAGGTGAAGCATGTCCTTCAAATAAAATAAAATCACATCAAAAAGTTTGTGGCTCCTTGACTGCATGCCAGTCAATGGAATTTCACCAGTGTAAATGAAATCAGAATTAGGCACTCTATTTTTATTATTAATATGGACTCCTGCCTTGGAAACAAAAAAGTTAGAACTCTATTCAAGTTAAGGATATTTAAAACTACAAAACTGGATAGCCTACAAGATATATTAACATTCCCAAGGAGAAAATACTGATGTGAACAGAAAATGTCTCCTTCCTAATGGATTTATACTTAATTCCTATTTTTTTTTAATATTTAAAATTACATTTGCCACCTTTTCAAACCCAAACTTATTTGCATATTTCTACATGTTGCTATTTAAATTTTAAAGTATATGTTTTTCATAGTGATCTTATATCTTTGAACCATACTGGATGATATAATATAATACACAGTTTGTATTTATATGGCACTTACATGTCAAAACAGTCTGAATATCTCACAAGAATAGGACAGAATTATCTTAGAAATAGTAAAATGTGCCCCAAACTTTGGAAAATAGGAAAGTCTTTATATTGTATAAGGGCATAGTATGGATTATATTATATTATGTTTTACTGATATATCATGTTTTATTAGTTAGTATATAGTCAGCAGTGAGATTATTTCATCATTATTTTCATTCTATGGCAAGTCCATATTTTATATGCTGTCATAAGCTAATTAAGGATAGAGGCTATTGATTCTCAATACAGAGACAGTTGATACAAATATTAAACCATCTGTTAATAAAGCAAATTGTATTTTAAGTACATAATAGGTGCTGAAAAGATAAATATGCTGTCAATTGCAATGCAAATAAAAGCCCCAACAGTATAACTTGATCACTGACTGAGAAAGTGCACTATAACTTCCCCCCCAGCCATTACTGCAAAAAGTAGCAATGCCATCTAATGGACAGCGCAGGGACCTCAGAACCAGCAAAGCAGAACTTTTTCCTGATAAGAATCTGTGCCCAGATTTAAAAGCTTTAAACCAGATTTACAAAGCAAGAGTTTAAACGGAAGAATAACAAAATACTGTAGCAAAGGCTTCACAAATATTTTGGTTTCTTTGCTGTATATCACACTTTAAAAGCGTATTATTGTCCCACCCCATCCCTGTCACATATATTCACCCAGAAATGTGAGCATGTTTTTTACGATTGTTTTATACTAAACGCATGTCTACTAATATTTATCTCCCTAGTAAAAGTTCCCATATTTCATATTAGACAAGTAACTTCAATAACAGGAGATACACAAATTAATGAATATACAAGCTCATACACATGCATAGTCACAGATATGCATGCACACATACGCAATCATCCTCCTAGGCACACATGTGCAAGCACATACATGCTCATAGCATGCACACATCCAATCACACTCCCTGACATGCATGTACACACACATATTCATAGATGGAGACAAACACTTTCATGAAGAACTGCACATAAACACATTCATCTTCCCAGATACGCATGTGCTCGTACATACATATTTATAGGCATGCACACACACACATCCACACTCACAAGCATGCATGGACGCAGACATGTACTGACTCACACCCAACCAAATTCTGCTGTCAGTTACACCAGCATAGTAACTCCACTGACTGCAATGAAGTTATTCTGGATTTACCTCAGGGTAACAAATAGAATTTGACCTACAGTGAGTGTTCGGGTGAAATCCGGGCCCTATTTTGCAATTAATTAAATGGAGCCAGAATTTTACTCATAGTGACTTTAAATTCCTAATGACCTTCAAATTATTTCAGCTATACAAATACTAACCAGCTTAAATTTGCTCTACTCTTTCCCAGATACAACTAAACAAAGCACTATTCTCTGTGAGTCACAGATATTTTCCAAGCGTCTAATATTTTCCTCCAATTTATTCCGTTAGGACCTGATGCAAAGCTCCCCTTGATTTCAGTGGACTTTGGATCAGGCCCGTCGTCTTTGTCAAACTCTGACCTGCTACAGACATGTTAGAACTCATTGTTGATTTAAATTATGAACATTATCCTGCACAACTGAGATTGAAGAAAAATCCATAACCATTCTTTAAATTTTGCTATGATTATTCCAAGATTTGTTTAACCCCTCCATTTTTGCGTGAATTAAAAATATTAAGATATGAAATACCAAGTATATGATTATAAAGAGAAAAACAAATTTAAAATAAATACATACATAAAAGGGAAGAATAAAATATTGACATATAGATCCAGCAAATAATGTAAAATATCTTTGTGGAATTCTCTAATATTCTCCAGAAACTTGTCCCCCAAAAGGGGTGGGGGGGATATATTTTATTTTTGTACCTATATTCTGAGCTTTTGTTCTATCTTTAATAAATCTGAAGAGGTAGGATGTTAGTGTGGAGTAAAAGACAGCAAATTGATTGTTTACAGAATAATTTCTAATATTGTATAAAATAAGCCTCCACAGTTCTGACAAAACCTGATTAGGGAAAGCCAATGCATTGCATCAAATAATTTGTTTCCAGTCATGCATTTGTCCAAGTTTTTTTTCTTAGGGACAGGCAGTTTTGCTAGGATTTCTGCAATACACACACTGGGATGTGGGGTGGGAGATTTTAGAATGTCCCTGGCTGAATGGGCAAACTCCAGGCTTGGAAAGGAAGAGGGAGGAGGGTTAGAAAAGGGCTGAAAGTGCAGAGGCAAGAGAAAGATCTAGTACGTACAGATTGATGAATCCAACAGCCCCCAGCCTCCGCTGGTCTCCCTCTCCCTAAGGCAAGTCAAAAAGGAAATGCAGTTCTTTTGCAGAATCAGAAATGAACCATCAGGAAGTTGGCAAAATCGCTAACTAAACAATCAATCGAGGAAATACAACAATTTCACAAAGATCGTGCATTTAGATATTTTTGGGGGCGGCGGGGGAGGGAGACATCGGAGGTTGCAGGACTTTCTTCTCTCTGGCGGCTGGCCTAAGGTCGTAATATAAAACAAAACTGCCGTTTACAAACGTGCAGAAGTGTTCACACAGCTCGCAGGAGCCTACAACTTAACTCGCTTTGCTAAACACAACAGCGATTCGGCTTAGTTCGGTCCAAACCTGCAAACTACTTGTTCACTTGACCACAAAATCTTCCTCGTTTGCTATTAAAACGTTTCTCGATCGATATTTTAAGAGGTAAACTCATCTACACCGGAATCGCGATACAGAATGCTAAAGTCCTTGATTTGCGTGTGTTTATAAATGGTTTTCTTCCAAGTGTGGTGTCCCATAATCAGTTGTAAATTTCATTGTGTCTGTCGGGGAGGGCAGAGTAAAAGAATTAGAGCGATAAAACATAAAGTCTAATGTTCATGTGGTCCTTGAGACCGGAGTAAATCCAGAGCAATTCCACCGTTTTTAGGAGTTGCTCTGGATTTACACCAGCAGAAGTGATAGAAGAATTTGGCCTTAGGTTATAAAAGCAACTGACTTTACAGCTTCTGCCTGGAGTTCAAGTGAAGAATTTGTGCATTACCAACTGGGAGAACACGCCTAGAATGAATGCGCTGGGTCACCAAAGACAAATTGTTGTTTGTTGATTTTTAATTTACAAACACACACAAAGAAAGCAAAAGTGCAGTGACACATGGGAGCTGGCCTGGGTCGAAACAAGCCCAGATTGTCAACTGCTTTGTAAAGAAAAAATACCGAGATCAAAAGAATTCCCCTTCCCCCCGCCCCACCCCAGTTAAAACGTCGCTTCTAACACGTGCAGTGAGTGAAACTCCATTCCAAGGGGCTATTTTTCATTCACGGTGAGCTGGAGTAAACAAGATGGAGAATGAAACAGAGTTTCTGCGGTTGTTCCATTAAAAGATGCGTTTCAATTCACACCACTCCTGACTGAAGCAGTGACGACTTGCCTGATCTTCCTACAGGTTCCTCACAAAGATGTCCCCCTCCCTTTTTTAACTTTTATTTTTTTCCTGTTTCAGACTTATATTTCGAACTGCTGAGGCGTTTTTATGACTGAAAATAAAAGCATTAGCTACATGGACAGTGCTAATAATTCCACCGCCAAGAAGTTTCTATCCATAACTGGAAAGCGTGACGCATATTCAGAGTGGAATCTATTCATTTTTCTAGGGGACTTTTTTTTTTATTAGCAAATGTTCGTATTGTGCAAACTAACGAAATACCTAACAGGAGGCTTTAAAGATGATGTATGCTTTACGGATAGATAAATACATCGATGCTTAAATACGATGGATCAGACAATATGCCCTCAAACCCCCTCATTCTATTGGGAACCTCAAAGCGAATGGTTTGGAAAGCTGAGAGGTATTGATAAATGACACTCAAATGCAACCAAGCTGTATTTCAGCACAGACCTTTGAAAATAGAGGGTTAACTGCCCCTCTCTCTCCGACTTCCTAACATTCAAGCAGTTACTCGATGCAGCCTGACAATACCACCCTAGTTCTTCTGTGCAATCTTGCTATGCACTGCCTAGGCTAACACGAGCTGCAAAACAGCAGCGTGACAATGTGCAACGCACTCTGTCCACTGGTCTGCTCGCCTGCAGATAAGCAAGGACTATGTGACCCTGAGAGCTTACGGCTAAAAGCAACACAACTTGATACATATAATAAAGAATGTCCTTTTGCAAGTTGGCTGAGTTCCACCCACCCCATGGATGAGCTGGCTCTATAAACAGTGAATCGAAGATTAACACTGCTGTTATAACCTCATATAGCGATCTGTGCCTTAGGAAAGCTTTTACTGCCGGTGATCAATGGGTCTCATAATAGACCTTTTGTTTTAAAGGTGACAACAGATCCGAATGGAACGTTCTGCCATTCCCAGTCTACATTAGATCCCTCTTGACCTCAAAAGCCTCCCAGCCTTTCTACAATGTAAGGGAGGGACGGGAGCCTTCACCATTAATATGCTTCCTCTATGTGGGAGTTCACAAGTCCGATTTTGGGGGCCACAGATCAGAAGAAATCATTCCCAAACTCGGGCGAACTTTGTAGGATGAGCTCTTTAATCTGGCAGCTGTGTAGCGCCCCTAACACATGGCAGAGCTAGCTGCCGATAAGGTTTGATAGCAGACACTGGGATATTTAACAATAGCTTCTTATTGAAAGTGTTATGTCTCTGGGGGGGGGGGACCCCAACCAAAACCAGCGGTGCCAATTGGAAATGCAAAGTAATTTACTATAGAAATCGAGTGCAAAGGGGTTGCAGTTAAACTATCTTAACTGAGCTCTGTTCAAGCAATGTATTTCTGGAAGGGGGGGAAAAACTCTGAGAACGGCTGATTCATTTGTCTGAGAATAAAACTCTCGCCTGCCATCCTCTACCCGGGACTTAATGTTGCTCCCCTTGAAGTCAAAGGGCGCTTTGCAATTGGCATGAAATGGAGCAGGGTCTGGTCCCTTGTAGTGAGTCTCAAACTATTTATATTACAAAATGTGGTGGGCTGGTTGGTGGTGGTGGTTGTTGTTGTTTTCCGATTAACCAGAATAAGCCCAACCTGTGAGATCAGTGAAGAGCTGATCCGATCAAAAATATTTGGAAGGGGAGAATGCCCACAGGGACTGGGTATATTCTATATACATCCAGGGCAAATTCTCTTCCTATACCAGTCAGACCTACCACAGACTACAGCCATTCTTCACTGTCACCTTTCTTGCACCACAGCGAACCTGAAACTCCACAAAGAAATATTTATTTAGCCAAAAATACACTGGAATAAAAACAACCCAAAAAAGCAGGGTTTTTTTTTTTTTCAAACAAGATCTTTAAATAGCAGAATATTTCCTCAGTTAAGGATTTTTATTCCCAGGTCATATTACCCCCTTGATCTCCATTCGGTACATTCCTCCTTTAATGTATGATATGCTTATTCCTGAACTGTTCCCACAACCCTTTCAGAGGAATGCCCGAAAATGCTGGCGTTAATACATTTTTATTTTATTTTATTTTATTTTATTTTATTTTATTACAGCACCTACGAGAGAGAAAGAGATGGTGGTGCTTTAAGCGCCATGTACAATCCGCAGTAAATGCAATTGTAAATTACAACTGATCTGGGTCGGAGGACCCGGCAAACCAACAGACAAAACAAATTGTAGCCAAAGTGGGGTGTACCTTTATGAGACACTACACACCGCTGCTACGGACACTTCGGAGACCTCTGAAGTCCCGTCATTAGCCATTTGACATCCGAGCTCACGGTACCCCGGAGGCACCCAAAAGTTGGAAAAGCTGGTTTTATTAACCTAATAAAATGAGCACACACACAAACTTATAAGAAACAAATCAAGAAGCAAAGGCAAGAAACTGCACTGAGTTAATAACGCCTGGAGAGTTTTAAATGCTGGATATAAGGGGCTCATTATATATTTGTCCGAGCAGGATTTTTTCTATCCTTCAATCTGATAGTAAAATAGCTTTAAAAAGAATTAGATCATTCAATTACCATTGTAACTAACACGCACCCTACAATCCCATCTGTGTTATATTCTTTTCCTCTTTCATTCTTGTCACTTGAACTATATAATAACTCAGTCATCTTTCTGAACAAAGGGGACATATTACAACGGGAATGGATATTCTGTGTGCTTTAGCAGAATGGTTCATATATAACATGATGTTCCCAGTCAGAAGTTAGTGATCCTAATGACTTGTATGATAGGAAAGGGCACATTTAAAGGGTAGCAATTATATTCCCGTAGGCTTGGTTTCATTTATTTAATAAATATGTGTATCACTTGTACAGGGCATTTATTAAACGACTTTACTCAACGAAGTCGGTAGAGAGGGAGCAGACTCAATTAGTTTATGTTTATAGCGCGTGATTAATACATTTCTGGCTTGCAAATAAAAATTTCCTTTCCCTTGTTTTTGTTGCTACTGTCTAAATGGGAAAGTAAAAGAAAAAAGTGTTCTGCCTATCAGATCGTGCATATTAAAGACAACAGTGCCTTGCTGAGATGCAAAAGTAAAAGAAAAACCCAAATTCTGCATTTATTTCAATAGGAAAAGTGGCAACAGCACTTAGAAGAATTTGCCTAACTGAAATATTTCGTTCAAATTTATTTGGAAGTTAAAATACTTCCTCTTCCCATCAATAATTGCTTGTAGGTAAGTCAGTGATTTGCAGTAATTCAATAGTAAGATTGACATGAACAAAATGTCAATATTTGTGAATATGCAATTGAGCACAATTGTATCCTAATTCCTTAGAGTAACAGGTTGTTGTATTTTACTTCTGATGGTATTAATACTACTTCCTATCGGCTGTGCATAGGGTGCTGATGTTTATTTTGCCCCTCTTCATTCTATTCATTTTGTACATTACACGGTTGTGCTGTTCTTTCCACATGCTTCCATAAATGGATATTTAGGGTGTTTTTTCTGTCTGCTTTCCATACTTAAAAATAAAATAAAATAATAAAGAGTTGAACAAAACATTGTGACTCAGTAAATTATTTTAGTGATTAGATACATTTCTAGGCTTTCCTGGAGGAGGATTTAGAGAGAAGAAAAAAAATACATTCTTTCCTCTTGTCCTCTCATCTTCTCTAAATATACCCCCACCAGTCCTTTAAGGAGGCATTAGCCCTGCATTGGTATTGTGGAGCTCAGAAGAAAATTACTTCAGGATATTTTTTTTCCTAGCTGTGATTTTATGCTTTTGTTTCTGCAACACAAAGAAAGTTATTTACGGAGGATTCTTTTTATCCATATCAGTTTTCTTCTTGTGATTAGTCACATCATGGGTTTAAAAAGAGTGAGGCTCAGCTCTCCATCCTAAATGTGGATAAACCTTAGTTACAGCCTAACGGCTCCTTGTCAACCTGCATTATGCATTTAATTCCTATCACACACTTTGAGACCATAAAAAGTGCTTCAGTCTGCCACTAGTTTAAATTGATGTGGCAAAGCCCCTTCTACTATCAGCTCGCTGCTAACTGCTGAAGTACTTGTTTATAACAAGAGATCCTGTCTTACACTAAAACCAACATATTGGTGTCTTCTCAGGCATGGCTTGCTCCCTAGTCAGAGATAATCATGATTGTGCTGAGCATAATGGGGTGCAATAAACTCAGTAGCAATTGTTAAATAAGTGTGTGGACTGTAACGCTAAGTGTTATATCCTTTAGATAAGGGCTTATCTATACCCACAGTTGCCTTAGTGGCATATAACAAGACCAAAGATATTGGGCTGCTATAGGAAAATAGTTCCCTAATACCTTTCAGATGTTAGAGATCTTAATTCAATCATTCTAAAGCGGCCAGGAGAAGTCAATTTCTCATTTACAGGGCTAAACGAGAATGATGCTAACCAAAGGTTAACTTGGATTTGATGGCTGTTTATAGGAAAAATGAAGCATTGTTTTAATTAAAGTGCCTTTTCTGTGTATGATCGACAGTGAAACTGAACACTTGACAAACCAATGTAACTGATTGTAAAATAGGAGAGTCTAGTTCATATCCTGGGATCAACATGGCTACAACAACACTGTAAATTTTAAAACACCAGGCTGTGGAAGAAGTAAAGATTTATATTTATTCCATAAAAATGCTTGTCAGAAAGGAGGGCCAATCAAATTTAAGGGCCCAATCCTGCACATTCTTGCTCATGCTGGACCATGCTAATGGCCCAACCCTGCTCTCACTGAAGTTGGTAGCAACTCTGCCGGTGATTTCAGTGCCATCAGGTGTGGAATTTTCCCATTGATTTCAGTGTTATCTAGTGGGAAAGCCTAGCAAAAGGATGAAAACAAACAAACAGCCGCAGGGAAATAATTCTGGATTACTCTCTAAGCACAGAGGTTCTTCTTTTAAGCAGCGGATAAAGGTTTCAATCAGTTAGGTTACATTAGAAATATACTCATCTTGCATCTGAAGAAGTGAGGTTTTTACCCACGAAAGTTTATGCCCAAATAAATCTGTTAGTCTTTAAGGTGCCACCAGACTCCTTGTTGTTTTTATACTCACCTTGGTAAAGCTAACCACTAAGCAGGGCTTGTAGTACTTTTGCAGACGTACATTGTTTTGCTTTGAAAACTTTGTATTCGCACAGTGTCATATGGCATCAGAGCATTCTTACTTTTTCTAAGAGTTAAAGATGTCGGCCCAGACTCTGCTCCCAGCAAAGGCAAAGCTGGGAGCTGGATTTTGTAGGAATTAAGGGCATTCGGTACATCAGTCTAGCTGTTATATACAATATAGACCACGTGGATATCTAAGGGTCTAAAAACTGGGGCTTCCATTAAAGACTGGAGTGGCAAAACAACAGAAGTTCTGAAGTGTAATTAAAATTTTGGAATATTATAAGATAGCACTTTTCCTCTACGGTTCTCAAAGTGCTTCATAAAGGATACCTGTGTCATTATCCCTTTTGTACAATTGAGGAACCTGAGGCACAAGGTGAGGAAAATGACTTGCTCAACGTCATGCAACAGGCCAGTGTCAGAGTCAGAAACAGAACCCAGGTCTGCCGAGGCCCAGTTCAGTGCTCTAGCCACTAGGCACCACTGCCTGCACAGAGATCGAGCCTACTCAAGTTTGTACCGGAATCAGTGAAAGTTTTGCCATTGCCTTCAATGGGAACAGTATGGGGTGTCTGATTGATCCCTTGATCATTGTCTACTCAAAATATCCCTTCTTTAAAGTAATTTTACAAAACAAAAAAATTGTGCAGGGTGCTGGCATCCCACCTGGCTACTAAAAAAGGGTGCCTCTAAACTTGGTGTGATATAATCCAGTAAAATCCAGAAGAATGCAAGAAAATCAATCACCATAATGACCTATTCTAACTAGAGTTAGCTGAGATCTGAGCATTTTTCTTCTCCTGACTGTTACAGATTCAGTTTAGCTTTTTACGGTCCGGACCTCATTGTCCTGTCTGTAAAGCAGCTATGATACATAACAAATTATAACGAAACCAGTAGCAGAGGGCGTGAGAGCTGCAGACTCTGCATTACCCATGTAGGAGACTGTTCTCAGCTTCACATTTTCCTGTGCTTGATTTGAACAAAATTCAGGGATGAGAAATTTCAAATCTTTCATTTCCCCTGCCCCAAAATAAAAATAATAATAATTAATAATCACAATATGAAGAATTCACAGTAGGACATAAAAAGAAGTGATTCCTCATGCTAAGGGTGACTCAATATTTTTTCTACTAGCAGCATGAGAACAAGGAGTACAGCTTAGTTTCCTACCCCAAACCTACCAATAGGATAATCCAGTACCACTGGAAGGTAATGTCAGTTTTGCCATTAATTTCAGTGGAATAGGCTCTAACCTCCAATTTCAGGATTCTAACAAAAAAACAGCCTCATTTCATCCCAGTGCCTCTTAGCTGATTGAGGGCCGTTCTTTGCAATCCTTCCTCGCTTCAATGGGACTACCTGTATGAGTGAAGCTTGATGGATCAGGGTATAAAGGCCCCACCCTATGTAGTGCTGAAAACCTGCAGCATTGTAGTTAATCACCTAATATAATTATTTAATTGTGTTATTTATTGTTGTGCTTAATTCATATGTAATCAGTGTGTGGGGAATAGATTGAAGTTGTAGGTAGAAGTGTGAGAATATGTAAAATAATATTATAGGGGTATAGGATTGATGAGCCTATATTATTGGTGAGACCATGTTAGGTATATAAGTAAGGTAAGCCTGTAAAGTAAGGCCTCCAGGCCGGTGGCCTGTCAAATTCCAGCTTAGCTTTTTCAGGCCTTAGGCCTGAAAAAAGATGACATCACTTTTTGACCCGGGATAAGCCTGTACCTGTAAAATTGCAAGATTATAGTAAAAGATGTGTTGATGGGTGATGTTCAGGAAAGTGTGCCACATGTACCTCAAGATGCCCAATTGTAACATCACAGGAAATTCTGCAATGACTGCAAGTTACCATGGGGATTTATTACATAAATGGTAATGAAGATAAGGGGAACTAAGAGGATAGCCTATGAAAAGAATTTATGGGGTATGGAATTCCAGATAAAGGAAAAAGGGATTGGAACCCTCATGCATATGCATAAGCGTTATGGTGGTGAGTGTAATACAGAATAAAAGGTGAATCCCAGCATGATTAAGGAGGAAGAATCCATCAGGAGACCCTCCACAGATGACCACCTCTTGCAAAATCCACCCACTTCTATGGTACCCTTGAGTATGAAGACACTGATGCTGGACATCTTATAGTATTGTTTCATCTTCATTTATGTATCTATTAGTGTGGCACTGATTATCTGTCTAGTCAGGTTTTTAATAAAGGGAAGATTGCTAACTTATGAATGTTGTTGTGGTCACTGCTATTGTTCCTCATGCGCTCCTACAGTCTCCAGACCTAATGATATTTCTAATAGTGGTTCTTGCCTTGCTAATTCTGAAGCTCTTAGGGAGTGTGAACCTTTGACACAGGTTACTCTGTTTTAAAATACCATTAGGAATATCAACCCCGCGATATATACAGTGTTCTTTGACTGCATGCAAACTGAGGGTGCTCAGTACATGGCAGGACGAGGCTGTATGGCCCAAATCCTCATCAAATGTATGTAGGCTTCTAACTTCCATTGATTTAATGGAAATGACTTGAAATCAATGGAAACTGGGAACTTAAATGCCTATGAGGATCTGGGCCTAAATGCCTAGCTCATCAAAGTGTGTTTTAGCCCAGCATTCCATGGGGTCCCGTCTGTTATCTCTGTGTTTACCTAACACTCTCATTGCATCAAACCAAAATGATTAACTGAAAAGATTTAAAAGTCATGGGTTTTCCTGCCTAAAATGTTATTCCCCAGGGCCTCTGACAGCTTCCCGTAAACAACATCCCCATGCTGCACCCCTTCTGCATTTGGTCCTGGCAAAGGTGTTAAAAAACAAATGGATAGCCTACTAAGTAGTTTATTGCAGTCACTGGTTTGCAACATACAATGACCCAGAACACCCCCTGCTTCTTAACCACATTGGGCTGCATTAACTCTCTGCCTGCCATGAGAGCTCCATCTATTTCATATATTGCTTTGTTAGAAAATGGAAAAGAAAAACACCGAAGCGAGCCATAAATTTTTGTGCCACTCAATATTTCAAACTGTAATTGCTGACTTGTGGAGTGTGTTGGAAGCCAGCAATAATTCGAAAGGCCCCAGATGATTTTATAATTTCTTTTGCTTAGGCTTTCTAAGAAAGGAGTGCAAAATCAAATCACGCCCTCCCCCCCCCAAATCAGGTCTTCATAGTTGTGTTTTTGAAACACTAGAGAGCTTGCAGAATGGGCAAATGGCAAGGGGGAAAAACTAGCAAGGAGAAGAGATGAAAACAGGGAAGGAATGTTATTTGCCCTTAAATAGCACCTTTTTCCCAATGAGCTCACAACAAGATGAATTAAACACTAATTAACACCCAGGAGGTAGGGAGTATAATAAACTTGTTGACTCATTACTGGATAAACTGCCACACCTCCTCCTCCTAAATGAGTTGTAGTGAAAAGATTGGGTTATGGCCATTTAAGGAAAGGCAGTGAGACAGCTTGCCACCCAGTTAATAGTGACAAACACTTTTGTCCACCTGCTAAGGAATATATGGCTAGTAGATGTATTCAGAATATAATGCAGGCTGCCTCCAGCTGCCGTGCACTTCTCTAAAAGCACCACCCTCTAGAGGAGATAGTGGGTGTTTCTTCTTTACTTGAAACTGCAGGGAGATTTATGAATAATTGCACGCAATTTAAATCCTCAAAGCATAATATTGAAACATCGGGAATGAAGCAGCAACTGAACACAACCTGTTTTGTTTTTAAACAATCATAATGTAAAAAACGCAACAGAGACCCTTGTATCTTCATCAGCCAATGAATTGGTCTAGGAAAAAAACAATGCATATGGATTCCCCTCTGACACCAGCATCTTTTTGTGTGTCTGCAAGGAAAGATTTTGATACATCTGAGGCATTTTCCAACCATGTAGATTCACAAACAATTCCAACTAGAAAACAAAGTACTGAGGGAAGGTTAACGTGTGCTCAATCCTATCATAATTCTTCCCAGATCTTATTAAAACCAATCCCTTCCTGCTAATTTCTTAATATTCATAAGCCTTGGTGGGTGGGGAGTAGGGGAATGGGACATAAAATGACGACATTAAATCACATAAACTTCCTGTTGCCCCTTTTGGTTCCCAGATTAATAAAACCCTTCAAACTATGCAAGTTTTCAAACTCTGGTGGCTCTGTACTTCAATGGTGTGAAATTTAAACAATAAATAAAAACCTGGAACAGCTTCCAGTTGGCTCTTTAGAGGCTTACAGCTAGTCATCCTTTTTAATTGGCCACTATTAAATTAGGAGCATGCAGGGTTATGAAGATTATGCCCAGACTTAAAGTGGTGATAGTATCCAACTACCTGGTAAAATTAAATTATAATTTAAGATTTACAAGCAACCATTTATTTATTTAATATCCAGAACTGTTTGGATTTTATTTTATTAACACAAGTTGTATCTATGTCAAGTGGGAGAGGGAGAACACTTCAGAATTGTCGTCTTTAGAGTGTCTAGATCAGGGGTCGGCAACGTTTGGCACGTGGCTCGCCAGGGTAAGCACCCTAGCGGGCCGGGCCAGTTTATTTACCTGCTGACGCGGCCCCCCTGGCTGCGGTTCGCCGTCCCGGGCCAATGGGGGCAGCGAGAAGCCGTGGCCAGCACATCCCTTGCCCGCGCCGCTTCCCGACGCCCCCATTGGCCTGGGACGGCGAACCGTGGCCAGTGGGGGGCCGTGATCGGCCTAACCTGCCGCGTCAGCAGGTAAATAAACTGGCCCGGTCCACTAGGGTGCTTACCCTGGTGAGCTGCATGCCAAACGTTGCCGATCCCTGGTCTAGATGAAACAAATGTATTGATAGTCAAATAAAAGTCTTAAAAAGCAGCAACAGCTTAGTCATTGATTTCCACACGTGCATAGAGCACCAAATTTCACTAACTACTGTATATACCCAGAATAGTAGCGATAATTCAGTTCCATGGCAGTGCAATGATGGAAAGCAAATGGATGTCTTTCCAAGAGGATCTTGCTGTCCCGCAGCTCTAGGTCAATTAGAGATGGGTTTGCGCCAGAAGATTCAGATCAAGACTTGAATATGAATTTGTCCAGAGTTTGGAGGTGCTCAGATCGGGCTGGCTGATTCAGGACCTGCTGATAAACAAGTAATTTGTCTCTCAGCCACACATGGTATTTGTAATACTCTGTCCATGGTACCTGCCTTGTATGTGGAGGACATGTTCCCCAGGACTGACAACATTTGTTTACTCCACATGCACATGGCCTTCATTTTACCCCCGGGCCCACGTGATGGACCAAATTCCAGTTTTATTGCAGTTGTGCTGTTGGAGTCCTGCCGAGAGCCAGCTCAGGCTAGTCCATATGGAACAGCAGCCAATACCCAATAGCCCAGTCCCCTCCATCACATTCTCTTTAACCTGCTGGGCTGGTGAAGAAAGGAGGCAAGACTTAAGCAGCCCACCCTCCTTCGCGAGCCTCCCTACCAGGCCCTGGCTGAAGTTACCTAGCAGCTAAAACCTAAGGGACCCTCTCAAAATGCTTAGCTAGCCCAAGGTTGGAAGTTGCAGTATGGAAGTGGCAGCAGCGTGACAAAGCGGGACTCACCACCGTGGCACCTCCTGGTGGCCGTCCTGGGAATTAGCTCTCGGCCCTTCCAGTCCGCATTCAGCTAGTGGTGTCAAGCCTGCCGTCACTGCTGTCTCCGCTCTTTGGACCTGCGTCGCTCCCCAGACCGCAGTGTCCTCTTCTGGGCACAGTCCTCCAGCTGTGATTCCTTAGTTCCGCCACTTGCCTCAGCAGCCAACTGCAGTCCAAGGTCCAGCCCCTCACCTCAGGGGCAAACTGCAGTCTGGATACTAGCCACTCTCCTAACCCTCACACTCTGCTGCCCCTGCCCAATACTGCTCTATCTATGGCACTTCTTCAGGCAGCCAGTCCTCCTCCCTTGCCTTCCAGGGAGAGACTCCCTTCTGCTCTGCTGAGCAGCCCTTTATATATGGCCCTAGCTGGCCCTTATTGGCTGCTCCAGCAAGCCTTCCCCCTATTGGTGGGCTCAATAAACCCTTTCCTGATTAGTGGGTTCTGCGCAGCCTCTCTCGTGCTGCTTTTAACCCCTTCTTCTCCCTGTGTGGAGCAGCTGCCACACCACAAGCAGTGAGTTTGTGACAGTGTCCCATTTAAGTTAGGATTCTGGTTCTCTGTTTAAGACTGTTTAAGACTTTAAAATGAATAAAAGATGACATCTAAATAGTGACTTAAGAATGGTATGGAAGGATGTAAAACAAGCTTTGGAAACAGGGTATTATTGCTCAAGGTACCATGCATGCCCGAAGATCAGCACACTTTTATGGTGACCTTCCAAGGAGGGTTGTGGCCTCCTTTGTGACTTCCACTCTAGATAATATAGGTCTTACCTATTGACACCAGGATGTGTGGAAGAAAGAGTACACCTTGGATCATTCGGGGGGCTGGCTCAGGTGCTGATTCAAAAGCATACAAGATTCCCATTAGGTCAAGGCCATCTTTGACCAAAAAAAAAAAAAAAAAAAGGAATGAGATTGGGAACACGTGTTTGAAAGAGGTGTCCCAGCATGCTTTCTGCTCGCTGTGAGGTCGCAGAACTTCAAAGGCAGCAGACAGAAGGCACACCTCTTGAGGAAACGTAATCCCAGAACTACAGGGAGATGTTGGCAATACAGAATACAGATTTGCACTTGGGCTAGTGAACTGCACTATGCTTATTCCAAATTTCATGTAGATTTACAGAAATGTTCCCCAAAGTTAGAGCCCCGTTCAGCTACTCTCACCACAGGTTTGAAAGGATTCGATTTTTAACAGTAAATGTCGGTAAATGTTGATTTCACCTCACCCACACACACAAACAGACAACAAAATATTTCCACTGATAATCATCTAAATGTATGGACAGGCAAAGTGAGAAAAAATGCTGCTTGAGAATTTATTAGAGTTTGATTTAAGGATATTTACCTTATATATTTTGACATGTGATGGCGACAATTTGTGTTTAATGATTATAGAAGCTTTAACTTTTTCAATCTTAACATCTACAGATATTAAATAATTATTGTTGACCCCCCTCCCCATAATTTCCCACAACTCTGAAAATTTAAACTGAGAAAATTTGAAAAAAAAAAAAAGCTTAAAAATAAACATCAATCATATCTGTCAACTTATTTTTAAAAAAATCAAATTCTGCGAAGCCTACACACAATCCATTGTACTGCTGTAAACACTGAATGATGGTGAATTAGAGACACATTTTGCCTTGAAATGGGCTTTTTCTTCTGTGTTAAGTTAATTAGTGGTTTGCTAGTATGTTAACGATTCTGCTCATAGACCTCAGGCTGGTTCTTCTCTAATGAACACAAGCAGTCCTTTAGCAACAGGTAACCACTGATTTCTCAGGGACTATAACTTAAGTAACGAGCATTGAGTTACTGCATTTCCAGTCTGGCCAAGAAGCAAGAAAGTCACCCTCTCCATCCCCAAAGGAAAGAGAGGTTATTAGACTGAGCTTTGGTCTAATTTAAAACCTGACAGCTGGGATTGTCTGAAACCTTCCTCATTTCTTCTTGATCAGCTCTCCCAAACCTGAAGGGACTTTTTGGATCATGATATGATGACTGACAATTTTGTTTCCATGGTAAAGTTCATCAAGAAAGAATTCACCTTTTGGAGGAAACTCCATTTTGATTAGGAAATGTACTTTATGCCAACGTTAAGTGCAGCTAGACGGGGTCTTGTCAGGAAGTGGGATAGGGCCAGGCTGAAAATCCAAGACTTCTTCCCTTTCCTGTTAGGATGTCCTTGCATTGACAGGTTATAAAGCTGAATCATGCTGGAAAAAAAGCACAGAGATGGCTCAGAGTGACCCAGTGGCCTGGCTACTATTTTTCCACATGAGTTGGGAATAATTGCAAAGGTTGCAAATGACTGCAAAAGAAATTCAGCAAATTGCAAATAATGATAAATCCATTTGCAGTCAAGAGTTTAGAGATGATCCCTTGAAGCACATTTGGTTCTAATCAGGCCCCTGCACTGTAGAACATCCTGTTTGTCTACACTTATTATTACTGACAAATTATCCTCCTCTCAAATCTCAGGGAGCATTCACTTTATCCTCACATTAAACCTGATTGGAAACAGTAGGTTTAATTGGACGCAGCATGAGGCCCAGTCATAAACTGCACCAGTTCTTTTTTATTGTTAAATACACTAGATGTGTGAAAATAGTATATATTTAAGATACAGATGCCAACCTGCTGTTGTTAAACAATGCACATAGGCACAGTATCTCATGTGCAACCTCTATGCATTCTTAGTGCACCTCTAACTGAAATGGCAGGAAAATTACATAGACAAAATTCTCCCTGAAGGTCCTGGTCCCCAGCTTTCCCTTTCTTCACAGTTTGTGTATCTAACATACATATACTCTGCATACAGATGTAATTCCATAGCGAAAGGCACATGATTGATTCAGCTTCCATCAGCCGCAAGTTCTTGTAGATTGCAAGTGCCACAGTGAGTCACAGAGATCGGTCCTGAGATAATGAAACCTGGCCCAGATTTGTGAAAATTAGGATCTGGACTTTGAAACAGATCTAATGTTGGACAAAGAGTCAGTGCTGAGCACGGATCAATGAAGGGATGTACTCTTGCTGGTCTGTCTTACCTAGAAGATGGGCCTCCTAGAGTTGCCTTGTGTTATGATATCTAGAGTTTCCCTCATGGACTGAGCCCCCATGTCCAGACGGAGCTCACAGCAGTAAGGAAGACTGGAGGTAAGAAGCATTAGGCTCATAGGAATATGCAAAAGAAAGGCATGCAGTCAAAGAGTGGAACTACTGCTGTTAGTTGGGTGTCCAGGAGCAGTGATGAATCCCACAGCACATGGAGACAGCACTCTGTCTTGACAACTGGGAGGACAGCACATTCAACGCAGCAGGGTGAGGTGATGTCTTTGACCAGTGCTTTGAAATGTTTTTCTCTTTCCACCGGCACCAACTCTCTTTTGCCTGCACTGAACTTCAGCCAGCTGCTTTTCATCCAGTGATACCTCCAAGACAGTGGAAAAGTTGGGTGATGGCTTAGTCTGCATTCAGTGAGAAGGGGAAGTAGAGCGAGGTGTCGTATTGATGGCAGTGAAGTCCACACTATGCCTCACACTCTTGTCTGTAAGCTGACCAAAGGCTTGATCTTTGTGGGAACCCTGGGGGCTCTCAGGCAAGAGGAGCAGCTGCCCATTACATCACAATGTTCTCAGATCTGTCCAAGAAGGTGGGAGCAAAGACAGGCTGCCGAAGCCTGCCACGTCTCTTTCGTGAGTCAGCAGCAGTTCATGATCCACACTGTCAAAAGCTGCTGGTAGATAATACAGAACTATTATCATTCAAATGTCCTGGTGGTACAAAATTGTGGAACAGTCTGAACCCACTGGCTCTAAAGAAAGCTATTTAAATTTAAGCAACTTATAACTGTTTGTCAGAGGGTGGAGATGGATGGCAGGAGAGAGATCACTCGATCATTACCTGTTAGGTTCACTCCCTCTGGGGCACCTGGCATTGGCCACTGTCAGTAGACAGGATACTGGGCTGGATGGACCTTTGGTCTGACTGAGTACGGCCGTTCTTATGTTTGTTACGATTCAAAGATGGGGAGAGGTGTGATTTGCTGAAAGCAAGCATTCCATCACTGTGTGGTCCTTTGTGGAAAAAGTAATACGATACCAGGGGATTTTATAGGGATAGTTACCATTTTAAATTTAATTTAAATTGACTTTACATGTGCCATGGCTGCCTAAGTTTTATTTTATGCAGGAAGCAAAGTGGGAGTGCATGTTCTTCACTCCCGGTTTACAAGCCACTGCTTTGCTCAGGAAATACACCTCTCAAAGGTCCTCATTTAAGCCTGATTACAAGAATAAAAACTATACTGCAAAGGTGAATAATAAGCATGAGATGGAGACTTGTCAGAAACATTGCAAGAGCCCAGGCACAACGGCAGAATCTCTGCTATACTTTCTTTTTAAAAAAACCCACCCACCTCAAAATCCTTGCAACCATCAATGAAATGAGTAACATTAGTATCAGGGAAATATACAGTCCATTGACACAGAAACCTTAGCCTTTATTCTTGGGTATTAGCTGCGTGCTCAATGTGTTTGCATTTGATCGGGCACTGACTGTTTGTGGGATTTGTGAGGCTAATTCTTAAGATATCAAAGTTTAGGGCTTGATTTTAGACATGCTTGAAGGCCAGGGTTCTCAGCACTTCTGCAATTCAGGTCATCAACCTCTAGATGGCAGCCTCTAGAGACTGGATATGTTATTTAAATATTATCCAAGAGGTTAAGTACTCCAGCACTTCTTGGAATCTCATCAGACCTTTTCCAGATGGATATTAAAGTCATTCAGTATGCATCTATACGCATTTTTTTCTTATAAAACTGCAACATGTAAGAGGGGCTCTCAAGTTTTGTTCGTCTTACTAGAGCAGTAAGCTGTATTGGCTTTTCTTCCTATTCTAGGGGAAAGGACACTTGGTACTGTTGGAAGGTGTCAAACTGACTTCAAGAGTTTTCTGCCTAGTACTCTATGTATTTATATGGCCCCAGCTCTGTAGTATCTAAGTGCCTCATTGCCTGTGAGATACAGAAGTACTATTATTCCCATTTTACAAGTAGGAAAATCAGGCTAAGTTGCTTGTCCAGGCACACAGGCAGTCTGTGGCAGAGCAGGGACTTATACATGGGTCTTCAGCCAACCTAGGCTAGTGACCAAATAACTGGACCATCCTTCCTTCCCACAGACCAGGGCCAGGATGAGCAGTGTCAGATTAATCTGTTCCATGATGAGGGCCCACAGCCCCATGGGAAATGGCCTAAGAAGACCCAACAACTTGTTTCCCATGGGGCATTAAGCATTTTCTGACAGTAACAACTTTTATCTGCTACAGATCTGACCAGGATTTGAACTTGCAGCCCACACCCCATTACCAACCCCCTGAGCGATCAAGCCTTCTATATATAATCGACTCAGCAGCAGCCTTTGTCTCCTGAACAAGGTGATATTTGGGCATCTTTGCTGGTTTGATATTCACTAGGCCATATGCATATGAAATGGTTCCTTTTGGTATGTTGCTTTGGTAAGCTAAAGTAAATTAAAATATACATATAAGTAATCATTTATTTGCAAATATGTGAGTTTCTCTTTCTCTTTTTTTAAACAGTTCTGTGAATAAATATATTACTGAGTAGTGGCTGAGATATTCAAATGTCTTAAGGAGCTAGGCATCCAAATTTGACTGAAAGGCATCTATGACTTTTTTCATGAAATTATGTATCCCCTATGATATTTTGAAAGCAAACACACCAGAGTGGTTCAAATAGAGGTGGAACTTCTGACCTGATGTAGGTGGCCAGGACGCTTGTAAACCCCCCTTTGCAAACAGTTAACAGTAACAAGACAGAAGGTTTTCATTTTTCTGTCTGGGGAATGCACTCAAAATTATTTCACAATGAGGTGATAAACAGGCGGGAACAAATATGGAGACTCAGTCTGTGTAAAACTTTAGTGCATCTAAAAAAAAAGATTCCATGAGTGAATCCTTTTCCCATGGTGTATTATTTTCCCCAGGCCAACTTTGGAACTGAGCTTTCTGTTTTCAACTGAGCAGCATAAATTAAGCCCAAGCATCAGCATACAGTGGAAAGATGGAGAAAGCTGACCATTCCCCTCAGGAGGTCAGCCACAAATTCCTTCTGTTGTCTGAGAAATGATGAGATACTCTTTGCAGACATAACTTAGATCAGTTAGCACCACAGAGAAACTTTTCAGCAGCTTAAACAAGGATTGAAATATATGTTTTTTTTAAATACTTTTAGACTACATGGACTCAATTTTTCTTTTAACATATTCTTCTACACAAAAAGCCAGTTGTGCGTGGTGCTGTTTCCTCTGGGCAATCTTACAAGAAATGTTCCCAGCTCACTTCATGCCACTACAAATATCTCTTTACCTCAGAGAAAAGGGCAAATCACTCAACTGCAGGTCCAAACAAATTCAACTGCTTGGAACTCTAACGGCGCTGGGTGACAAACTATGACAGGGAATGTATTTCACTCCACCTCCACCATACGTCTCACTTTCATTATTCAAGACTGAAATTCTTCCCTTCCAGATGGGCTGCCAGTCACAGAAGTTAAGCTGTTTGGCCAGTGTTTTGAAACAGCCACCACCTCCTGCTTGGTTTCAAGAAAGAACTTAAAATATAATGGAAACTGTAGGTGCGAAGTGGCAAGGATTTAGGAACTCTTTTGTGTTGTGTTGCAAGATGGAATGAAAACAAGCTTTCAATTTCAAGTCAATGCTAAATAATGAGAAATCTTTTCAAACCTTCTGCAGAATGTTTCTTTGGGTTTTTACATTTACAGTAGCCCCATGTTTACTGACTTAACAGATGTAACCTGTTTTAGTAGGGATGAGTGAAATAGTTCAGTACCCAGGAACTTTCACCAAAAACTAACACCAAGCCTAAAATTAACCTTCTATTTTGCTTCTTAAAAATTAGCTTTTTTTTTCTTCATAATTTCACAGTTTTTCTCTCAATAAATACCAGGGAGGGAGAGGAATTATTTCAGCTCAGTACTAATGTGGACACGAGAACGAATGGATATAAACTGGCCGTGGGGAAGTTTAGGCTTGAAATTAGACAAAGGTTTCTGACCGTCAGAGGGGTGAAATATTGGAACAGCCTTCCGAGGGAAACAGTGGGGGCGAAGGACCTGTCTGGTTTTAAGATTAAGCTAAATAAGTTTATGGAGGGAATGGTTTAATGGGATAACATGATTTTAGTCAAATGAACAGTGTGCCATCGCTGGTAAATAGTATCAATGGCCAATGAGGGTCTGGCTGGAGAATCTTGCCTACATGCTCGGGGTTCTACTGATCACCATATTTGGGGTCGGGAAGGAGTTTTCCTCCAGGGTAGATTGGCAGAGGCCCTGGAGGTTTTTCGCCTTCCTCTGCAGCATGGGGCAGGGGTCGCTAGCTGGAGGATTCTCTGCTACTTGAAGTCTCTAAACCACAGGATTTGGAGACTTCAACAGCAGAGTCAAGGGAAAGGGTTGGGACGGCTTTGTGGCCTGCATCATGCGGGAGGTCAGACTAGATGATCATAATGGTCCCTTCTGACCTTAAAGTCTATGAGTCTATGAGTCTATTTACTCTCTGGGTTCCATGCAGGAAATGAAGGTTCTTCTGGTAAAACTCCAATCCTATTTTGCTGAGTGTAGTGGTCCCTCGCTCTCCAGTCTGGAGGGAGGCCACTCTGCGTCGTACGGGGGTGGCAGTCTTCGGGTTCGGGCCGCACCGGCAGGGCAGAGCCGTACGCAGTTTATGGTTTTCGGCCAGCCTGATAGAGGCAAACGCACAATAGTCTGGGGCTCCTGTCCCCACCCTTGGGTGGGGCAGGGCCTGACATAGTCTTTAGCTCACAGCCCCTAAGCAGGAGCTGACACCAATTAAGCGTCTGGGGCTCCAGCCCATGGGGTGGGGCCTGGCTGGTAGCAGGCTGTAGTCTAAGTCTCCAGGCCCAAGCAGTCAGCAAACTCACTGAGTCAATAAGATCTAGCCCTTTGGGCATGGCAGAGCAGGGAGCAGGCTTTAGTCTGAGCTTGGGGGCTCAGGCAGCCAGCAAACATATACAGTCAATAAGCTCTAGCCCTTGGGGCGGGATAGAGCAGGGAGCAGGCTTAGCCTCGGCTGGTAAGCAAAGGCAGCCAGCAAACATACACAGTCTCAGGGTTCAGATAGGGATGAGCACCCACACAGTCTAGGGGCTCCAGAGGGGTTGAGCACCCAATGGGCAGTCTAGGGTGCTGGTGTAACCCACACACCTCCTCTGAGAGAGAGAGAGAGAGAGATTGATTGCTCTACAGCCTTAGCTAACAGCCAGTTGGCTTTTCGCTCATGCGGTAGAGAGCTCCCGAGGTCCAGGTTCAATCCTGCCTGCTGACGATTGGGGTCTGTCAGCGTTACACTGGCAGGGGTGGTCAAGGCACACAGGCCTCCTGGCCTAAAGAGGGGAGTTGGCCACCCTGTGGTTGGAGTGGCAGGGGGATGCGCGCCTGCCCAACAATATCACATCCCAGCCCAAGGCCCTAACAGTGGCAGTGTGGTCTGCCACTGGGTCGGTGGGAATCCAGCCTCAACACGTCAACCAAGAAGTGATCAACCCTATAGCCGGCTAGTCCTGGGCTACTTCCTACCTCCCTAGGGTTTGGTACTTCTGGCATCCACTGGCCCTCAGGCTCATCTCGGTATACTGCCGACAGTAGTCCCAGCAACCTCCCCCTTCATGTGGTCCAACCTGGGCATCGGCCTGGCCATCTCGCTGTCCGTGGTGGGCGCAACCTGGGGGATCTACATCACTGGCTCCAGCATCATCGGCGGGGGAGTGAAGGCCCCCAGGATTAAAACAAAGAACCTGGTCAGCATCATCTTCTGTGAGGCCGTGGCCATCTACGGGATCATCATGGCGACCGTCATCAGCAACATGGCTGAGCCTTTCAGCGGCACCACCCCAGAGACCATCGGTGCCAAGAACTACCACGCAAGTTTCTCCATGTTTGGGGCTGGTCTGACCGTGGGCCTCTCCAACCTGTTCTGCAGGGTGTGCGTGGGTATTGTGGGCAGTGGGGCTGTGCTGGCCGACGCCCAGAACGCCAGCCTCTTTGTCAAGATCCTGATCGTGGAGATCTTCGGCAGCGCCATTGGGCTCTTCAGGGTCATAGTCGCCATCCTGCAGACATCTAAAGTAAAAATGGGGGACTGAGCCCCTGCCCATTCCGGCCTGGCCCCCTGCGGACGCGACTGTTTTAATGTTTATTTGTTTTGATGTTTTGATGTTTATTTATTTAATGTTTCTATTTCCTGATCGGGGGCGTCGCTTCGCCGCGTCGGGAGCGGGAGTCCAGGTGTATAGAACCATCCCTGCTGATCCGCCGCCCGCTGGCCCCATGGAAGAAATAATCATCTGTGTGTGAATTCGGCTCCCTCCTGTCGGCCCAGCCAGCCGGGGGTGGGGGGGAGGAGCGGGGGTTTCTGCCTGAGTGTTCCTGGTGTGTGTACAAATCAATTGACCAGTGTAAGTCAGTGTCACATTAAATAAACATAGTTCCTGTCCCTGAAAAAAAAAAAACCTCCTTGTCTGAGTCTGTCTCCTCCAGGGGCAGGGTGTGGCCAAGCCAGGTTCAGCTCCCTGGTGCCGCAGCAGGGCAGAGGCATCCATCTCCTCCGCTGGCTCCAGCCCAACTGAGCTGCAGAGCCTTCCTTTTATATTTCCTGCCCCGCCCTGGTACTTCCGGCAATGGGGTGTGGTGGGTTTGGCTCCGCCCACGAAGGGGAGTGTAGTGGTCACTCGCTCTCCAGTCCGGAGAGAGGCCACTGTGCGTCAGTACACTGAGCTAGGAAGTATTGCTAACTGGTTTAAAGTTAAAATAAGATTCTGAAATTTTCCATGTTTATCACAGTCTAAACTGCAAATCTGCTGAAGATTCACCTTTGAAGGGTTGAACTACATGCCTGAAGTTTTTACAAGGTGAGGTAGAAAATACGACTTTCAATTACAGTCCCTAAATTAGGGTTAATTTGTAATGAAAGAGGTGCCGGGGCTCAAGCAATTTTAAAAATTTCATAACTGATGTGGCAAGCCCAGAGGTACTGCGGCTATGAACTGCCCAAGCCTAGAGGTGCCAGGGCTCAGTCCTGGCAAGCCCTGGCAGAAATTAATCACTGTCTCTAACCTAACCCTAATTTATATAAAAGCCTAGAGCAAGGGGTCCCAATGAACCTGATTTTATGAAGAAGATCCTTAACCAAGCAAACAAAAGGCTTCTTTCCCCATGTCTGTTTGGTCTGTAATCACAGTGGACTGCCAGTGCTACACTCAACAACCCAGTTGCCTAACAGGATTAGTTTGTTTTTCACTCAGATTCACATATAATGGTTGGTTTAGTCAAATCTCTGTGCTTCCAGTAGTGTCATCCTGATGGACTAGTCAGTGACTGTAGCCATAGATGGAATGGGAGTGTGTTATCTGGTAGACCCTGGTACTAATGGAGAGATTTTGGTTGAGTTTTTCAAAACAGTGGTTCTCAATCTTTTCTATACTGTGCCCCTCTTTTCTATATTGGAACCATCCTCAAACCTCCTCCTATCTAGTCAGGACCTGATCAGCCATAACATCAGGGGCTCGTTCACCTGCACATCTACCAATGTGATATATGCCATCATGTGCCAGCAATGCCCCTCTGCCACGTACATTGGCCAAACCGGACAGTCTCTACGCAAAAGAATTAATGGACACAAATCTGACATCAGGAATCATAATACTCAAAAACCAGTGAGAGAACACTTTAACCTGTCTGGTCATTCAATGACAGACCTGCGGGTGGCTATTTTACAACAGAAAAGCTTCAAAAACAGACTCCAACGAGAAATTGCTGAACTCGAATTGATATGCAAATTAGACACAATCAATTTAGGTTTGAATAAAGACTGGGAATGGCTGAGCCATTACAAACATTGAATCTATCTCCCCATGTAAGTACTCTCACACTTCGTGTCTACCTGTCTGTACTGGGCTATCTTGATTATCACTTCAAAAGTTTTTTTTCTCTTACTTAATTGGCCTCTCAGAGTTGGTAAGACAACTCCCACCTGTTCATGCTCTCTGTATGTGTGTGTATATATATCTCCTCAATATATGTTTCATTCTATGCATCCGAAGAAGTGGGATGTAGCCCACGAAAGCTTATGCTCAAATAAATTTATTAGTCTCTAAGGTGCCACAAGTACTCCTGTTCCATTTAACAATATGGATTTAACAAAACTTCTCAGGATGAGCATATCAGGTCTGGGGGCTTGGACACAAATTTTCCATTAAAATTAATGGAAGATGTGTCTAAATTTTCCCATCCTGCAATGAAAATTTCAACCTTTTATGTTTATGAACATCATCCTTTGTATACGCTGTATCCCAAATTATTGGTTGTGATGCATTAGTTCATTCATAGGGCATGGTAGAGAAGTTCTCGTGGGTCCAGGGTCATGTTGCTCTGCAAAATTTGAGCAGTATTTCCACTTCTAATGTTGGCACATGGGAGTTTTCAATTTTGCGTTTTCTCAGTTACTTACCAAAAACAAAGACAAAAATTCCACATACACACTGGATGATTTTTTATATTATTCACAGGTGGAATAATTTAATTGTATGTAAATCTGTGGTTAATTTGACTAGCTGGTAGATCTTTTGATAATGAAAGCATCAGCTGCAAACAACAACAAAAACCTTCCTTACAGTTCTGAGTTTTTCCTTCATGTCTGATTATATTTGCTGCATATCACATCTATTGAGCCTACAACAGGAGGTATTGAAATGCAAAACGAAGTGCCATGTATGTCAGAAAAGAGGCAGCTCAGTTCCATTAGATTAGCAGGTGCTATGGTATTACAAATAATAATAAAGTTAGTACCTGTTACAAATAGAAGGTCTGATGGGTCATAGCAATTCTGTCCCAAAATATCCCCCATTGGCCATCCGAGTCAATGGTGGTTTTTTTTTTTACAGCATGCAAACGGAGAAGTTAGACAAAAACACTCTTGCTGGAAGGTTGCACTGTAACACTACTTTATTTCTTAGAATAAAAACAGAGAGAGAGAAAGCAGACTGCTCTCTGAAACAGCGAGGCACAACTCACTCTACCTTTCTCTAGGCTGTCTGTGTGAAAAACTGGCTCTGATTGCATGCTTCCCTAGAGAGACCCGACCCCCAAATAATTTAAAGTGATAGCTCTCAGTTTTAACACAAAGAATGAGGAGCACTTGTGGCACCTTAGAGACTAACACATTTATTTGAGCATAAGCTTTCGTGGGCTAAAGCCCACTTCAACAGATGCATGCAGTGGAAAATACATTAAGAATATATATATATATATATATATATATATACACACACAGAGAACATGAAAAATGGGTGTTGCCATACCAACTCTAATGAAACTAATTGATTAAGGTGGGCTACAAATGGATACACCACAAATGGATTTACACCAAAGATGAATTTTAACCTATATGTATTATCTGTTGGAGATTGCTAAGATATACATTGGTCTTTCTAAGCATTCAGTGGTTGGCAGCCAGTGGAAGTCTCTTGTAAATAATAAAATGAAGTCTTTCCTACAAGTAAGGAAGCCTGAGTAATTCATATTTAGATTTCCCCCTTTCTCTTTTTCATGCCACAATCCAGAAACACACTGTTGAAAAGTTTAAGGGAAGGAGTCCATTCAGTCCTGGATGTACATGCTAATTCACGTGGAACATGATTAAAACGTAAAATCCTCACTCTTTTGACATAAGTCAGACCTGTGTACATTGGAAATGAGACTCAGTAACTATCTGTTGGAGAGGAATAGTTCCTACTGCTATATGAGCAACACCCTCAGGGAGCAAAGAGACTCAGGACAAGTTAAAACTCTATAATATGAATATAAAATTTGCCATACTTGATCAGATCACTAGCCCATCTAGTCTGGAAGAATGCTTCTTGTACTGGTCAACACCCTCCTCTGTATCAGCCCATGGACCAGGCTGTGTTATACGACAAACACAATCCCTCCCTGAGCTCCCCAGTTGTGGGTATTGTGGCTTTGCACCAAGACCTGCTCTGGCCAGCTGCTAGATCTCGAAATGGCACATGGCTAGGGAAGCTGTGATACCCCTCCTGAGCTTTAGTGCAGAGATGCAAATCTTCATCATATGTAGTGCAAGTAGAAGAACAGTCTGACCCAGCAGTGATACCCAGAGGCTTGTGCTCCTTCTCAAAGCCTCCTGTGTTAAATCTTTGATATATTAAAGTGCGTCTGTAACGCTGGCATGGCTCTTGAGAAACAGACTGCCAGCCTCTGACTCTTTTTCCTGACTTACGGAAATTTAGATTAATAAAAAGATCTTTTTAACATAGTAAACTGAGGTCAAGAACCACAGAAAGATGGCCATTTCCTCACAAGCCAGCCTATTGCCAATTTGATGGTGCAGGCAAGAGAAACATTCAGATGGAAACCTGTATATTAATCTCAGCGATGGAGAGGTATTATCTGAACTATTGCCCACATCTACATGCTGGTCCCCACATAATACACATACAAATGTCTTTGTACCACAGTTTGACATCTTCCCTGGAATTAATGACTTTGGATGAGGGTACTCCTTGGAAAAACCGTTAACCATTAGCTAATGAGTATTTCCAGGGCTGCAGCCTCAGGGACAGGGGCAGCATTTTCTCAAGGTAGCATTTTTAGGAATGACTTAAGAAGCCTAATGGTTGAGCTGTCCCTCGGTAGCTAAAAAGGTGAAGGAAGAAGAGATGATCTCCATTCATCTCTTCCTCCTAGTAGAAGGAAGTAGGAAGACAGGCACTTCCTCTGGCATTCATAAGACTGGCTATCTTGTGCTATATCAAGAAGTGCTATGGAGGTTCAAAGGAAATTGGATGTGATAACAAGGATCCTGTTAAATGAGTTGTGTATAGTGTCTAAAAGGGCTGAAATAGTAATGGGTCAAGGAACAATTACTCAGACTTGGAAGGTTTTGTTTGTTTGTTTGTTTGTTTTTTGTTACAAATGGAATCCCTTTTTTTGCACCTCCCACCCCCAACTCACTCAATTTTATTACTTTTAACAAATCCTCTTATGCGTTTTATTTTTAAAGACAGAGACCATTTCTATAGAAATATGGGTCCAATCTGTGCCACAGTTGCCTTTGAAAGCTGAGGTTTGAAATTAGCCATTTACATTTTCAAAGAGAAGTTTTTAATTGGCCTTTTTTTTTTCAAATTATGCAGAAAGTGAAATCTGAGGGGCAACGAATTGCCTGTGTGGAAGCAGAGACAATGAAAAGTTCCACCACAGATTTTTCAGAAAAATATTTGCTCATGTCTCTAAAATACATTGACAGTTTTCTTCCTCTGATTCTTCATGGTTTCCCCATAAATGATAATGAATTTTACTTGTTTTTATTTTTAAATACTTGGCTCTTTGTTTAGCTGTTGTTCTTTTTTTAATGAGAGGGAAACCATTTTCTACTACACTTTGCCTTTTCTCCACCCCCAGTTCAGAATCAAAAACATAATTTGATTCAGACAGGTATACAATCCTGATACTGATACAGACCCCCACAAAATCAGCTGTCATGAATTAAACCCTATTTTTCCCTAACCCCAAATAAACAGCCTGCATTTGATTGTAATAAAACACTTGTCATTTCATTGATGGCATGTTAGAGTTTTTCTTTTGAACTGTTTTATTGGAATTCTTTGGACTAAATATGCTGTGGCTTTTTGATAGCTTCATTAAAGAGCAGAAACCAATAATGAAACCAAAAGGATGTGAAGGACTCCAAAGAGTTTGTAGGACAAAGCATAGAACTATCTTACATGGTTTTCAGTTTGGAAGCTATTCCAGCTTCAGATGCCCCTTGAAATGTATCATGTTGTAGTAACTTGGGGCCAAAGTTTGAAGTACTCACTGAAGCAAGAAACCCATTAACTTTATTTGGAGTTTGCCTAATAAAGACTGAGGGGCATGGATCAGGTTCTACTGTCATTTACGCCAGTGCGAATCTGGAGTAACCCCAAGGAATTGCTTAGCATTATACCAGATTTACAGTGAGGTAAGTAAGATCTGAAAAGACTACGAACCTCAGAATGTGGCTCCTGATTATTATATGTCACGGAGTGTCGGGGGCACAAGGCCCTGCACCCCCGGCTTCCTGCGATTCACCATGACTCTCAGCCAGCCAGTAAAGCAGAAGGTTTATTTAGACGACAGGAACACAGTCCAAGACAGGTCTTGCAGGCACAGACAACAGGACCCCCCCAGTTAGGTCCATATTGGGGTCCCCGGGGCACCACAGCCCCACTGGGGGTGTCAGAGCCCTGTCTGGGCTCCCCTCCATTACACCAGCCAGCTCCTGAAACTCTCACTCTCTCCAGCGTCTCCTCCCCCAGCCTTTGTTCAGTTTTCCGGGCAAAGGTGTCACCTGACCTCCAACCCATTCCTGGGTTCTCACGTTACATGCTCAGGTATCCTCCCTCAAGGCCAGTCTTCCATCCCCCAATGCAGACCGTCTTAGCCAAACTCCCCACTCAGCATTCAAAGACCACATTAAGAACAGTCCCAGTTTGTCACATTATGTAACAACAATATGTCTCCAGAAAAGTCTTATTACAACTAATCACAGTTTATATTTAAAACTGTCTATTCTGATGCTAATTTATAGTTGCTTTTATGAAGTGTGAGATTTTGCTTCTTTCTCTTTAAGTCTCAGAGTAGAGGATGTCCAAACTGCAGGCTGATCGGTAAATGTGGCCAACAGAATCTTAAACTACAGCGTGTGACTTCCATCTCCTGGTAAATGTGGAGTAAGGTCAAAGCTCAGGTTTTCTGGCCTCATCCTGAATCTAATGAAATCAAAAGCAAAACTCCCATTGACTTGCATGGGAACAAAATCAGGTCTTTAATTACTAGCGAAGTTGTACAGGAAGCAGTTTACTTTCATCCGTCAAGGAAGATACCAATACCAGAAATGCTTATGCACAGGGCCGGCTCCAGGCACCAGCTTAACAAGCAGGTGCTTGGGGCGGCCAAGGGAGAGCGGCGGCACCTGCGGCAATTCGGGGGCGGCAGGTCCCTCACTTCCTCTAGGAGCGAAGGACCTGTTGCCGAACTGCCGCCGCCGATCGCGGCTCCCCCCTCCCCCCCAATTGCCGCCGCCGATCGTGGCTTTTTTTTTTTTTTTTTTTTGCTTGGGGCGGCAGAAATGCTGGAGCCGGCCCTGCTTATGCCCATGTGCATTAGATTATCTTTTCAAACTATAACGAGGGGTCCTTGTGGCGCCTTAGAAACTAACAAATTTATTTGGGCATAAGCTTTCATGGGCTAAAACCCACTTCATCAGATGCATGGAGTGGAAAATACAGTAGGCAGACTATATATACACAGTACATGAAAAGATGGGAGTTGCCTTACCAAGTGGGGGGTCAGTTCTAATGAGACAATTCAATTAAAGTGGAAGTGAGCTCTTATCAACAGGAGGAAAAATCACTTTTGTAGTGGTAATCAGGGTGGCCCATTTCAAACAGTTGACAAGAGTGCGTGAGTAACAGTAGGGGGAAATTAGCATGGGGAAATTAGTTGTTAGTTTTTGTAGTGACCCATCCACTCCCAGTCTTTAGTCAGGCCTAATTTGATGGTGTCCAGTTTGCAAATTAATTAATTTACTCCTATTAATGTCAAAATAGCATCAGACTTGCCCATGGGATGGAATCTCCATTTTCTGAACAACTCTACTGATAAGTCATAGTGGGAGTCATGCCCAACCTTCTCTGTCATGATACAGAGCTTTTGAGGTTATGATCAGTGGAAGTGAAGAGGGGAAGAAATTGAGGAGGACCTAAACATAAAAAAACACACTTTCTAATCAGTTGGTTACTTTCCAAAGACCTGTGCCTGGTATTTGATAGCCTAAATTTACATTAGAATCAACCCAATTTACTTTCCCTTTCACATTTTACTGTGTTGGACTGTAGCCCACTCTTATGGCTCATCTGACGGGATGTGAATTATTTCTATGCAGGCTTGACATAACCTTGTGCAATGTGACGTAATGTTCCAGAAAGGCTGAATTAAAAAAGAAACCATACTTATTAACAGGAAAGGAAACAGCCCCCGTTGACAACTGGTGGCTGGAAATCAAGGGGCACTTTCTCAGAAAAATCGTTTAGGACTATATAAATTACTATTATTTATTCAGGGGGAAGAAATACCTAATGAACCTATAACTAGAATCAGCTGGCTAAGTAAACTACAAGGGACAGGTATTTGTGTATCACTGCCAGGTAGATTCAGGCAGCAAGGGCTCAAACCCGCTCCCAATGGCATCAATCAAACTCCCATTGACTTTGATGGGAGCTGAAGCAGAACCTAGATTGGCATGTTTCATTAGTTTCCCCTCTGCAACAATGGAAGCTGCCAGAATACAAGCATTACCCCAATTTCAACATTCATGTCCCGCTCATTTTTCAGATTGCCTGTGCATGCAGCGTACTTGCACAAAGCTTCCATTCTGTCACCTCACACTAATAATACTCAGTCATCCCTCCCTCTCTGAGCTATTACGGTCAGACCTGCATTCCAAAGGCATGATTCGAAACCATATCCCTTTAAATTCCAGCAAATTGGAGGTCTGAAATCTTCACCGTGTGAGTGTGCGTGCTCACTTGTGAACTTTTTACCTTTGACCCAGCAGCAGCGCAGCACACGTTACCCATTCTCCACCTCGCTGCTGCTGGTTCACAACAGGTGGAAATAAAACACTGTGAAAGTAACAGTGCTACACAGTGACTGGCTCCTTCAAGGGGTGTTGGGCCCAGCCCCACCTGCTAATAATAAGGTGCCTGCACACTGAGGCTGTGGAGTTAAGGCTGAGGTGATAGTCTGAAGAACAGCCAGTCCTTTAAAAGGCAGTTGAGCTGAAGAACAGTAGAGAACAGGTAGGTTCCCACAGGCGTCCCTACTTCAGGGTAAGAACCCAGCTGCTAGGTAATTCTGAGGCAGATAGCCCAGGGAGTAAAAAGAACAGGAGTACTTGTGGCACCTTAGAGACTAACAAATTTATTAGAGCATAAGCTTTCGTGGACTACAGCCCACTTCTTCGGATGCATACTCTGTATGTATTATGCTCTAATAAATTTGTTAGTCTCTAAGGTGCCACAAGTACTCCTGTTCTTTTTGCGGATACAGACTAACACGGCTGCTACTCTGAAACCAGCCCAGGGAGTGTGAACTGTGGAGACTTCCAGGGTCAGGGAACTGGCTGAGAGAGGCAGTACTGCCAACCACTAGGGACCAAAAACGATAAGTCCGAGCTCAAAAAAGTCATGAGATTGGCCCCACAAATCACGAGATTTTACAAACATCAGCAAACCATATTTTTTAGTCCGTCTTTTGACATTTTAATGCCTCGCTACCCTCTGGCTACATGCATGTAGGAAAGGACTGAACATTGCAGAGCATACCACTTGGGGAAAATTTAGAACTGGGTGGGGAGGTGTTGGGGTTATCTTGCCAGGTGCAACCAACGTTGGTGGATTCCAGAGCGTGGCTGGGGTGTAACAAGCAGGATGATGGAGTCAGAGCTGCTTAGCACACAGACACTCAGTGCATGCATGTCCACTGGTTGGCTGCATCCAGGCTGTGAGCCACAGCAGCAGAGCATTTGAAGCACTCAAGGCTACAGGGCAGGTAGTGACACAACCCCTCACTGATATGGGTTGCGCCCCAGCATGTGACACCAGGTTGAACCTAGTTAGTGGCTAACTTGAGAACTTCAGTCATAAAAATTCAAGTAATAAAATGATAAATATCTTTAGGATTATACATCTGAGATCCGAGGCTTCATTCGCTACATCTCAGTCTTGGTCTGTGGCTTCAATCTCTAGGCCCTTTAAACTAACACTGTATTGATTCATAAATTAAAATGAAAGGTAAAAGGGAGAGCACAAGAGTTATCTCACTATTCCCCATCTTGGCCTACTGCTTGCCTTCCGAAATCATGCTTGAAGTACATACATGTAGGTTTTTTATGGATGGTCACATGTTGGTCAATTGCTTAGCTAAGATCTTAGGTACCAGTTTAATTTATTTTTTCCCCTTTCCAATTTCAATTTTGTTGCTGTGAAAATCAGAGTCTAACTACAGTGACTACAGCCAGACATATGGGGGTAAGCAATGTCAGGCTTCCCATACATCTCTGCCAATTTCTCCCTGTCTTGACCGCAAACACCCCCTGCCATTTCAGCCCTTTGTGAAGACTGAAAAATGAACTGATACTGAATTCTGTGATACAGACAAATATCCAGTATATGGGGCTACTTGAAGATCATCATATTTGTTTTGCAAACTTACTATATCACGTAAAGTGCTGGTCTAAATCTAGGAAAGATGAATAGAATGAGAATACATTTTCTGAGTTAAAGCATTGCAGTTAACACATTGTAGCACACTAATGACAAGTTTAAATTACATCCAAATTTTAATGAGTTTTATTACAATTTAAACTGGAGGGGTCAAATCTCAGTTCCTTATTCAGTTTTAATTCTACCCTATTCCCACTGAAGTAGCAACACTGACAGTCCCGCTCTCAGACACATCAGTGTGAATCTGGAGTGACTCCACTGGCTTCAGAATCTGGCTCTTATCTTTTGTCAACTCTCTGACAAATGTGCTTGAAATTCAAGGGCCCAAGTCTTTCCCCTCACATAATCATGTGATCCTTAATCTAACAGAATGCTGGGTTTTATGGAAAAACTGAACCTTCCAGTACATGCAGAGGAAATTCCAGAGCAAACTCATTGACAGACATGCCTTGGAAGTTAGCTAGTTACTTTGGCAAAGACTCAGAATTTTTTTCTTCTTCATTTCCCCCCCTTGTTCTTCCCAACCAAAGCCAAAAATGGAACCAACCAAACAAAAAAACCCACCAAAAAAACACACAAATTCTTAGGAGCATAGGATGCTGAAGACCAAAACAGAGCAAACTTGGCACTTCTGGTTGCAGCCCTCTTGCGGGTATTTGTTGTGTATGAACAGCGCGAAGGAAAGAATGCTATTTATGTCATAGAAATTGGGCAGTATGAAAAACCTACAGAATCATTGGGCAGGCTCTTTTGTGTTTAGTATGTGAAAATGGATATGCTTTTTTAGAAGATATTAGTTAAACAGTTAGTAAAATGTTGCAATCTTACTGATAAGCCCGATGTAGTTCATTAATATTCTAAGCCCTCATCGAAGCAAGCTACGACAGCTGTATCACATGTTACAGAGACGTTAGGGATCTACTTGAACAATGTGGGGGGAAATTCCTGTAAATCCTGTAGCCAAATGGCTCTAATCTGGTGAGAAGCTGATTTAATGGAGGAATGACTGAAGTGCTGTTGGCATTCTGAACCCCAATCAGTGCCAAGTCCTGGAAAAATGTGTATGAGCTCCACAGTCCGTAAATGCTTAGTGCCCTCATGGAACTACATAAAGAGTAGATCTTAGATAGATCTTTAAGGGCCTGATCCGAAATCAATGGGAGTCTTTCAACTGATTTCACTTGGGCTCTGGATCAGGCCTCAGTTGCATTACAGGCATTAGGGGATTATGCCTAGCAACCCCACTGTAATATATGTCAGCATTGTCATCCAAATTGTGCAGAGAGGCGAAGTACCTGCCCAGGGTCACACAATGAGTCGGTGGCAGACTTGGAAAGAGAAGTCATATCTCTTGACTTCCAGACCTGTGCGTCAGCTCAAACGTTATCTACTCTCCCCTTCTTGGGGGGTTGGTAGAATGTTACAGATAAATATTTGTGTAAATTAACTCAGTTTTGATCATAGTTCTTGAAATCCAATGATAATCGGAGAAGAAAAGCGAGAGATGTACCATCATTCATTAAAAATGTAACACACACACACACACAAGCCTCCCAGCAAGTTCAAGACCATAAAAATATTGCATAGCCTTTCAGTTTCACTACCCCACACTTGGGCATGGGGGGTAATGACTCTGGTAGACCTACATACCCTCAAAGCCACCATGGTGGCCAGATCTCAGATCAATCTTCACCAGCCTCTGTGTATTGGTGGTTTTCAGCATCTGAGCCTAGAGTCCATGATGGCAGACAGAAAATACTGTCCATTTGAAAGTGGCATTGTCTCACCCACAGGAGATGAATCATGGGATGGTAAGAGAGGAATAATGGGAACTGTTGAATAAAAGTCCCAGAATTCCAGTTGCTTCCAGTGACTTCCACTATGTATCCCACAGTGAGACAAGTCCCAGAAGACATGGAGTGAAGCAAAACACATTGGATGCCCATGCAGAATGCCTCACATTTAGTGCGCACAAAGCCCCTGCCTTGTAGATGCACTGATTTGTACTGATGCAGAAAACTGTTGATTGTGTGTATGCAATTATTGCAGACTAATATGCACCAGTCAAGGATGCAAAATCTCAGTGCGAATTAACCCCCCTGTGTAGACAAGGCCTTATTTCCATAGGTGCTCCTGCATTGACTGTGTGAGCACCAGGCTAGCTCAAATAATGTTCCCCAAAGTAGGTGTTTTTGACTTCCTGTTTAAAAGCAGCAACTTTTGATGAAATCTGGATGATTTTTAACTCACTCTCCTCTCTTCACCCCACCATTCAGGTTGACCATGAGGGCAAAGAGTTGCCTCATCTTATCCCCAGATTTAGCTGCTTGGGATGTTTGAGATCACATTGTTGTAGATGGGATCCCTAAGATCTTGGCCTCTGACTTCTAGCAACAAAGTTCCATAGGAACAAGGGAGGGGAGCCAAACATTGGAGAGACGCACAAAACACATTTTTTCCAGTCTTCTCGCTCGCAGGCTGATCCTGGTTTGTGGCTTTTCTGAGTCATCCTGTAAATACTGGTCTCCTCAGCAAACCGAAAGAAAGAAAGAGAACATATTTGTTATTGCACAGGATCTTCCTGGCCAGATCTGACCTGAAAACACTGGTCACCAATGAACCATCAAAGGCCTTTCACATATCTAGCAGCTGCAGGGAGGATTACTGTAAGCACTTCTATCACTTTGACACCTCAGCGGTGGACAACGCCAATTGTACACTGTCGCGGGCTCTGTTGCAGGGACCACCTTCAATGCTTTGGCTCAGAAGAGCAGCCTTTTTCCAATTCATTGACACAGGGGGATATATATCTAAAAACTTGGCTGCGGCAGCTAGTGCATGCCTTGAGGATTACATACCGAGTGAACTTTGTCAGCGTAAGCCCTAGTCAATAGGGGGAATTAAGTAGAAAGACCTCTATTGTTCCAGCCAGCCTTCTGAAGGCACTGATTGGCAGTAAAATGTCTTAAGTGACAGATGTAAAGTAAATATTGCCTGTGCCAAGGTCTCTATATTACTTTGATTAGCTACCATGAATCAATCTGTTCTGTGCCTTGTAACAATAACGGCTGCTGTTATACTTGAATCCTCTGTGATGAAGCCCAAAGTATAATTGATTAACAAACTGAAGAGAAAGGTTATGCTAATTACATTGAAATATACCTTTAAAAATGTGTAGTGTGTGTGCTTGTGTATGTAGACATACATATCCATGCATATAGCAATATATTCATATACCAAACATACAAACAAATATAACCCTTTAAACTTGCCAGTTGCCTTAGATAGCTCGATAACATTAGGCTGGTATTTAAAATAGTCTCTAGGATTTTCCTATAGTAAATGTAAAGTACAAGGAATACTGCACTACTGAGGCTACCCTTAACTATACATCTAAGGCAAAATCAGAAACGTTTCTAAGGTGACCACTTCATGTATGTGAGCACACATCATGTGCACTCTAGCCAGCATAACTACAACCATTATTAATGGTCATAAAGTTACTTGTTCCTTTTTAAAAATGCAGCCACAGTATTTGCTTTGATGACCTCCTTTAGCAGTGAATTCCACAAATTAATGATAGACCATATAAAGTGCTATTTCCTGGTGTTAGTTCTAAATTTAGAGGATCTTTAAAATCACGGAATGACCGCTTTTTCTTGCCCTATAGGACAGGACAAATAATTCTGAACATTTCTTATTCTCTCCAGGGTACATAATCCTGTTTTCTTGAAGTCTTACAGTTAATGCAAGTCCCACCATTCTGTATGTTATAAAATGAACTGATGTGACTTTATAATACAGGGTGAGAAAGGTAGAAGCAACTTTTTAGATAGCATGGTCTCATAAAACTATCTTTGCAGATAAAAAATGCACTAAATTTCCTATTAACAACTGATACGGTAGATCATTACACAAGGGAATGTTAGATTCAACCACCCTCTCTATAAGGATAGAGGTGAAACTGATTCCAACAATCTCTACCTTACATTTCTGTTTTATGGTGCATTACTTCACTTTATCCCCACTTCAGTCATTGCAGGCACGTGCATTAGCATAAAAATGCTGAAAATGAAGCACATTTCGGGATTCTCTTCACATGCCAGGTCACTGTTACAGCTTGATATGGGATGAGCTTTAACAGACAGTGAAATCCTGATTTCTGAAGCAGGGTCACAGCCAAACTTTTTTGTGACAGCATTTGAATGTTTCTTTGCAGGGTACAGCAGCCTCATGGTTGGGCATGTGCTACATCAGTGGAGATAAGTCTGTTAGTGTTTTAAAGTGGTTTTTTTTTTTTTGCTTTTCTATCAAGGTTTCAAATTGTCAGAGTCAAACTCAAATATAACTGGAGCATCTGGGTTTCTGTTTGGAAATTCAGCATTAAACAGCTTCTCGGATTATTGAGACATTTTTCCGGCACTGACATCACTGCATCCCTTTGTTTTACAGCAATGTCATAAAATAATGTGGCTGTATTGCCATTTAATCCTATTAAAACTGGGAGAGAGAGAGAGAGAGAGAAACTTTTATTTGGAAGAACCGTTTTTATATGAGCTAGAAAAGGAAGGTTAATAGTAGTTAATGCACTAGCCAGGGGTTCAGAAGACCCAGGTTCCTTTCCCTGCTCTGTCACAGACTTCCTGTGTGACCTGGGCAAATCACTTAGTCTCCCTGTGCTTTAGTTCCCCATCTGTACAATGGAAATAAGAGTACACTCCTGACTCACAGGGATGTTGTGAAGTGCTCAGATGCTAAGGTGCTGGGGTCTATGTAAGTACCTCTATTGAAAATGCTTTGCAGAGTTAATTCTTGTACATATAATCCTCCCTGGGCAATTAAGTGAACAACATTGGAGCCCAATTGAAGTCAACGGCAGTCCACCTGTGTGGACTGACCTGACATTGCAGGATAAGGGCCATAGAGAGAAACAATAATTAACTCAAACACCGAGTTTTAGGCACCCATATTTTACCTCCATCTGCTTCATTTTGAAGGCCTAGGTGAATTGTAGATATCAAGATTGAGCCTGGTGCCTGCTTTGGCCCCATTGGGTATGTCTACACAGTGAAAGGAAGTCCACAGCGGTGATCTCAGAGCCCGGGTCAACAGTCTTGGGCTCACAGGACCTTGCTAAAAGTAGCTGTGTAGATGTTGAGGTTCACGCTCTGAAGCCCGTCCCCCTCTCTAGGCTTCAGATCCTGAACTGCAACATCTACATGGCTATTTTTAGCATGATAGCCTGATCCTTGTTGACCTGGGCTCTGAGATTGCTCCCATGGGCTGCTGCCCTCTGTTTAGACATACCCATTGTGCCTTTCCAGAAATGCAAAGGAGCCAGAGAGCTGGAAAATGTGTGTGCATGTCTGTGTAGAGGTGTAACTAAGAGACAGAGAAGATCCATGAAATCCTGTAGGGGCTTGGGTCTTAGTGGAGGAGCAGAGAGAGCGGATAATGGGAACTGTAAAGAGAGAGACAAGTTTGGGAGAGTGCGGGAAACCAGAGAAGGGTGGGAAGCAAGAATGGAAGAATCATTTAAACCAAGACTAGATGTCTCTCTAAAAGCTATGTTCAGTCCTGGCTATTGGGCTCCACGCTGGAATCACTGGTGAAGTTCTATGGCCTTTGTCAATAAAGAGATGAGACTAGATGATCAGAATGGTCCTTTCTGGCCTTAAAAATCTGTGACTCTATGAAGCCCGAAAGGTCAGAAAAGGTTCAGAGAAGCATCTTGATATGGACATAAAATATCAAAAATGCATCTCAGAAGCTTCTGGGAGTCTCCTGTCTCTGCTGGTTATCTAGAGTTAGAATACCTATAATACTTCCCTTTACGGTATTTCAGAGGCAAGGCGTTCAAGAGTAGTACCCCAAGCAATAGCTTGAGTAAAGCGGATTTGTTTAAAAATATCATTTTTCTAGGGAGGAGTGGGTCAGCTGCAGCCCTCACAGAGCCCTGACGGTCCCTCCTTTATTTCCTGTGCTTTAACTGGTCCACTAACCCTACATGGAGTTCTCTTCAGAGCCAGGCTTCCCAGCTTTACATGTTTGACCTTTATGACATTGTGTTGTTTGTCTTGCAGCACCGCACAATGGGAAGGCATAATGTGATGACCTTGTGCCAATGAGGAAAGAAGGCTAAGAATAATATCTTATAAGTCTAGTCGTCAGATTCAAGCACCAAGCTCATCGTCTCTTTAGCACATCTGGCCCTATTTGCAAGAGTGGGAGGAGATGCTAGAAATGGTGTAAAACTCAAGCCTCCCCAAGTGACTGAGCAGATCCCAAGGCCACCATGCTGGCATTCATGCAGAGGCCATTTTATTACCTTTAACATTATTGTCTGCACCACTAATAACTGCTTGGTTAGTATATTGGTTCCTATGTGACAAATTTATCTACAGAATTAGCTGGGGTGCCCCACATGCATTTTTGGAATGACTGTTATGGTAAAATCATTAAGGCCACCCATCCCACCAACATCTGATCTTCCTAATGGTTTGGCTTTGATTAAAAGGAGGCATTACCAATAAGGGGCTGCAAATTTTCAGATGCTCCTAAAAACTGCTATTTCTCAGTGGTCTTCAGCAGCCGTCGACCACAACTCTAACCAAAGTTCTATTAAGTATGCTATTTATTTACTGCCGCTCCACAGTGACTATGCTTATTTAGCTTGCTGCATTAAGCATATTTTCCGATCAAGTCAGTAGGCCAAATGGCCATAGAAATGTCTGATTAGATGGATTTTTCTATCCTTTTTCTTGTTTTCTTGCATATAACTTTAGCCTTCCAAAGGCTATGTAGGTGGTGAACTGGAGGGATCCAAACGGCAGGAAAATAAATAACTGAATTTTTTTTATTATAGGTGGATGGATTTCTTTTCATCATTTTGTGGGTGGCTGCATTTTTCACATGGTCAATACACCCAAGGCAAATTACAAGACGGAGGTAATGTGACAGTTTTCATCAAAGTTTAGATAGATTTCCTTCTGAAATATACTCTCTTGGGGATGGCCCCGCACAGTGAAAAACGGCTGCAAGTTCATATAAATAAAAGGGCAGCACGCCAGAACAAACAGAACTGCACAGCTCTCCCTGTGACATGGAATTCTCTATACCTTCAGTTCCTGCGGCTCTCTCTGCCTGCAAGCCAAAATCTGGTTTTGTTCTGGAAAACAGAGCGGGTGGGACAGAGCATTGTTAATACAATCTGCAGCATTCAAAGACTTATTTGTGCACCTTAAAAGGAAGATTGAACTGAGGTGGACCTATTTTTTTCCCCCAAAACACAGATGGATTTAGAAAGGCTCCTTTATAGATAATATACATCGTAATTTCTTTACACAGAGCATTTACATTTACAGTACAAAAGCTTCTATCAAAAATAGTACAGAGCTTCACAGATACAGCTCTGATTTGTGATTCAGTCTTAGGACTTTTTACTATCTGGCTCAGAAAGACGTTAATGTTGTGAGTTGAGCAGCAGACCTGCAGTAATGACGACTGCCCAGCAAAATAGGAGACAAGGGACTGCCAACCACTATCGGGTCAATGACTAGGGCGGCTAGGCACTATGACAATACAAATATTAACTACTAATGATAAGCTGGCTTGTTGAGGTGAAAACCCCAAATTAGATGTGCACAAAAGGGTTCTTTTGACCGTGCATGTGTGGGAAAGCATTTAACGGAAACTGGAAAATGTAACTCCTTGGGAAGGTAGTGTGGTCAGTCTGGACTGCTCAGAGACGCTCGTAGCAACTCCCAAAATCCAAGGACAATATGTTCTGCCTAATACAGATGGGCCTGAGCAGTAAATGTTGGTAACAGGCTTGAATCTGATTTTGGAAACTATCACCCACATCATCACCAAAAAAGCTCAGATTCACAGTCCTGGTTCAGACCTATCTGCTTTCCATAGCTAAAATATAACATGACTGCTTCATAGGTTTATTCCACAACCTATGCAGTATGGGATATACTCTTAAAGAGAAAGCCTATTTACAATTTAAGTACAGCATAGTTTATAGTCAAATTGCAAACAAGGATCAGTCAAATTATAGGTTCTGGATAAATTATTTCACCAATGTAATCCCCTTTTTCCATATTGCTAAAATGTCTATGAATGAGTCCTGATTTTTCACACTGTAGTAGTTATTTGCAAGTATTTGTTGGACAGATATTGGGTACAAATGTCAGAGGATGACAGTTCATGAATACTTTGGCTATTATTCTTAATTATTTGTGGTATGTGATTGGTCACCTAAATCACATGTCATTAGTTCTGCTTCCTGATTGCCTGAGCGCAATCTTTAAAACAGGAGAATAGAGATAAATGAACAGTGAATAGCAAATCTCCAACAGTGAACATTGAACAGGAAATACTATTGTTTGAGCACAAATGTCCTTGTTTCATTGCAAAACTAGTGTCCACATCTGTTTTCCAAACATTCTTGCAGGTATAAATCTCTTTGGTGCATTAGCACTTATCATCTTTGCAGGAGAAGTGCATTTTAAGAAGGTTTTTCATAGATTCTAGGACTGGAAGGGACCTCGAGAGATCATCGAGTCCAGTCCCCTGCCCTCATGGCAGGACCAAATACTGTCTAGACCATCCTTGATAGACATTTATCTAACCTACTCTTAAGTATCTCCAGAGATGGAGATTCCACAACCTCCCTAGGCAATTTATTCCAGTGTTTAACCACCCTGACAGTTAGTAACTTTTTCCTAATGTCCAACTTAAACCTCCCTTGCTGCAGTTTAAGCCCATTGCTTCTTGTTCTATCCTTAGGGGCTAAGATGAACAAGTTTTCTCCCTCCTCCTTATGACACCCTTTTAGATACCTGAAAACTGCTATCATGTCCCCTCTCAGTCTTCTCTTTTCCAGACTAAACAAACCCAATTCTTTCAGCCTTCCTTCATAGGTCATGTTCTCAAGACCTTTAATCATTCTTGTTGCTCTTCTCTGGACCCTCTCCAATTTCTCCACATCTTTCTTGAAATGCGGTGCCCAGAACTGGACACAGTGCTCCAGCTGAGGCCTAACTAGCGCAGAGTAGAGTGGAAGAATGACTTCTCGTGTCTTGCTCAAAACACACCTGTTAATGCATCCCAGAATCACGTTTGCTTTTTTTGCAACAGCATCACACTATTGACTCATATTTAGCTTGTGGTCCACTATAACCCCTAGATCCCTTTCTGCTGTACTCCTTCCTAGACAGTCTCTTCCCATTCTGTATGTGTGAAACTGATTGTTCCCTCCTAAGTGGAGCACTTTGCATTTGTCTTTGTTAAACTTCATCCTGTTTACCTCAGACCATTTCTCCAATTTGTCCAGAGCATTTTGAATTATGACCCTATCCTCCAAAGCAGTTGCAACCCCTCCCAGTTTGGTATCATCTGCAATCTTAATAAGCGTACTTTCTATGCCAATATCTAAGTCATCGATGAAGATATTGAACAGAGCCGGTCCCAAAACAGACCCCTGTGGAACCCCACTTGTTATTCCTTTTCAGCAGGATTGGGAACCATTAATAACTACTCTCTGAGTATGGTTATCCAGCCAGTTATGCACCCACCTTATAGTAGCCCCATCTAAGTTGTATTTGCCTAGTTTATTGATAAGAATCTCATGTGAGACCGTATCAAATGCCTTATTAAAGTCTAGGTATACCACATCCACCGCTTCTCCCTTATCCACAAGACTTGTTATCCTATCAAAGAAAGCTATCAGTTTGGTTTGACATGATTTGTTCTTTACAAATCCATCCTGGCTATTCCCTATAACCTACCACCTTCCAAGTGTTTGCAGATGATTTCCTTAATTACTTGCTCCATTATCTTCCCTGGCACAGAAGTTAAACTAACTGGTCTGTAGTTTCCTGGGTTGTTTTTATTTCCCTTTTTATAGATGGGCACTATATTTGCCCTTTTCCAGTCTTCTGGAATCTCTCCCGTCTCCCATGATTTTCCAAAGATAATAGCTAGAAGCTCAGATACCTCCTCTATTAGCTCCTTGAGTATTCTAGGATGCATTTCATCAGGCCCTGGTGACTTGCAGGCATCTAACTTTTCTAAGTGATTTTTAACTTGCTCTTTTTTTATTTTTTATTTTATCCCCCTTCCCATTAGCATTCACTAGGTTAGGCATTCCTTCAGACTTCTCAGTGAAGACCGAAACAAAGAAGTCATTAAGCATCTCTGTTATTTCCAAGTTTCCTGTTACTGTTTCTCCCTCCTCACTGAGCAGTGGTATTTGAATATAATGGGAGATTTTGTTGTCCCAGGATTACAGTATCTGACCTTTTAAGATTGTCTCACCAAATCTAAGGAGAAGTACATTGATAGAGCAGTGTGGCAAAATTTATTCTACCATTGTCCAATCTGTATGTCTTCTCTGGATAAATAAGAGGCTATGCAAACCAAATGACATTCACCAGCATTTGTTTGCAAAGTTAATAAAAAGAATTTCCGATACTCTTTTTTTTCAGCTCCGGAGAGCAATAAATCCAACATCAGAGCATATTTTTGTCATATATAAAATAATAAATAAAATGAACACCAATAAACATATAACGATGCATAATAAGCACATAAAATGCTTCTGAAGGAGGCATCTACTTTGGAATGCTGTAAAAAATACCACAGCTGCTAAGCCGCTCTCAAAGATAAGAGGGGGGTTACAGGTTCTCTTTTCTTTGGGGATGCCTGCATGAAATTACAACAGGAATCTTAACAAAATAAGATGTATTAAAAACAGAGAGCAAATGGAATTAAAGCAAACAAAAGGTTTGCTTCACATATCTAGATTTACACTTCATATAAACTACACTAGATCAGGCACTCAGATGAATTACAGGGGGAAAACAAGAATAACAAATAGCTTACATCCCCTGAATGCAAGCCACTCTCTGACCACTCTTTTGCCAGACTGTCAGCATCACTTGCTGTCTGGATGCCAATTCTTCTTGTTGTGTCCAAAGCTCTCTGTTATCTAGCGCCCCCTGAACCCAAACCGTTTTCTCCAACTACCTCAATAAGGATTGGATACTAAAGATACAAAGACAGTTATTGATGATTAATGGGCGCTTTTCAAAGGCTTAATGATCCTGGCCAAGTACCACCTTTTACAGACCACCTGCTCTGGCTTTTACTAGTTTTGGACAGGACTCTTGGTAAGCCTCCTATGTAGATTTTTTTTGTCATGAACTATGAAGTATGAACAGAGATCCAGAACCTCTGCCACTCTAACATATCTACTTATTTTGTCACCCAGTCCTGACTCCTCCGAAGAGATGGCACCTTGTTGTTTTTGCTGATACAGACTAACATGGCTACCATTCTGAAAGCAGACAGTAATGTGAACCTAAACTAGACTAAGAACAAAATAGTGCCTGGAACTGCTCCCTGCAGATCTTCCCAGAACTGTCTCCATGTGCAGCCTTGTTTCCCTTCACAATCTGGCTCAGCTTGACTGTCAGCTCGCTGGCTGGATGCAATCGAATCAGCAGTGAGGGTGGGAGGAATTTTAGGCATATGGAGGGCTGTACAGAACTCCGTGGTTCTTTTCAGCTTAGAACTCCAGGAGCTCTTTAAAGGATCAAGCCTCCTTTGACCCTACCTCACAGCTTAATATTAATATTTTACAAGGCAAGTAAGTATAATCATGTTACAGTTATGGTCTAGTGGCTTGGACACAGGACTGGAGCTCAGGTTTCCTGGATTCTATGTCTTGCTTGGTCTGCTGTCTGACCATGAACCATTCACTTGACCTCTCTGTGCCTATGTTTCTCCTCCTATCTTTGTCCATCTTGCCTATCTATATTGCATACTCCTCAGGGCAGGGACCATCTCTTACTCTGCGTGTATATTCAATACCTAGCGTAACGGGGACCTAAGATCATTTGAATTCTTCAGGTACTGCTACACTTCAAACAATAATTAATGAATGGCAAATAAATAAATGGAAATAAAGTTGTCCATTGATCAAGCTATTTTCAAGTTGGAGACAGAATCCTTGTGCCTGAGTTCTGAGGAACGACTCAGACCCCAGGGAAGCTGAAATGTTCATAGTCTTATTTTTATTATTATTATTATTCTGCAGATGTTGACATGCAAGAACTAAAATATTCTTTGTGTGATTCCATCAGGATGCATTTCAGGGGCATGCTTTACAGATGGCTGTGTGTGTTGTATTTAAAAATATGCTGGGTGTGTGCGGGTGGGCGGGAGGGGGAGAGTTTAAAAAAATGTTCTCTAGATGTTGTAGTCAAGCTACCCGGATGTGACCACAACACAATTTACAATGCTGCACATTATTTCTCAGATCTCATTTAGCCAGATCGCAATCTGGTGATCTAATTTTATGATATAACCCTTCGTTATACCTAAATACATTCAAGAACATAGACCTCAGGCGTTCCAGGGTCATAACTCATGTTGAGCTAACCAAAGTAAACACATTTAGTGTCTGGTGGCCCACAATGTAGCTCCATTATGTATCAGAGAAGTCTCCAGGGGTGTAAGAAAACCCATAGTTTCTGCAGTGACTATTTTCTTTGTAATAAAGAAAAATACTCTTCTTCTTCAGCAACAAAAAGGATATATTTCAGACCAGGTGATCCATAATCCCAACCCCCTGGGAGAATTCAGAACAAATGGAAGACGTTTTAATGTAAGTATAAGATGTGTCAAAAAACACGGTCTTCATTAAGCGAACGCAGCCCGCCAAGTGCTTAAAGTTGTATCCTTTGCATGAAAGGGGCTGAAATTCAGAACAGCAGACTGGAGCTGAAATGTGAGCTGTACATTTACTTTTGGTGCCAATCAAGGAAATTAATACAGCCCAGCTTGTCAGGGTTCCCCGCATCAACGGCAACATGAAAATAAAAACGTAAGCATAGTCGAGAGGCTCCTTGGTTTTTTGAAAAAAGGAGATTGCCCTAAAAATATGGTGCGGATTAACCATTTTCTTGTGATCTTCTTGAGTGGGTGTGTATGTGGGGAGGCGGGGTATTTGCGCTTCAAAAGGAAAATATTTAGAGCTTGTCCATAACCATAGCCGAGAAAAATTGTTCAAGATCTAAATACCATGACTACATGAATTAGGCTGACGACATCTGTTGTGGCGGGTAATAGGCTGCTGGAAAGAATTATTATATGAAGCAACTTTGAGTGTGCAATGGACACTGTTGAACCAATGCTTCTGAGGTGATTCCTCAAACTATGTGTAAAATAGACACAGCTGCGGACGTGCATGTATATAATACTGAATTTTTAATGGGTGCACAGTTCATTACGACCTGTATGAGTTTCTGCCTATTTTTATATTAGTACTGATGATCAAATTTCCAGAGACTCTTCCTCTTTTATGCTGCATTATATTAAGAGGCCTCATTGGTGATACAGGCGACTGGATTGATTTGGAAGTTAGCTACAGTATTTGTTTAACATGCACTCATATTTTTAACCTCTGGAATGAGCAGCGTGGTTAAGCTTTAATTCTTAAGGAGAAAAAAATACATACCTTAATGTTCATTTAAAAGGGGAAAAAATATGGCTTTAATCTATTATTAAAATCACCTGGATATTTCTATATTGATGCTTTTGAATTAAAATTCAATTGTTGATAGCAGTAGTGATGGTGCTGATATGCAAAGAGCCATGGGCTAGAATCCTTATGCAAGTCTGTTGTTCCTGTAGTCGTCGGGGAGTAGTAAGTGCAGCAGAGCATGAAAACAAATCATCCAGATGATTAAGGAGAGACAGACTCTGAAGGGAATTCCATCCAGTCCCACTCAGCTGGAAGAATGGCTGTATCCATCCTGGGGCATGAAGGATATATAGTGTGGGGCTATGACAGAGATGCAGAAGACCCTTGACGGGAGTGGAAAAAAAAGCAAACCTTGTTCAGCGAAATCCAGTGTGATTCATGAATGTATTTTATGTTCTTTAATACTTCATGGAACTGCCGGCTGGAGTTATTCTCGTTAGACTCCACACAGGCTGCCACCAATGCAGAAGAATTGTGGTTGAAAGAATAGCATTCAGGTCCGATTGAAGATATTTGTTCCCTTTTGTTGGTAATACAGATGGAACACACTCAGTAGGGAACTAGTAGTGAAGCTTAACCACAAATATAGCTGAGGCCTGATAAGCCACACATAATTTGCGGGCAATTGAATCATGAGACCTGACATCACCAGAGGCTAAGCTTTCCATACATTACCGGCATCCACTGTCTGTTCTGCATTGCCCTGACGTGTCAGGTTCCTTTTGTCAAACCAGCTTCTCGGGGAGATCAGAGTCTTTCTGGTGCTAAAGCAAGAATAGAAATATGTCTCCAAATTACATACACGTGAGCTCATTTTTCAGCATCAAAACTGTGGTTTGTTAAGCATGAGAAATGTGGTTTTGAATGAGGTTTCCAGGAAGAGTATGTCAGCATCAATAACAGGATCATCTGCTATCTCGTCACCCTTAAGAAGGTAACCATTTCATCTTCAAGCCCAGCGTATTGCTTCCCTTATGCTGCCAGGGCCTTTTCAGGGCAGCCATGGGCTGTTTAAAAGCCATCACAGAGCTAAAGGTAAATTGCTGCAGTAAAGGAAGTTGAGATCCATTCCCAAGCAAGACAGCACACACAACATGAGCGCTCACTCACCTCATGGTGGAAAGTTCTCAGTCACCCTCCACACATGGAGCCCACTGCATTGGCTGCCAATTAGGACCAGATGGGGGTCCCACACAACAATCCAGAGAAGAAATCGATAAGTGATGCCTCACCCCACCTGAGAACACAGGCATAACACGACAGAGATATTGCTTCCCTCAATGACTGTGTTATTTTAGAGTTAAAATGTACTATTTTCAGTGGAAGCAGCTCTCATACTTATCTGTGACAATAGCACAGCCAAGCTGCTTGTCCAGCATCTCTCTTCTACAACAGAGTTGGGTGTTAGCCTGTTTAGTAAATCCTGTAACCTAGTCAACCTCGTGTTCATCTGCGGAGTCCTTTGAGCCCTTTATTCGTTGGAATCTCTTGTATTCTTTTTATTTATTTTTTCCTTTTATACCAAAGAAAACTTTTCAAAGACACTGCTCCAGAGGAAGAATTGACTATTCTCTTCAGCCAATCACTGGCCATTCCCACCTATCTCTAGCTCGCTTCAGAGAAGAGAGTTCCACTTCCTTCAAGTGATTTCCCCCAATAAAACAGACAAAACCCAGTTCACGTTGGATTGAGGCAAAGCATTGTTTGTTGTCATTTTTACAGGATAGGAGAAAAACAAAAAATAAGCGACATATTAAATGCATGAAAATGAACAGTGGAAAATGTCTCATCAGGTGGACCTTTAGTTACACAGGGAAGGAGTTCAAAGCAATAAAAGTTACCTGGCAGCTTCTGCCATTATTAAGCTGTCCCCTTTCAAATTAGAGAGACATCTGTACGCCCACATCTTGAATACTGTGTACAGATGTGGTCTCCTCATCTCAAAAAAGTTATACTGGCATTAGAAAAAGTTCAGAAAAGGGCAACTAAAATGATTAGGGGTTTGGAATGGGTCCCATATGAGGAGAGATTAAAGAGGCTAGGATTTTTCAGCTTGGAAAAGAGGAGACTATGGGGGGATATGATAGAGGTATATAAAATCATGGGTGGTGTGGAGAAAGTGGATAAGGAGAAGTTATTTACTTGTTCCCATAATATAAGAACTAGGGGCCACCAAATGAAATTAATGGGCAGCAGGTTTAAAACAAATAAAAGGAAGTTCTTCTTCACACAGCTCACAGTCAACCTGTGGAACTCCTTGCCTGAGGAGGTTGAGAAGGCTAAGACTATAACAGGGTTTAAAAGAGAACTATATAAATTCATGGAGGTTAAGTCCATTAATGGCTATTAGCCAGGATGGGTAAGGAATGGTGTCCCTAGTCTCTGTTTGTCAGAGGGTGGAGATGGATGGCAGGAGAGAGATCACTTGATCATTACCTGTTAGATTCACTCCCTCTGGGGCACCTGGCATTGGCCACTGTCGGTAGACAGGATACTGGGCTGGATGGACCTTTGGTCTGACCCAGTATGGCCGTTCTCATGTTATTATGTTATGTTCAAGATGGATTGGTTCAATAAAAAATATTACCTCACCCACCTTGTCTCTCTAATACCTTGAGATGGACATGGCTACAATTATACCTTTCAAACTAGTTAGCATCACTTTCAGGCTATCAGAATTACCTCAGAGAGTGAAAGAAACAAAACAGCATCAGCCCAAAACTCAACTTATAGTACCTCAAGGATAGGAGTTTCATAAGTGCCAAATGTTGGCTAAGTCTGCACCCATTGAAGGCAGCGGTGAAACACTGCCCCAAACCTGGGCGATGTTGACTGGGTCCAGGGGATGACTGTTGACTAGGTTATTAAATTCGAGGCCACAGGGCACAGTCCCAGAGTTCATCTCACTATCCTGCATCTATTCAATGGGTTGTTTTTGCCTCTACTCCCGCCAGCACAACAGACATCAAGATTAAGTAAACCAGGGTACAGTTTTATTTGATAAGTTCAGATAACTAAACAGATAACAAACACTGCTTCTGTGACAGGCATACACTGTCTTTCACACCGCATTGATGATGTCTCCTTTACCATTTCCTGCATCTGCGCTCGATGATGGACTGGACAGGAGTGATTCCGTAGAGGTGAGGTGCACCCATGTACACAGGCAAACAGTCTTTCCCTTAGACATAGTAGGGCTCCAACTGGCAGACCCTAGACCTTCCTCCCCTCTTGCAGCATCCTGTATGGTGGCTATCAGATAACAGATGGAAGCTATTTCGCATGCAGGTAAGTATCCCACAGATGTGACCAAACCTTGGCTCACCGTCTGCCTCAAGGATGGGCAGCCCCCACTGACTGGCGGAGTGGCTTTAAATACTGGGCAGATTATATCTGTCATGTGACGACTGCTTTCCCGCTCTTTTTGCCTAAAGGTGCCAAGCTCTGACAAGTAAAGGGCTCCAACATGGAATCCAAACAACAACTTCCATACATTCAAGATGGCGAAATAACATAACACCTACATGACACAGTGATGTGGTCATATTTCCCAACATGGCCAGGGCAGTCCGGGAATGAATGCTGGGATTCAGCTGCAGCACAGTGCCTAAATGCCCTGCATCACAAGGGCTTATGTTCACGAGATTAAATCTGCCCGCCCCAGTAGAAATCCCATAAGAGGGGAGGCAGTGGCATTGCTGTTAGCCTGCTTTTGAGTGACTCCTCCAAGAGGCACAAAAGCCCTAGCAGATGCACCAGCAAGACTGAATCTGACCCAATAGTGCTTGGCCCACAGGGATGTTATTATGCTGAATTAATTAACATTTGTAAATCATTTTGGGTCAGATTCTGCTACCTTCATGAATGTTTCCTTGCTCTGCAAATTGCCCCACTGATGCTTACTCACTGTAGCCATCTGCATGGAACTTGGAGGGAGGAGCACAGGTCACAGGAGTGAAAAATTTGGAGGAGACACTAGGAAGTCCTAGTCCTCGGGGGGAGGGATAGCTCAGTGGTTTGAGCATTGGCCTCCTAAACCCACAGTTGTGAGTTCAATCCTTGAGGGGGCCACTTAGGAATTTGGGGCAAAATCAGTACTTGGTCCTGCTAGTGAAGGCAGGGGGCTGGACTTGATGACCTTTCAAAGTCCCTTCCAGTTCTAGGAGATAGGATATCTCCATTAATTTATTATTTATTAACTCCGTCTCTGTGCACATGGCAGGAATGCTGTTGCCGCGTATCCTAATAGTTCTAGAGACAATTTAGTTTTAGGTCATGTCTACGCTAGCACTTACGTCAGCAAAACTTTTGTTGCTTGGGGTGTGAAAAAAACTGGAACTGGAAAAGGTTCAGAGAAGGGCCACAAAGATGATCAAGGGTATGGAACGGCTTCCATATGAGGAGAAACTAAAAAGATTAGGCTGTTCAGCTTAGAAAAGAGACAGTTAAGGGGGGATAGAAGTCTATAAAATCATGAATTGTGTGGAAAAAGTGAATAGAGATGTGTTATTTATCCTTTCCCACAACGCAAAAACCAGGGGTTACCCAGTGAAATTAATAGGCAGCCGGTTTAATACAAACAAGATGAAATACTTTTCACACAACACACAATTAACTTATGGAACTCATTGCCATGGGAATGTTGTGATGGCCAAAAGTTCAGAAAAGGACTAGATAAGTTCATAGAGGATAGGTTCATCAATGGCTATTAGCCAAGATGTTACCCCATGCTCAGGGCAACCCTAAACTCTAACTGGCAGAAGCCAGGAGGGGAACACAGGGGTGGATCTCTCCAAAATTGTCCTGTTCGGTACACTCCCCCTGAAGCTTCTATACTAGCCCCTGTTAGAGACAGGGTACCGGACTAGATGGTCCATTGGTCTGCCCTGTATGGCAGTTCTTATGTTCTTATAGGGTTACCATATCTAATAAATAAAAAAAAGAGGACACTCCACGGGCCCTGGCCACGCCCATTTCCCCACCCCAGCCCCGCCCCAACTCCGCCCCATCCCCGCCCTAACTCCGCCCCCTCCTCCCTCCCACTCCGAGCCACGCGGAAAGGGCTGCCTGAGTGCTACTGGCTTCACGGTTTGCCGGGCAGCCCCCAGACCCTGCGCCCCTGGCCGGCGCTTCCCCAGCGCAGCTGGAGCCCGGGAGGAGAAGCGCCCAGCTGGGGGCGCA